>NC_051311.1:154411720-154731855 GCF_015220235.1 Choloepus didactylus | reverse complement strand
ACAAGTTTTCTGTATAAAAACAAAACAAATCAAAACAGCCTTTGAGGATTTCTTGAACTACAACAGAAGAGATCATAATCTAGTTAGATAAGATTCTATATTAAAATTAGCCAATCTCAAGGTTTTTTCAACTTAATTCCAAATACTTAACATAGCTCTTGAAACCAAGGGCTTCATGAGAAAAAGAAATATGACTGTTGTTTTTTTAACATTTGTGTTACAGGGAAAACATGGTACATATGTAAGCTATTATACCAGAAGACAAAACAGTCTTTGCCCACTAACCCAGAACCAAGTATGTAATGACAAAATCGCCTAAACAGAGGAAATTAATAGATGTATTTATTTCAATCCATGACTAAAATAAAGGATTTATTTTGTGTGGAATAGCCTTATGTGAAGAGAAAGGTATATTTATAAATTATGTAAGTATGGAGAAGGAAATTACTACTGGAGAAAAGAATGACTTAAAAGCATTTTTAATCTGTATGAGCCATTTTCTGTGAAGCTTTCAAAGAATTTTTTGCCTCTATTTCAATTTTCTTCTGTCATTTCACATTATAATTATAAAAAAGAGAACATTGCTTAGTGGTTAGCATAATGGGATATCATGATGAAATAATTAACAGAGGAGTTTGAGACCCTGAGATGAAAAGAACTCTAAAGCACAATCTTTTAGTAATAGATGTCATAATTTAGATTGTGCCCACAGCAACTTAATGTCTCAGTGACAAGAAACACAAAAAAAGAATATATGATCTGCATTTATTGAATGCTTCTAAAAGCCAGTACTCTGCTAATTGTTGCAAATAGAAGACCAAGACAGACACTGTGCCTGTGCTTACCTAATAGGGAAGGCAAGCAATAAAACCAAATTATTGATTAATTACAACTGAGATCATTGTTCCAAAGAAAGGCATGGAGTACACAAAGAGAATGTAACTAGGCTAGGCAGCCTGACATTGAATAATAATGAAACGCCTCCCTCAGAACGCAGAAGTCTAAAGAAGTAAAAAAGGCAAAGTGGTGGTGGTGGGGAGATGTTCCAGGCTGAGAAAACTTGAATATGCCATGACCTTGAGTTGAGAGGTATTTTAACATAATTGAGGGAAAGGAAGAGGGTCAGTGTGGTTGGAACATAGAAAACTACAAAGAGAGTGGAGCCGGATGAGCTGAAGGTAAGACTTAGATCAATCAAACCTTTAAGTCAATATTAAGAATTTTGCAGTTTACCCTAGAACAATGCAAAATCCTTCAAAGGTGTGAAGTAGGGGAGTGACATGGTAATTTTATGTGTAAGTCAATGAGATGTTCATCACCGCAGCCATCAGGGCATTGACTGGAAGTCTGAATTTCATTGATAAGTGAAATAAGAATATTTCAGTCTCGATTTGATTGCAAACTGATATTCAATGGTGTCTTAATCTGAGGGATGAAATATGGTAGCAGGAATATTTACATATTTTGCTGATATTCGAATTGAGTCCATATGACAACCATATGGATCCTGGGCCTTGTCCACTGCAGTTCAGGATACAAGCTAGGGAAGGGGGATAAGGGAAACAGTCCCTGTTGAATTCTAGTGATAAGGGTTTGCAAAGGTAGACTACACTGGAAGAACCTTGGTCAAGGGGATGAAGGTATGGAATGAAGTTTGATGCAGAGCTCTCAGCCTGGTGGAAAACTAGAACACAAATTAGGAGAGGCTGGAGTGTGGGAGGGCAAAACACTTGCCCATATTTAAGATCTCATTTTCCTTCCTTTCCTAAAAGAAGCAGTTGCAAGTTTGTCTGTTTATTTTTGTGATCTGCTGGTATTGTCTACACAATTCTAGATGATTTTATCAGTTCCCTATTGTTACTATAACCAATTATCACACACCTAGTGGCTTAAAACAACACAAATTTATCATCTTACAGTTCTGGAGGTCAGAAGTCCAAAACAGGACTCACTGGGCTTAAATCAAGAGGTTGAGAGATCTGCCTTCCTAGGGAAGAATCCATTCCTTAAATTTTCCAGTTCTAGAGGCTGCCTGCAATTCTTGGTTCATGGTCCCTTGTAGCAATGGCAACACTCCAAAATCTGCCCCTGTCATCACATTTCCTTCTCTGACTCCCACTCTCTTATTTCTTTTCTCATTTATAAAGACCATTGTGATTACATTGGGTTTACACAGATAATCCAGACTAAACTCAAAACCCCAAACTTAATCACATCTGTATCTTTTGCCATGTAAGGCCACATATTAACACATTTTTGTGATTAGTGCATGGACATCTTTAGAGAGCCATTATTCTGCCTACCACAATGAGAAATCCAAATTTCTGGGAATAATGGAAATATTTTGCTAAGCATCCAAACCTCCCTTCCCAGAAATCACCAAAAGAAAAATGCTTGCAGCAACAGTGGATATTGGGGATATATATCAATTGTACTTTCATTTGATTAGGATAGGGAAGAGCAGATTGGAGAAGGACACAAAGGGTCAATGCAGATTTCATCTTCTGGATAAAGCAAGAATTCTTTGCAAGGAGTCAATGGAAGAGATCAAGGCAAAATACACCTAATACAGCATGACTAGATGGGCAGAGGTAGCAAGAAAGAGGGTTCCTTTGGAGGGGAAGGAACTAATCCACCAGAATCTCTCTAACTCCTGCAGGTCAATGTGCAGACAACTATTCTAGTCTGTCTAAGAGGAAATAGAGTCATACCAAACTGAAAGCTTCCCCCTAATTTACAGTAAGCTTAATGCATAGAATTTATTTTTCTTCCATTCATTCATTCATGTACTCATTCAACAGATATTTAATGAGTGCCTATTACAGGTTCATGGGATACAGCAGTGAATAAAACAAAGTTTCTGCCCTCATAAAATTTACATTCCAGTTGAGGGGAAAAGACATTTGAAACCAAATAAATTGAAATACAGGATCAGGAAGTGGTAAGTTCTGTGAAGGAAAAAAGTGCAGGGTAAACTGAGAGAGAGAGGGAGTGGGGTGTAAGAGATATTTGATCAGAAATATTTGAGCAGAGATGAAAAGATAATGGGGGAGTTATTTGAATGGGGCAGACAAAAAGCATCTCCTTGGCTTACCCACAGGACAGTGAAGAGCCAGTGTGGCTAGAAAGAAGAAAGCAAGGGGGACCGGTGGAAGATAATGAGGTTAGGAAGATGGACCAGGGTCTACTCATGTAAGTCAAGCCTCTGGATTTATTCTACAGCTATTGCAACAGGGGAATGAGGAGATCTAATTTACATTTTAAAAGGTAGGCAGCAGCTTACCCAGTACCAGGAAGCAGTAGTGTCACTAAGAATAACAAAGATAGTAGTTTGTTGGAACAGTAAGTAAGTAGGGCAGCTTTAATTAGCCCTCCACTTCAGCACTCTTCTTCAGAGGGGAAAGAGGAATTGAGGGTATGCTGCTGGAGAGAGGGTGACATTGCCCTTGAAGCTCTGTCCTCTCCTTTTAGAACTACACAACAATGTTCAGCTTCATGAACAGGCCCAAAGGCACCAGCAACCACACCTGCAGAGAGTTGTCTTCTCCCTGATAATGGTTGTCTCTGGAATGGAAAGGCACTTCTCCAAGAAAGAAAAGGTGAGATGAAAATGGAAACCATATCCAGGTCAATAGAAATTACCCAAAATAAGCACAGAGAGAGAAAAAAAAGAGTTAAATAACAAGAGATACAGAGAAATGTAAAGTGCCAACAAGTATATAGTTGCAACCTCAGAAAGAGAAGGAAGGAGAAGTGCAAAATAAATATATGAAGAAATAATGGCTGAAAATTGTGCAAAATTAATGGTAAACATTAATCCACAGAATTGAGAAGCTCAGAGAACATCGAATAGATAGATACCCCAAGCATACACACATAGCTTGTTACCTGCTGTACAGTAAGTGATCTATAAAAATATCTTATTTTGTGTAAAGGAAAAAGTAATCAGCCTACAGCATCAACGAAACATTTGTGAAGTTCAGATAAACATCATGTAAGACTAGAAGAGTTTTTTCAAGGAATTTCTATAGGTTCTGTTATAGCTGTTGGATCCAGATGGGACACTAGGCTATAAGTAACCATTGCAAGCTTTCTCATTGGAAAACATCTTTTCCTGAATACTAAGGCTTATAAGCTCCTCAGCAATCTCTGCTTTCAAGCCATGCAAAGCTTTTAGTAAAAGAAATTTCTCAACACTTAACTGGCTACAATCAATATGATCCACATCACTCTCCACTGCCAGGACTATAAAAATAGAATCTGAAATTTAGGCTCAGGACTCTGGGGAAAAGAAACATGCATAAGTAAGGGAAAGAGTTTCACTTTGAATTCTGCTACCTGACATTTAGACCTGAAAAGTCCATGGAAATGACAGAAAAGTAAAGCAGTATTAGAAATGAAAGCCTCATAGAGAAACAATATCATTATCATTTTTCCTATTTATTTCTCTTCTTTTTAAACATTGACGTTATGGTTATAGGAAGACTTCTCAGAAGAAGGTTAACACAATTTTCCAACTTTATTGGAACTGCTCATCCTTGGAACATTTCTGAGGATATCAGGGCTGGATGTGCTTCTCTTTAACTGATGGTAACTATGTTCACTGTGGATGTAGTACCTCATGAAATCAGGGCAAGCGGATGGAAAAAATAAAGTCAATACTTAGCAATTTGATATATTTGTTCCACTTTCCTATGGTTTCCCTCAAAATGAGTAAAAATCTCAAGTGAGTCTTGCTTTCAACTTCTAAATGATCCTAACTCTTAGGTGTTTTTCATCTTGACCTAAAGTAGAAATTCACCTCCCAGTATTTTGGAACTATAAAAAATAGTTTTGAATTTGAAAGAAATCGTATAGAGAATTTAGCTCACAAACCATGTTTGACAGAGGATACAGTTGAGGCCTACATGGATTATATGACTTTCTCAAGACACAGAGGTTGTGACATAGACTTAATATGTAATCTGATTGTGGGGTGGGCATGTGGGCTATTACACTATTCTGTGGTTCTCAGTCACTGGTGTAAATGCTGTCCTGTGGGATAATTTGGGCCGATTGAATCACTGCTTCCCATGAAAGCCTTCCAAAACTGTTTAGAGTTCACCCTTCTGTCCTCTCTAGACCTTGGCCCTAGTTTCTCAAAGCATTCTTCCTACACTATGTTTTATTTCATTTGAGATGCAGTTGCAAATTGTATTTCCCAATGATGTCTGCAACAGTATCCTCTTCCCACCTCCTCTTCTACAGCGTTACCTTGCCACCTTCTCACCCAGGGTGGGTCTAAGTTTCCTCCTCTGAAATCGAGACAAACTTTGACTGAAAATAAGAAAATGGAGGAAAGCCTATAAAAATAGCCAGATGTGACACGGTGTGATTTCCAACTCTGAATAGTAAAAACCAACACAGCTTCCACCTGGGTGCTCCCTCTCTGAAGGAGACATTGTTTTGGAGCTCCGAGCCACCATGTGAGAAGTACATATTGTAAATAAGCCTAGGAAATATGGAAAGGCCACGTGTAGGGGTTCCAGTTATCAGCCCCAGCTGCTGTCCTAATGGACAGCAAGCATCATCTGCCAGTTATGTGAATGAAAATGACTCCAGATAGTCCTGATCCCCAGCTGTCAAGTTCTGCAGGTCCCCTTCTGGTCTACAACTGAGCACTGATTAGCACCTGTCTGTGAGGAAACATCCTGAGGCTGGGGAAAGAATCACCAGAAAAGTGCAGAGGGGGAAATCTGGGAGCTCACACAGTCCAGGAATAATTCTGTTCCCACCAGCCAGAGAAGGCCTAGAGCATTGGGTGGAACACTCAGAGGGCTTGCTAAGTAGCGGGTGACATTAGCCCCAGACTAAAAGCAAACAAAGGTCACTCACTTTCCAAAGGATTAAACCATATCAGAGCCACTTAACTACATCCCAGAGCTAAACTTAAGCATATTTTTAAGAAAACAAAAACATCAAATACCTAACAAGGTAAAATACACAATGTTTGGCATTCCAGCTGAAATGACCAGATATGCAAAGAAGAAAAAAATATGAGGAGAAAAATCAATCAAGGAAACAGAGCACAATTTGACATAGATGATAGATTTAGCAAACAGGGACATTAAAACAGTTACTAAAAGTAAGGTCCAGATATTCAGGAAGGTAACAAATGCTTGAGCATATTAAGTAAAGATTTGGAAGATATGAAAAAATTGAATTTCTAGAGAAGAAAAATGAGATGAAAAATGTACTGGATAGGATTAACAAGAGATTGGATACTCCAGAAGAAAGATTAATCAACTCAAAGACATAGTAATAGAAACTATTCAAAATGAGATACAGAGAAAAAAAGGCTGAAAAAAAATAAGAAAACAGAAATAGAGCAGCTGAACAATTGTAAATACAAACTGTAAATGCTGACGCAGATAGGTGAGATATCAAAAACTAATGAGCAGTAACTAAAGCCAGTAAGTGTTATGTCATTTTGTTAATTCAGGACAAATTGCTCTACGATAATTGCCCTCCTACCATTGCTCTGATGTTGTCTAAAATGTGGCACATTTCTGTGGACTACAAATAAGTAAGATCATAAAACAGTAGAACGCAGCTAAACCAAAATGGTAAACTTGATCAATGAATATAGAGAGATCATTGAATGTGCATGAAGTTCCTGATTAAGATACATAAAGTGCCACTTCATTGTTACCATTTCTAATTATTATATTATTATACATTTAACCATAATTTTACACAATATCTAAAACATGTATTTACAAAGCAGCAAGTGATTTTTCATAGTTTTTCTTTTGAAATAATTATCAACGCACAGGAAGTTATAAAGATAGTACAGAAGGTCCTACATGTCCTTTGTCCAGTTTCCCCACAGGACACATCTAAGATAACTATAGTACAACATCAGATCCAGCAAACTGGCATGGTTATTGTGTGTAGTTCTAAATCATTTTATCACGTGTGTAGATTCATGAAAGCATCACCTCGAAAAAGACAAAAAGATGCAAACTATTCCATTACCACAGAGTTATAAGTTGTGCTACCCCTTTATAGTCATAGCCCTACCCCTCTCCCCAGAGCTTGTACTATCACTAATCCCAGGAAACCACTAATTTGTTCTCCATTTCTATTGTGTCAGGATGTTGTATAAATGGAATTATACAGTATGTGTTTTTTTTCACTCAGCATAATGCCTTTGGAATTCATCCAAATTGTCCCATGTATCAATAGTTAATTCCTTTGATTGCTGAGCAGTATTCCATGGTGTGGATGTACCACAATTTGTTTAACCTTCACCTACTGTAGGACACACTGGCTCTTTTCAGTTGTGGCTATTAGAAATAATGCTGTTACGAACAATCATGGGAAGTTTATTTGTGGGAATACATTTTCATTTTCTCTAGAAAATGGGATTTTCTATGGGACAGAAAATACCATTAATACTTTCTATGGGATACCCCATTTGCATTTCCTATGGGATATTATATGTATAGTAAATGTATGTTCAGTTTTTGAGAAACTGTCAAACTATTTCTAGAATGACTGTACCATTTTACATTCCCACCAGCAATGTCTGGTAGATCCGGTTTCTCTGTATCCTCACCACTGTTTGTCATTATTGCTATATCTTATTTTAACTGTTCCAGTAGGTGTGCAGTGTTGTCTCATCATGTCTTAATCTGCATTTCCCTAGTGGTTAGTCATGCTGAACATCTTCTTGTGTGCTTATTTACTGCCCATATATCCTCTTCAGGTTGTTGTTGTTTTTTTTTAATCCATTTTCTAGTTTTATTGTTAGGGTTTTGTGGGGTATTTTGTTTGTTTTTCTTTTGAATTTTGAGAGTTCTTCATATATTCTAGATATGTATCCTTTGTAACATAAGATATGTGGTTTGCAAATATTTTCTCCCAGCCTGTAGCTTGTCTTTACATCCTCTTACCAAGGTATTTGGCAGAATAAGAGTCTTTAATTTTAATGTAGTCCAATTTATTGATTTTTCCTTTTATGAATCATATTTTTGGTGTCATGATTAAGAATTCTTCAGCAAGCCCTAGGTCTCAAAGATTTTCTCCTATGTTTTCTTTTAAAAGACGAATATATTTATGTTCATGACAAATTAGAGGTAGTTTTCCTATAAGATCAAGGTCCATTGTTTATCTTTGGATATTTAATTGTTCCTGAACCATTTGTTGAAAAGACCACCCTTCCTCCATTAAATTGCTGTTACTTCTTTGTAAAAAATCAGTTGGCTCTGCTTGTATGGATCTATTTCAGTGTTCCCTACTCTCTTCCATTCATTTTCCCTCTGCCAATACCACACAGTCCTGATTTCTGTAGATACATAAATTTTAAAATCAGGTAGAGTGACCCCTACTACTTTATTCTTCCTTTTCAAAATTGTTTTAGATCTTCTAATTCCTTTGTCTTATCATACAAAAATTCTTGCTGGGATTTTGATAGAAATTGCATTAATGTGTGTGTGTTTATGTGTGTGTGTGTGTGTGTGTGTGTGTGTGTGTGTCAATTTGGAGAGAATTGACATTTTTACTCTCTCAAAACTTCCAATCCATGAACATGTTATCTCTCTCCATTTATTTAGATCTTTGATTTCTCTTAATTTTGAAGTTTTCAGCATATAAATCCTGTGCATGTTTTGTTATATTTGCAGATACATATTTTATTTTTTGAACTGATTATAATGCTATTGTGTCTTTTATTTTGGTTTCTATGTATTTATTACTGGCATATAGAAATACAGTTGATTTTTATGTTTATCATTTGCCTTGCGTACTGGCTGAAACACTGTATAGTTCTAAGAGTTTTTTTCATTTTTAATCAATTCCTTGGGATTTTCTAAAACTACAGTCATGTCATCAGCATATAGGAACAATTTCTTCTTTTTTGATCTGTATGCTATTATTTCCTTCACTTGCCTGATTGTACTGGCTAGAATTTCTCGCAATATACTGGATAAGAATGGGGAAAGCTGTCATTCTTCCCTTGTTCCCGATCTTAGGGGGAAAGCATTCAGTCTTTCACTGTTAGGTATAGCTACAGGGTTTTAATTTGTTTTTATAAAAATATTCTTTATCAAATAGAGAAGTTCTCCTGTATATATAGTTTTCTGAGAATTTTTGTTATGAGTAGGTATTGGATATTTTCAAATGCCTTCTCTGCATCACTTGATATGATCATATGATATTTTTCTTCTGTTACATGCTAATGGAATGGATATTGTGATGCTATTGATTTGTAAATAGTGAACCAGCCTTATTCACTTGATGATGCTGAATTCTATTTGCTAATATTTTACATGAATACAGATTTATACATACATAACCCTGAAGGATATTGGTTGGTCTATAGTTTTCTTTCTTTCCTTTTTTTGTACTATCTTTATTTGGTTTTGATATCAATGACTACTTCATATTACTCTTAATTGGGAAGTGTTCTCTCCTTTTCTATTTTCTGTAAGACTGTGTAGAATTGGTATTAATTTATCCTTATGTTTAGTAAAATTCTCCAGTGAAACCACCCAGGCCTGAAGTTATTTTGGGGGGTGGGGAGTGAGGGTGAGTTTGTAAATTGTGAATTCAATTCCCTTAATATTTATAGAGCTATTCAAAGGATCTATTTCATAATGGGTGAGTTTGATAGTTGGGGATTTTTGAGGAAAGGGTCCATTTTTTCTAAATTATCAGTATGCAGAATTGTTTGTAATAAACCCTTATTATTCTTTTGATTTCTGAAAGGCCTGTAGTGATATTCCCTGTTTCATTCCTGATATTGGTAATTTATGCCTTCTCTCTTTTATTCTTTGCTTGAGCTTTTATGTTCTCTTTTGTTCTCTATTGTTTTCTATTTTCAATTTTGTTGATATATGCTCTTATTTTTATCATTTCATTCTTCCTCATGTTTTGTGTTTATTTTGCTCTTCTTTTTCTCATTTCTTGGGGTGAGAGCTTAGACATTTGTTTTGAGACTTTTTTCTGACATAAATATTTGGTCTTAGAAGTTTTCCTCCAAAAACTATTTAGCCATGTCCCACGAATTTGGTATATTGTATTTTCAATTTCATTCAGTTGAATGTATTTCTTGATTTCTCTCGAGAGCTCCTTTTTGACACATGGATTTAGAAGGGTTTTGTTTAGTTTCTTATTGTTTGGAGATTTTCCTATCTTTCTGTTATTGATTTCTAGTTTGATTTCACTGTAGTTAGAGAACACACTCTGTATGATTTGACTGCTTTTAAATTTGCTGAGAGTTTTGTTTTGCCTTGTTTTGTTTCAATGTACTAAGACATGATCTAAGTCAGCATCTGCTCCATAGGCACTTGCATGTCTAGTCTCCTGTTGTATGGTGGAGTATTCTATAAACATCTATTAAATCCTGTTGATAAGGGGAACTTTGTATCTTATGCATAATTTTCCCATATAATAAAAAAATCTTAATTAAAAATTTTAAAATATCCTATTGTTTAACGATATCATAGAGTTCTATATGTGGCAAATTATGTAATTACTTTAGAAAATAATAGACTAAAAGCTAAGGAAATGAAATTACAGTAAGTATGAGAAACAAAATATTACAAAATATTATTACAAAATATTACTTTAACACATAAAGAGTTATTACAATACAAAAGGAAAATCACTAACTCACCATGGGCAAAAGACAGGCATCACATCACAGCAAAATAAATGCAAAGGTTAATAAACATGAAAAATTCTTTAGTCACATTAATAGGTAAGAAATAGAAATTAAGATAAAGAGATATTGTTTTTAGCTCATTAATTTAATAAATTAATAATGCAATATTGATGCAACTAAATGTAATATTAGTGATGATTTATTGAAATTGAGCCCCTCTTACTGGGATGAAAATACAAGTTTTGGAGGGAAACTTGGCTATTTGTTCAGACTTTTTACATAGGAAATTTCCTAAACAATGTATTTATTACATTGATTTGTCAGATTAGAAAAGAGGAAATAATCAATTTTATTTATAAACCTGCAATGCCACAGCCAAAAGACCTGGACACAAGCATATTATTATCATAATAATGGTTAAATTTTCCTTTAGTTAAGACAGTAGTAATTAGATACTGCTTTTCCTGAATGATCTGAGAAGTAGGATTCTGGCATAAAATTCTGGGATAAATAATTTCAAGCAAATGTATTAGTAAGGAGCAGGCAATGGTCAGGGCAAGAACAAGGAATATATTAAGAGAATTGAATCCTGATCAAAACATGGGATTGACGTGGTCTACTTCCGGCTTTTCGACAGGAAATTTAACCCTTTCCGCCCCGACTCCCTATTCTGAATGAGCATCTATGTCGGTGCGCGCGGCGGCCATTAAGGTCTTGTCCCACAGGAGTTATTAACATGCTTTCAGTCACCATCTTAAGGCCTAAACCAAGTGTGAAAGCATAGGTGGCTAAAAATATTGAATGCTTCTTTTGTCCAGTGGGTCCCATTTTAAGATTGAAGGGTGGAGTAATCAATTCAGTTGACCCGTATGGATGATTACTGTTAAGTTGCTTTTCTCAAGTATTTTTGGTCTTACTGTTTTTTTTTAATTTTGTTTTTTCAATTAGTCTTTTTCCAAGGATGCTATTTTCATTTTAGGGTTACATTTATGCTAATAAATGCATGTAAGTGCTTATAGTCAACTTTTTTCTCTTTCTTTGTCTTCTAACATTTTCTTTGGCAATTTTAAATTATCATTTGACTTTCACCCCTTACCTATTTGGAAAACAATGTTTGCTCTGTCTTTCCCATTTCCTTCTCCTTTGAGCTCCCATTTTTAAGTTGACTATTAAAGTTGTAGATCATATCACAAGTCTATTTTATTTTTTTACCTCATTCCCTCCTTTATTTTAGTCTTAATTTTACACTTAAATATATTCAATTCTGTCCACCTGTCTTTTTGCCAAATTTCTTCAATCATCTCTTGTTTGGGTAAAATTTGGTTTCTAGTATATTCCTCAGGAAGCGTTGCTGAATACAAGATTCCCAGAGTTCCTGTATGTTTAAATACATTTTCTTTTACTTTGAAAGTGAAGGAAGTGTGACTGGTTATAAAATTCTTGATTCACGCTTTTCTTCCTTGAGTTTCCTGGTGATGTTGCTCCACTGTTGTTTACCCGTTGTTGGAAAGATTTTCTTTCCTTTCTAAGTCACTCGGATTTCCTGCCTGGAAGACATCAAGATTTTTTTTACCTTAATCTCCAAAATCTAATAACTTTACTAGGACAGTTTTCACAATTGACCATTCTGGGTCAATTTTCCCAAGTGTATTATGGTCCTTCCCAAATGTAAAGTCTTTTTTGCAGAATTTTTTCTTGAGTTATAGTTTTAAATATTAGTTCTGGCTTATTGTTCTATTCTTTTTCTTCATTGACTCCAATCATATACTTTTATTTTTTGTTTTTTTTTTTAATTTTTATTCCAATCATATATCTTTGATATTCTTCACCTGTACTCTATAACTGTGACAAAAACTTTATCTGATGCTATTTGCTTCTTTTTTATTATACTTTCATTTTCTTGGTTCTTTTAATTCCTATCCTTCATGCTCTTTATTGTACTTTTGGTCATATCTCCTCTACACTGGAGTCTTTGTAATTTAGTCATTATTTCTGAGATGGCTTTGTCTGTTTCCATTTTCAATATACTGTAAGAATGTGGTCCATTTCTTCTTAAATGTCCATTTCTATTCTAAGTTTTGTGCTATTCTTTGTTATCTGCAATTACTTTTTAATTAAATGTGATTCATTTTGGTCCTCTGTTACAGTTTTTCCTTAGTTAATGATTCTTCTCTTTTTAAAATATTTTCAATTGTTGTACTATTTCAGTTTTAATTTTAGTTAGTTTGTATGGATGTTCATGACGATCTTTTCATCATTCTTCATTTAGATATTCCTGGACTAACAACAGCAAGTCACCCTGGGGTGGGGATATTCGTTAGGTGACTTCCTTGGTTTCTTGGTTCAAAACTGCCTTCTGCTGCTGCCACAGTTTTTACACTTTCTTTAATAAATGGAGCCTGATGTTGTTGCCAATGCTGTTTTGGTCTGATTTCTTTGGATAATTTTTTTCTAATTTGGTTCAGTACTCCCTGCTTCCTTCTTTCCTTTTATGATCAAGCCTCCGCTCGTTTCCCCTCTTCCTTTCAAGGTCCTGTTTCTCCCTGAGACATGGTGCCTTCCAGTCCTATTCCTCTCCACTCATGTACTTTCCAAGCAGTGTCCCTTTAATTTCCCAGTGGCCATTGATCTGACTTGCTAGGTCTTACGTGGGTCTTCAATGTTTCCCACTCAGTGAGAAACCCCATCCCATTGTGGATGAACCCTAGTTATAGTTATGTATGTTCATCACCACTGTGTCCCAACCACCCTCTCCTGTCTTCTACTCCTGATTCTCAGCCCTGATGTAGGCTCAGATGTTCATTTTCCACTTTTATGTAAATTGTTTTTCTTATTTTCTGTATCCTAGTTCTATACTCTTTTTGCTCATGTCTACAACTTTTTGCTCATGTCTATGACTTTTTGCAGGAAGTCTGGAGAAATTCTGGAGATATTCCACCATTATTTTACAAGAACCAAGCTGCTACCTCCTCTGGCTTAATTCCTCCCTGTGGCCCAAAATTCACCTCAAATCATTTGAGCCAAGAATTCTATTTCTATGAAGTTAAACTACAAAAAAAAAAAACTATGGCAATCACATAAAAATTTATGTATAATGACACTAATGAATATTAATTATTCTAACAAAATTGAAAGTATATAAGCTGTTTAAATAATTGAAATGCCTGTTGCAGCTATATTCTAGAGTATATTATAGGCTTTACAAATTATGTGTTTGAAGAATAATATTACATGAAAATATTTTTGTAAACATAATGTTAACTGAAAAATTGAGGCACAGAATTTTTTATCCAATTTCACTTATATACATAAACATAAATAAAGCAAGACAGGAACTACTTCAATGTTTAAACAATGGTGAAGTGATGAGTAATTGTGTTTGCTTATACGTTTCTATATATTTAAAACTTCCTTTAATGAACATCCAGGTTTTCCAGTGTTTCCTTTTGCACTTTTAAAATTGTATAATACATGTTATTTTTTTCAAAAAGTTATAAAATTTAGAAAGGCAACAATAACCACAAAATGGGATCATAAGCAACAAAAAAATGTTCTCATATACCAAAAATAATCCATTAGAAAATGCAATGAAGGAAGGAATCTCTTCACAGAAGCAAGTAAAACCTTTTAAAAATCAAGTAATAAAGTTAACTGACTCATCTATTACCAAAAGTCACAAAACTTTACTGTAGAACATAAAGGAGCATGTAGATCATGAATAATGGGATTTATTTACTGAATTTGTAGTTTATAAATCCAAAAATTTTAAACATGCCTTTATCCTAATTCATCCATAAATGCTATAAAATCACAACTGTGTGTATGTTTTTACCCATAAAGCTAAAATCACAAATGGAAAATTCTGTAAGAGCATAAAATTTGGAAAAATAAGAGCAATGAAAGGAAATTCTGCTCTTTCTGATATTTAAATATATCTGTAGCTACAATAATAGAATGTGTTATTGGCATAATAAGCATAGATGGAAATAAAGATAAATAAAGAGAAACAAATATGAAAATTTCATAATTATAAAAATGATGTTCTAAATCAGTGATGAAAGTGTGGAGGATAGTATAAGCACTTTGGAAACAAATGGGTATCTGTTCAGAAAACTAAAAATAAAGTTGGGTCACAGGACATCTTCTCTTTGAAACTTCCACTTGGAAAAGAAAAACCGGAGAATGATATACAGAAACTCAATTGTAATTTGCACAGGTGATACTTTAATAATAACCCAACATATGAGGAAGTGCTGTGAGATGTAGTGAAGGTTAAACGAGAGTGTGAGAGGATTTTTTTAATATGGTTTTATTGGGATATATTCACATACCCTGTAATCATCCACAGTGAACACTTAATTATTCACAGCACCATCATACAGTTGTGCATTTATCACCAGAATTGGTTTTCGAACATCTTCCTTATTCCAAAAGAAATAAAAATAAAGGAAACAAGAACACCTGAAACATTCCATCCCCACCCTATTTTTCATTTAGTTTTCATCCCCAATTTTCTACTCATCTGTCTATACACTGGATAAAGGGAATGTGAGCCGCCAGGTTTTCACAGTCACACAGAAGAGTGTGTGAGGATTTTGAGAGTGAAGGCTTTTGGCACAGACTTCCGACAGAGCTGACCCAGTCAATAATGTCTTGTTTGGTTCAACGGGAATAGAGATGAGGTGTAAAATGGCAGTGGGATTTGACCTGAGAGTCCCATTCACTTCATCATTGTCATAGCTGTTAGGAGAATTTTATGGCAGATGGCAGTAAGGTGTCTTCTAATCTTTCCAGAGTCACCATCGATGCTGGCTAGGCTGCTTCTGGGCCTCCAAACCCTGACGCTCCCAATGGAGTCAGACCAGTGCCAGCAGCCTCCACGTGGGAATGATGGGGAAGGAGAGATCTCTCCAAGGAAGGCTGAAGGTACAGAACACACAAGAAGTCCAGATGGCAGTGTCAGGGCTGCTCTAACAAGAGAATAAGAGCCCAGGTTTGAGAAGTCTGGTAGCCTGCTGAGATAACACCATCACTCCCTCTCCCCACCCTAGTCACCATGTCCAAACCTGAGTCTGGAGCAAACAAAGGAAATCATTTATTCCCCTTCTTGGCATGTGGTTCTACCTTTTTCTCTCCACTGGGACCCTAATCTTGGAGTTGGAGGGATGCCACCCAAAGCTTGCTTATATGTTTCTGTCATCACCTCCACCAAATCAAAGAGAAAGATGAGAGAGAGAGAGAGAGAGGACAAGAGGTTACATCTCTTGAAATAAAAGGAAGTAAGTTAAAATAAATGCTATAAACATACACATACAATTGAAATATTTTCTCCTAAATTCAATTGTTTTGACATTTAAAACTATAATTTGGAAATTATAAAGCATACGTCAGACCACCAAATCATAAAACCTGTCTAAATATGTCTTTGGAAATGCTTTACTTCTGAAACAGCATTAGCTAGCTTCCCTTCTGGTGCTATGGCCGGCCACAGTGTGAAGGAATGAATCTGTCAGAGCTAACTTCTCTACACTAACCTCTCTTGTTAGCAAGTCAGCACACTGGGTCCTTATTTCTCTGGCAGAGATGTCCCTGGATTTGGCTGAGTGCACTGCACTGTTATCTGACTTGTTTGGTGCTTCAATGGGGAAAAGATGGAAACTGCTCTCATAGCAAATCTTCCCATTAATAATAGCCCCTCTGGCCTCAGTATGGCATGCTAATTCTAAACATTTTGGATATTTTTTAAGCTAATTTCCTGGCACATGTCTTCATTGACATAAATGTATTTCAAAGGCATCTCTGGGCCATAACACACCACATCATTCTACCAAACCTCAGGATTACATTATGTTGCATAGCTCCCATCTATTAGAATAAAATTAAATAGAGAAGTTCTTTTGATTTTACAGCATATAAATTTGGCACAACATTCAAAAGAATTGCATTATTTGATGTATTTTACCTTAAACATTTGTTGAAGAAAAGGTACTAAATGTGGGTAAAAAGACATTACAGAAAGTCCTGAAAAATCCACAACAAAGATATTAGAACCAATAAACAAATTCAGCAAAATGGCAAGGTACAAGATCAACATGTAAAAAGTGGTAGAATTTCTGTACCCTTGTAATAAATGATCTGAAGAGGAAATCAAGAAAAAATTCCATTTAGAATAGCAACTAAAAAAATAAAATATCTAGGAATAAATCTAACCAGGGATATAAAGAACTTGTACACAGAAAACTACAAACCCTTACTAAAAGAAATCAGAGAACACCTAAATAAATGGAAGGACATTCTGTGTTCATGGATGGAAGTCAAAATATTGTTAAGATGTCAATTCTACACAAAACAATTTACATAGTCAACATGATCCCAATCAATATTCTACAGCCTTCTTTGCAGAAATGGAACAGCCAATCATCAAATTTATATGAAAGGGTAATGAGCCCCAAATAGCCAAAGCTGCCTTGAGAAAGAAGAACAAAGTTGGAGGACTCATACTTACTTATTTTAGAATTTATCACAGTAATCAAACCAGCATGGTATGGCACATGGACAGACATGTACACCAATGGATTTGAATCGAGAGCTCAGAAATCAGCCACATCTATGGCCAACTGATTTTTGACAAAAGGCAAGTCCACTTAGGGGGAAACAATAGTCTCTTACACAAAGGGTGCTGGGAAAACTGGTTGCCCATATGCGAAAGAATGAAGATGGACCCTACTTCACACCATATCCAAAATCAGCTCAAAATGGATCAAAGACCTAAATATAACAACCAGGATTATAAAACTTCTAGAAGAAAACATAGGAAAGCAGCTCCAGTACCTTGTGTTAGGAAATGGTTTCTTAGACTTTACACCCAAAGTACAAGCAACAAAAGAAAAATTAGATAAATAGAACTTCATCAAAATTAAAAACTTTGGTGCTTCAAAGGACTTTATCATGAAAGTAAAAAGACGACCCACACAATAGGAGAAAATACTTGGAAGCCACATATTTAATATGGGTTTATGTCCAGAAAATATAAAGAAATCCTACAACTCAATAACAAAAAGACAGACAATCTAATTTAAAAAATGGGCAAAAAACTTGAATAGACATTTCTCCAAGGAGGATATGCAAATGGATGAAAAGCACATGAAAAGATGTGGGACTTCTTTAGCCATGAGGAAAATGCAAATAAAAACTATGAGATTCCATTTCACAATGACCAGAATAGCAACTATTTAAAAAAATGTAAAATTACAAGTGTTGGAGAGGATGTGGAGAAATAGGACTACTCATTCATTGTTGGTGGGAATGTAAAATAGTGCAGCACTGTGGAAGAGCATTTGGCAGTTCCTCAGAAAGTTAAGTATAGGATTACCATGTGACCCAGCAATCCCCCTTCTAGGTATGTACCCCAAAGAATTAAGAGCAGGGACTTCACCAGATATTTGCACACTAATGTTCATAGCAGCATTATCCACAATTACAAAAGACGGAAGCAACCCAAATGTCCATCAATGGATAAATGGATAGACAAAACCGTGGTATGTATATATACACCACGTTATTATATATATATAATGGAATACTATTCAGCCAAAAAAAGTAATGCAGTTCTGATACATGTGACAATATGGATGAACTTTGAAGACATCATGTTGAGTGAAATATGCCAGACACAAAAGGGCAAATATTGAATGATCTCATACAATACAAATATTGTATGATAAATATATGACATAATTAGAAGAAGGAAATTCATAAAGTCAGAAACTAGAATACAGGTTAGCAGGGACCAGGGTGGGATAAGGAACGGGAGTTAATGCTTAAGTAGTACTGACTTTCTATTTGGAGGAATGGAAAAGTTTTGATAATGGATGGTGATGATGGTAGCACAACATTGTGAATGTAATTAACAGCTTTTAAATACATATTTGAGTGTAGCTAAAAGGGGAGATTTTAGATTGTATATATTTTACCAGACTAAAAAGTAAAGCAACCACAAGAAAAAAAAAACATAGAACTAGACAACATAAACCCTAATGTAAACCATGTACGATAATTAATAGTACAGTTATAATATTCTTTCAACAACTATAGAAAATTTTTCACACTAATGCAATATAGGAATAATGGGGGAAGAGTTATATGGGAACTCTGTGTTTTCTGCATGATTTTTCTGTAAACCTGCAACTTCTCTAGTTAAAAAAATCATATTAAAAAGAAATTATCTGTGAAAATATCCTATATCCTATATCCTATATTTAATCTAAGGATACTAGTTTTCTCAACACCTACGGGGGATTTCTTATGTAAAAAAAAGGAAAGAAAGTATAAAGAAGAGTGAATTGAAATTGTCAGTGATTTCCAATTCAATAACCATGATATGCAAAGTGAAAGGAAGACTTCAGGAATCTTAAATTTAAAAAAAGACATTAAAGACACATAAATATAGAAAAAGTATAGATTACTGAAAAAATACAAGTAACATGATATTAGATTTATGTGGCTAAGAGGCTGATTAAAGTATGTGCATACATCCCAATAATAAGAATTCTGAATATGTTATTTTGAATGTTTGGAAAATCAGCATAGAAACATTTGCTATTTTGCTGCTTAAAAGTGTACTGATAACATGTTATTTTCATGAATTAGAAAAAATATTTTATAAATCCAGCAATACAATGACACTATTCATTACTCAATAAATAAATGAGAATTATATAAGAATATATATAATTCTTATATTATAATTCAGGTATTATATAATTTTAATTATTTTCATATTCCCTTCCTGTTAAAATGGTTCCATTTTGGACAATAAATAGTATCTTCACTTTATGTACATAACCTTTCAATGAATATTTAATAAAGATAATAACAATAACTGAGTTGAATTAGTAATTCTGCATGTCCCTCTAATACCAACTCTTCTATTAAAAGTTTTGCACCTTCCACCAGTTCTCCTCCCTTCTTCCTTATAGCACATGGTTTTGACCCTTTCTAGGTGAAATACTGGACAGAAAGATATTCTTATAGAAAGATACAAAATTCACTTCCTTTTAGTATAAATTAGAGTTGTTGAGGTTAGAATAAGACTTTTATTTCTCCATAGATATGTCTCTAGACCTCCAAAACTTGCTGAGAAACCCAACTTACCGAAGCTGAATGGGTAACTTGCCTATATAGATACAGTGTGTGTAATGGTCAAAGCCATCGTTCTGAGTTAGAGAGGTCATTCTCGGAATGTATCTTGGCCCGGCTAGTTGCTGGTTGAGTGGCCTTCATTTTAAATCCCTAAGCCTGAGTTGCTTTTTGCTAAGACAGAGATAATAATGTCTATTCCAAACTATTGTTGAAGGATTTAATGATATATTGTGAGATATTTAAACCCAACTCACAGATAGTATTAGCAATTAATATTGCATGACTGACAAAAATTAACCTCCCCTACTGAAAAAGAACATTTTGATCAATTAAGAAAAAAAGAATGATGGTTTTAGGAGATATCCTTGAAAGAGGTAATTGATTTAAATTCACCCAAATTTATGAATAGCTTATTGGGAGAAGGGTTTGGCAGGGAGGAAAAGTGACAGTCCAATAGCATGGAACTCATGGAGAGTTTACGAAGCGAAGCATCCATGAGAAATTTTTCAGGAAATGAGGCTAAGGCAGTTTTGCACACTTAGTATTAGTCCAGATCTGACTAGACAGACATTGATGGAGTAAATATGCTGAAACCCCTATAATATGTTTTCCTTAAAGGACTTTCCAAAACATGCTTTAGAAAGACTAGAGGATTTATGACCTATTTGGAATACCATGGGGTTGTTCAAAGTCGTTACAATAGTCAGGAGTCCAAGTCTCCAGACAAAGAAATGTGTTAAAAGATCAAATATGGACATTTTTAAAGCCTTGTATGGTCCTCTGAAGCCCTGATACTCAAGGTGTGCTCTGTGGATCAGCAGCATCAGCACAGACTGGAAGCTAATTAGAAATGAAGAATCAAAGAAATGATAAATGGCACAGAACATGAGTTTCATTGGAAGAAAGAAAACCTGTTCAAAAATAATTAACATAGCTGTTGAAGTTAATTCTTTTCAAGACTGGAATTCAGGATGTGTGACTATAGTTCAGTGCGCTTCCCATTTTGCCGTGCTATTTATACTAATAACCTCAGTAAATTAGAAAAAAATCTCACTGGAAAAATGCCTTAAACATCTATATCTAAAAATGGAATTTGATCAAAAGTATTAATGATTTCAAACTAATTTTTAATCATCTTTTTCTCTTTATCCTTATCTTTTAAAAACTGAGATCTCTACTGATGAAGCATCATTTGAAATTTAGAAATTCCTATACTTTCACTTTTTTCTATTTTAAATTAAATTCCAGTAAAATTAAATGTATATTATCACTTTAAAAATAAAATGTAACATTAGTTTATGTATAACTAAGAAACAGAAAACACTGCCAATTAATTGATGATACTGCTTCCTTATAACTCAGGTTTTATTTCATAGTTACTAAAAGAGAGCCCTTTAAGATTAGTTTTTATCAAAAATCAGCTTTGTGCATACAGGAGAAAGAAAATATAAGCAAAAGGAGTTGATTAAGGTATCCCTAAACTTCCTCATCTTCAGAGATCAATTCTTACAATAATTTTTTGACTCATATTTATTGTTATGCTCATATTTCTACAAAATATTGTCCTCCTTGCCATCAAAATGACTGTCACATAAGTGCTTCACAATTTCTCTGGGAGTTTCTTTCAAGCTACTGATACTTTTCTGCAAGTTTTGATGCTGTCAGTTTCTTGATCCCAATAGATAACAACCAGGACTCATAATCCTTTCTCAAATGGTTCTTAAAATTTTTTCTGAGCTGAAACACTGCACCTGACTTGTCACCAGGATGGAGAACAAGCTTTGCGCATGCCAAATAAATGACTGCTGCCTGACAAATGCACACTGTAATACTCATTGATTCCGAGTTGTATCCTGATTTTAGAAAGGCAAATACATGAAAAACTGTGAATCTTATATAGATAGTTTCTTTCTTACTCTCTGTCTCATTCATTCATTCATTCAATCATTCATTCATTCTGGGTCTTTTCTCCTTTGCACTCTAACTCTGCCCAAAAATCAGCTGAGTGAGAATAACACAAAAGAAGTAATTTGAAAGGAAAATAGGCAATACTTTTTTCTTTATTCTGCATTTTTATAGAATGGTAGGTTTGAGAATTCAGTGATGCAGAAAATACAGCCAGCCTCCCTTTCCAGAGGAAGATAGTTGCACTTATAAGTCTTTTAAAACACTTGTAAATTATTTTATTTAGAGTCTGTAAGCTCTCCTGAAATCATAAACGGAGAGATAAATGACATCCAAGTAGCTATGTCCCCAAAGACCTGGGTTTATTTCCTAATTTCTGCAGTTGTAGGAAGTAGCACATAGTCACATAGTAGGCATGTTATTGAACAAAACTTGAGAAATCATTTATGCTTATGCTGTTGAACATAATGAGAAACTGGAGGACTAAAATTTTAGCAATTCAAGAAAACAGAAACAATTTTTCATTTCCTTATTGCATTTCCTTTTGGTATAATAAAATTTCCTCTCCTAGTAAATTTTCTGCATACTCAAATTGCATCAATGATACTATTAGATACAAGAAAAAGGATGTAAAATTTTGATTAATATGCAATTTTGTTTCTTTTTCTTAAAAAAGAAACAAAACAGGTATCCTGTTACCTCAAGAATTAAAACACCTGTAGTAATTGTAAGTTGGACAATGATTAGCATAAGATTTCTAATTTAATTTTAAAAAATTTAATATACGAAGTAAATCTCAAAGTTGGAAATTAAAGTTCTTTAAAATAGATACCACTGTTGTTACTTCAAATTGGGATAAAAGCATACAAAAAAAGTAAGTGTCAGTTTTTCTTTGGGTGTGTATGTTTGTATGTGTGCCTGTGTACATTTCAGTGACTGGGTGCTTATTAGTTTATATAGCCATAAAAGATGCAATGACCCCTGTGTTCTGTCCTGTGATGTGGTAGCTCTGTTTTAATCATCAGTGAAACAAGGTTTTTGTGGCCATGTTGGCCCTCTTCTTTTAATGAGGAAATGTCCTGAAAATTAAATAATAAAAATGATTTAATTCTTATGAACACAAAATGTTCTCAATTATAAGAAATAATTCATTTGGAAAAGAGTCATGCCTAATAACTAAGTCCACATACATAATGAATTTGGAAATCCAATGTAGTCGTAACTTTCAGTCTAGAGTTACAGCTAACATCTGTCACTGCAGAGGATGTGTGCTCAACAGGCTGTGATTTTTTAATGACCCAAATGTGTGCTCAAGGAGAAAAGAAATTAGGAATCAGAAACAAAAATTGTGGGATGGAATAATGGTAGACTTCAAATAATGTTTTTTCCTAGAATTATCATGTAGCTTTGTATATGCCTTCTAGCATGTACTGGAAGTAAACAGTGGGTAAAAAACATCAGCAGACTAAGAGTCAAAGCCTCAATACGGTGCTAATAAGTAAGTCGCTTAATCTCTCTCAACCTCAGTTTCTTTGTCTATAAAATGGGAATGTTAGGAAAATTAAGGATATCTCTCCTTAAGAATGTTGTGAGGTTTGAATGAGACAATGTATGCAAATCCACAGTGCCTGGCAAGTTCAGAAGTGGTAGCTAGCATTATTATTTTTTTATTGTTATTATTACTATTAATATTGACATTAAGATAAGTATAATACTTTCACTTCAGGAAGTATGTAAAAGATGATTATTATGGGTCTAGAATATCCTTATGGGTCTAGAATATCCAGATCTCTAAGCCAGAATCCTTTCCTTTTGGGGTCCAAGTTAAATCTTAGGGATCTGTAGTCTGATTCAAAGATGTCAAAGGAATTTTTCCATAAAGATGTTTTACATTACAAATGTTAAAACATGGTCTTCAATCTTATCTCAGTTTCCTACGGCTGCCCTAACAAAGTATCATAAACTGGATGGCTTAAAACAATAGAAATGTACTGTCTCTCAGTTCTGGAGGCTACAACTCCAAAATCAAGATGTTAGAAGGGTCATACTCGCTCTGAAGTCTGTAGGGAAAAATCTGTTCCATGCCTCTCTCCCGGCTTCTTTCAGTAGCCCACAGTCCTTTGCGTTCTTTCTTGAGGTGTCAACTCTACCTCTGACTCCCTGTGTTTCCTCTCCCCTTTTGAAAGGACACCTGTCACACTGGATTAAGGGTCCAACCTCACGCTTAATTCCTTTTGTAACAACCCTTTTCCAAAACTAAGGTCAAATTCTGGGACTAAGCCTTCAGCACATCTTTTTGAGGGCAACCATTTAATCCATAACAAATTTGTCTAAATTTGACCTCTTTCTACCACCAAAAGCCCATATTGCATAATGAAGAGAATAAAAGAGGCAGAAGGAGAAGATTCTGTTGATTCTCTTTTTCTATTGGACATGGTGGTTACAACATTGATGATTCATCATCATTTCAGACTTCTCATATCTCCCAATGTTTTATTCCCTAAAGCACTCTCTCAAAAAGGGAAATATTGGATCAGGAATGTCCAGATCTCTAATAAGAGGAACAGAAAGATGCAGAATTCTAGGAAGGTATTATAAAGTCATTAGCTGGGAATACAAAGGGAACAAAAGAAAAGTCATTATGCAAATGAGTAGTCATTCGAAACTAGTTTTCTGGAAAAAGTGTCAGGTCCCTGGTTTGGATTCCAAAGTGGGCACACTTTTAAAAATCCCCTACCCTTCACATTAAGTCTTCATTTTAGGGTTCTCCATTGCTGAAAATTCCTCTTTAAGACACACCACGATAAAAGAGGTCTAGGTAGAGAAGTGTAAATTTTGTGCTCCCAAAGAGCACATAGTCCCTGAATTAGTCAGGTTTTGCTACAGTAACAAAACCCCCAAAATCCCAGTCCTTAGCACAAGCTTATTAATTTCTGTTTCATATTACATAAAATCTTTGGGTTGATCTGTACGGGCAAACGTATTTCTTCTTATGACAGCACCCAGGCTGAGTGAGCTGCCCCTACCTAGGATATATTGTTCCCCTAGCAGAGTGCAAAGACACAAAACTCTCAACTGAAGCCCACAGTGGCAGTTAAAGCTTCTGTGCAACTGAGGCATGTGTCATATCCATTCACATTCCAATTCTAAAGCATATCACACAGCCATGCCCAACAGGGATGGAAGTTTATTCCTTCTATTGTGGGAGGGGAGAATGAATATTTATGAAAAATATAGCAAGGCACCATGGCCCCATAGATGACACACTATACATAAGAATGAAACAAAGTAAACCAAAGAGCAAAAATTAATGGGGAAAAAAAAACAAATAATGTTATTAGAAGATAAAAATAAGGCACAAACAATGCATGCTGCTGTTATGTAGGAAGAATTCACAATAAAAGATCTTAATATTTTGGAAACCAATGAATCATCAATCTCTTGGGCTCCAATTTTATCCCTAAAGTATGTTATTTTAATCTACAGAAAAATCTTGTAATTCAGTCATTTCTCTCCCAACCTTATTGTCATTCTTCTGGTTCAGGGTCACAGTATCTCTTGTGGGTCTATAAATTAGCTCCTGAATGTCTCTAGTCTGGCCTCTCTCCAATCAATTATTCTGTTGTTGCCCTATTGAGCTCTCCCATTAAAAAACCCCAAATGTCACTCACCTACTCAAAATTATTCAATATATTGCTTATTGAATTTCTTATTGAATGGAAATCTAAAATCTCTTGCATCAAATTGCTTCATGCCTCGGCCCCTGCCTACCGGTCTAACCCCACTTCCTTCCTTTGCTTCCACTCAAATTTCCCATTCCAGGAGTCCTGAACTATTAGAAGCTTTTGACTGTACATCGTGTTCTCACCTCCTTAACCCTGCACGAGATTATCTGTGCTGCTTTATTGAAGTGAGCTACTCCTACTTTTCCATGCACAAATTCTTGTTCATCCTTCAAGTCTCAACTCAAATAGCAACTTCTCTCAGGGGTTTGTCCTGCTTCTCCAAGACAAATTGGGTGCTTCTGCTATGTTCACTGAACTGTGTGCATACCATATCTAAATGTTTATTTGACTATATTGTATCTACCACCCAATGAATTCCTTTTCTTCTCTGTTTCTCTACTTTTTATGCTTTTGTCATGTATTTTATACAGCTTTATATCAGCCTGAACACTCTCAAATGTTATTACACTATCCTTATGTCTTCCTTTGAGAACTCTAATCTGAATTTGCCCTTAAAAGGAGAAATGGTTCCACATGATCTTGATAAAAATCTTCGTGTGTGATGCAATTTGTAACTGTCTTTTACAAATTTTTAACATACCTATATGTGATGTGACTGCTTTTTATTTAAGTACCAGGACTGTGGGGAGGAAAAGTGAAACACAGAGGGTGAAACTATAGCTGGGACTGAGATGATCTTGACAAATGCAGAATGAAGTTATCTCCACTGGGTTGTCAATAATCAAACATTCACATGATTAGTCTTGTTATGGTTTCATAAAGTAAATGGATCTTTTATCCACAATGAAGGAGTGATGTTCATTTTAAAGAATGCACCTTTTGGAATTTCCCTTAAAGTGTGGAGTAAACATTTCAAAACAAGAAAATAAGTTCTCTGTGTGACTACAATGACTTTTCACAGAAAATAAGAGTATACACATTCAGGTAATCAAGCCTACAGTCTATAAACTAATGCACTACCGTTTGGAAAGACTAGCCTTCTAAAGCATTTCTTTTTCCTTTTTTAAATGTTATAACAAAAGTTTCTCGGTGCTGAGCGTCCCTCCATCATGTTCTTTCCTGTGGCTATTTCTGCTTCTGAATTGCAAATGCCTTGACATCCTTCAGGGACTGAGCACAGGATGGGATGTCTCCTTGGAGTTGCTTTGGCATTGCTCATGTCCCTCCCAGTCCCTGCTACCTTGGTGGGGAAATAGAAATGTTCGTTTTTCCCAAGTAAAGGCTAAAGCAAGGCAAAAGGGTGCCTTCTAGAGCTACCTTGCTACCCATGGTAACACGGCTCCATTTATTTTGTTAATCTTCTAATATTCATGGATTCTCTCTTCTATTTTAGTACCCAGGCAATTAATTTCATCAGTGCCCCAGGTTGAAAATAGTCCCAGATGCTTATTCATTCTAACCAAAAATCACATGACACTGATTGATAAAAACAATTATAACTTAAAATTTTAATTTTAGTTATTAGGTAGATTAGATGCTTGTGTCAGTTTAAGATGTGTATACTCTCCCCAAAGTAAATAAATCTTTATGAGGTTGACTATCAACATAGCCTCACAGGAGGAGTTAAATTATATGAACAAAATTCACTATTACTAGTTTCTGATAACTTTGTGCACCTCTCTAAAAGGGAACTTTTACTGCAAGGCTGGCTGGAAACTTTCCTTAACTTGACAAGGCACTTTTTCCCCTATAAAGGGTTTGAATGGCCACTTTTGACTCTGCAATTCTCCCTTTATTAATTTAATGATTTAATTAATTTAAAGAAATTTAATAATTTCTATTTTTATTGACATATTCTTTCTTGAAATACATTGAAACCTTCAGCTGACAGACATGTCCTATTGACATTACACATGTAGTAGGTATAGATTTCTTTAATTCAACTTTTAGAAGCCAATATTATTTCCAAGTACAGTCCATATAGGGGAGAGTGACTGGCACATCCCTTTCTGTGACTTAAATCCATTAATCTTTGTCTAATCCCTGAGGTTGCATAAAATAGTTATTTTTCAATTGACGCCCTTGTAAAGTACTTGAAGATGGCTCTGCTGATTCTCTTGTGCCGGTCTGGTCATTCCTCAGTATCTTAAACTCTTATTTAACCACTAAGTTTCACATTCCCTTACCATTGTTTGTATGCTCTCCAGTTTATCTACATCCTTCTTAGAGAGTATTATTCAGAAGAGGCAACGTAATCAAATGGCACAAAAGAGCAGGATTACCTATGTCCACCTTCCTTTCTCCCTTCATTCACTCATTCATTCAGCCAGCCAGTCATTCAGTCAGTCAATATTTATTGATCACCTGCTATGCAGTGGCAATTTAAAGTTAAATGAGAATGTGCTCCTTCCCTAAAGGAAGGGATATAGACATATAAAGATACTGCATGCACTTTTTACAAAAGAGTTGGACTCTGTTGATTGTCCTGAGGAGGGGATGAGAAAAGCCTCTCAGAGGAGGTGATGGTTTGAGTTGTTTACTGAAAGATGAAGTGGAATTTGAAAATTGGAGAAAGACATTAGAAATGTTCAAGCACATGCAAAAGTGGGAGGCAGCCAGGTACATCTGGGAAAAGCAGAGAGTTCAAAAGACAGGAGGGCAGATCATATACATAAAATCCATGGGGCATCTGGATTGAAAGGTAAATAGGAAATAGTGATAAAAGGCTCTATAGGTCATATTAAGGGATTTGGCCTTAATAATTTTAGGCACCTGAGAGCTTTTACTGAAATTTAACCAGGGAAGTATCATATCAAATTGGCAGATAAAGGAACAGGTAAATATATTCAATGTGTATGTGTTTGTGAGCAAAGAAGCAAATGAAGAATCCCAGTGGCAGCTAGAGAAACACTTCAGATGGGTAATGGGATAGCTTAAATTAGACATGTTGAGAACCCAAACTCAGGCAGGATTTGCAGTTGGTGGTAGAATTTATTGAACTTAGAGACTAAATCATTATGAGGGGATATGTGAAAGGAAGCATTCCCCAATAATTCTAAGTTTCTGCCTTCAGTAATTGAAAGACTAGAGAGGCCATTAGTGGAGGCAGGTGACTTGGTAAGAAAAGTAGTTTGGAGAAGAGAAGTTGAGTTTTAGGCAAAAAGAGAGAAATCATTCCAAAAGAATCACATACATTTTAGAAGACACATTTAAAGGTAGTTCTGATAATTTCTAATAGAAAATATATTTCTAGAAATAAATGTGGGAAGTATTTAGTGAATAAAATCAGATCAGTTATAAAAGATAGATCTCATTGTTCAGACTTTATATAAAACATATAATAAGTATCAAGGACTTTCAATTATGAATTTAAATTTCTATTCCTAGAAGTTAAGAGCCTTCTTATAAATGTTTAAGTTTGAATATTTTTACACAGTTTTTGCTTTAGGTAGGTTTCCTCTTAATCATGACTAATTTGCAGAAAAATAATATTTGAACATATTAATAATTAAAAGCCCTGCAGGGTTTTTTTTTTCTCATATGAAGGAATGGAATTAATGAGGTTCTAACATATTTGATAAGCATCCTTGAGTGTCCTGGTTTCAATTACCTCTCCTTTAATAAGTGTCATTTCATTTAGACTCTCCACTCCAGTTTTCTGTAATTTCAATTACTAAACTCTATGAAAGAATAAAGTTTAATCTTGTCATTTCAAACTCAGGTTATACATGGAGATTGTTAATAGGGTTCCCTCAATGAAATGATCCTTTCATCTTTTTTCCTCAGGTAGTAATGTAAGCAAAATAGTTGATTATTTTATATTCATTATAATCTTGGCATTAATGGGAGGGGAGACTGCCTCTGAGGACAAGAGAATAGCAAAATAAGAAATAGCAAATCTGAATGAGGGAGGAAGTTGCTTCTGTTGTTGCAGAAGCAATTGTATAGCCAGGTTCCTGTGGGTCAGGACTGGGGTTGAACTTCATGGAGTGGAAGGACACACACCAGCCAAACCTTTCCACTGGTGCCGATTGCCATGTCAGAAGTCAAGTGTATGAGTAAGGAGTTGTTGAATGAAGAAGCCAATCACTTTTATTGTTATATGCTCTATTGTTCTCTTTCATTACTAGGACATGTTAAAGCACTCTAACTTGTAGGTAAGTGGAAGGCAAAACACATCGTCTAAGAAGCTTTCGAATAGTTTCCCCAGGACCCTGAGGGCCCATGGTTTTCACATGCAGAACAGAACTACACCATTTGAGGAGTGCTTCCCTGGGGTCAGTGACAGCTCCATCTCCATCTGAGGTGGATTTCTCATCTTCCCAAAGCGGGAACCACTTCTGCAATGTCGATGTCAGTCCAGCAAGAAAATTCTTTCCTTCTCCTTGCTATGTAGTCTCTGGTTCTTTAAGCTTTCACAGGTAGCTTGGAGCCTCATGCCAGTGTTGCTGTCCCACCTTCCTCATGTGACTCACTACCAGTCCCTCTTACTTGACCTGTAAGTTTGTGGATAACCTTGTTGAATTTTTTTTTCCAGTTTTGTTCCATCAATTAAATATAGGGATGACTCCCAGTGCCCCTTCTAGAGTTGTAGTTTACAAATGAGCCTCCCCGACATCTAGGTATGACTATGTCCATCCATAATAGATCTTGTCTGTCAGGAGAATGGGTAATAACTCTTGGGGAAGGGTAAGTTGAATGTCCAGACTTGGTATTCCTCAGTGTCAGGAGCCAAGTCCATGAATGTTTCCCCCTACATGGACTGAACAGATGGTTGTCCTGTGGCTCCAAACTCTCCCTCCCAGAAACCTCAGCTTCTACCTGAGTAGAGTCAGGTTTTTAGAACAAGAGTATTTTGCCAAGAACGACCCTGCCCTTATCCAAAATAATAGAATGGGCACTTCTTTCTTGAGTCTCAAGGCATGCCTCAGGAGCATTTCCCATTTGGAGCTGGACACTGTCCCCTTCATGGGCACGCAGACCCCTGGCTACCTATGACATCATGCTCTCGGTCAGTGGTTTTCAAATTGTGGTCCCCTGTCCAGCAGCATCAACGTCACCTGGGCACTTGGCCCCATCCCATTCCTACTAAATCCAAAAACCTGTGGGTATTTAATAAGCCCTCCAAGTGATTCTGATGCACACTAAATTTGGGAACCACTGTGTGAGAGCAGTGGTTCTCAAAGCCTCAGGAGTTTGCTAAAAATTCGGATTCACAAACCCCACCCTAACCTACTGAATCAGAATCTCTAGGGCATGAAATCCAGGAAACTGGGGTTGTAACAAGTCCTCCAGGTATTCTTATGTCCTTTAAAGTATAGAATCATTGCTCTAGGTCACTGAGCCCCTGGTGGCAACTGTCTCTGTGTCCTATGCCTTATCTCTGGTCTACCTAATGCAGACAAATAAAAATGGTTACCCATTTTTATATCATTTTATATCAACCAAAGGTAGTAGGTCTGTTTGTGACCACCCACTACAGTATATTATATATAGTGCCCATTCTGCCTGAGCCCCAGAACTATCTGGAAGATGATTAAAACTGTTTATGCTCTACCTAGACACTTGAATATCCCAACAGACTACCCAGTTAGTACCCACACATCCAATACTGAAGCTGCAACTCTGTACTCTCATCTAAAAGAAAAGTAAATTCACTGAAAACTTCCAGAGGTTTTTAGGTCACCATATAGGCAGAGTATTTTATTTTGAAGTTTGGTTTCTTCACCAGCACAATTTCAGTGTAAATAGCCCCAGTAATTCCTTGCTGCAATTGAGCTGGGTTCCATTTCTTGCTGTATTTCCCTTGGTAAAAGTCTCTATAACATAACACACATTCAGAATTCTGTACTACTGTTGTCTAAAAAAAATTGATATGAGTCCCAGCTCTTCTCCATGTTATCAAACTGTACTTGGCTCTAGGAGCATCGGAAGACCTAGGAGCACTGGCTTTCTCCAGGCACTGGATAACTCTACTGTGGTGTTTCCCAGCTGGGTTTCTGTCCTATAACACTAAACATTTCAGAAACATCTTCTAGCCAAATCTAAAAACTCTTCTCTCCAGTCTTAGGCACCACATGGGCTGAGACAACAGCAAGAAAGGGACTTTTAACCAATCCAGGTTTATATATCTTGATCCTTATTTCTGTTTGCAGAGAAGAGATTACTTTTAAGAAATCAGTTGAGGCTGATTTATACACCAATATCCAGCCCTGCATCCTGTTCCTTCTCAGTATTTCAATATTTTTCCCTAGCAGAATGATAAAGAGAGCTTAGAGGCACTGAGCATGTTTATATTTTTTTCTATAACACAAAAGAATGCTTTCCAAAGAGTAGTTTATTCCCTTGCAACAAATCTCATTCTGATTTTGGATGAACCTTGTGTTAAAAACAAGTTCTGTCTGAAATCTGCCTACTTTTTAGGACATGACATGGAGCTGCACAAAGAATTATACCTTTAGCTGACATGTCCAGTAGTTAAAAGAAAAATAGTCTACTCCTTCCTTGAAAATCAGGTTTTAACCACTTCCAATCAGTAAGATACATTATTTTGCCAATCTGTGACTCACTCTGCCTCTGGAAATTAGCTAATCATAATCATTCATATTTTCAAGTTGGAAAGTTTTAATTGGACTACACAATGAGGGAGCTATCTTAAAAATAACCAAGGAGAAATATGACTATTTAATGAAATGTAGATTCTGGAAATATGTGCTGCCTAATACCCTTTGTGACTGTTGAGATTTGCTCCTTTGTGGGAAATAGCAAACTGAGAAGCATATTTATTGCTCAATATGCACATTTCTAAGTATTTTTATTATTCTAACTATATCCTGCTCATTTATTGTTTCTTGCATAATGCTAATTTCCTCTTTTGCAGATGGTATATTATGATTATATTTATCTAAATATAGATGGAACTTCCTAAGAAGAAGACTAAATAAGTGCAAAGAATAATTCAGTGTTCCTTAGTACAACATTGTGAGCAGCATATTTCTTTTGGGTAAATAAATGTTTACGTCAAAAACTTCCCTGCATATGGGAGGAATAAAAATACCCTTTTTTGACTGACTCTACCACACAATAATCCCAAAACAATTTGAAAATGAAATGCATGTTAAAGTAAATTTAGCACTATACCTCACACATTGTAAGTACTCAATGAACACTTGAATGAACAAATGAATGAATCAATTAAAATGCTTAATCGACAGCTCCCTTTTTGGCATTTAAAATGGGTGGTTCAGCAAAATTAAGACACTAATTTCATTTGACTTTTTCCCACCCTCATTTGAGACTTCCTTTCTGATTCACTGGTTTTTAGCTAATTATCACTGCTGGTAAATCAGGTATAAGTCCAAGTCAAAGCAAAGACTCTTGGTAAAGGGGATTGAAACTGTTTAAAGGTGTCATAAAATGTGTTCTTGGCTACCACTCTACTCCGGTTCTGAGTCATTAGATTACTGAACTCTTCATGTTGGGGATCCAGGAAGGCAGGTCATGAAAAAAATGTATTTGTGAGTAAGATTATGCTCCCACAAAAGCAAGCATTTTATTTTATCTCCTTTGCTCTCCTTTGCTTTAATATGGGAATCAATTATCAACTCATTAAAATCAAGGGCTTTTTTACCATTAGTATTACCCAGAACTTGAATATGTTTTGGAGAGCAATTAAAGAAATGACTATTAAAGGATGTAGGGAAGAGGATAAAATAGTCATGAGTGGGGAAGATAGATAAATCACTTCAATCACTAAGATACCTTTAATCCAGGAATAGATTTAGTTACGCACACACACAAAAAATGATCAGAATCTCTTTTTTGGCCTCTAGTGAAAAACCTAATTAGGAATCATATGCACTCTATCTCAATTACATATTTTTTAAACATATTCATTGGATTGAGGATAAATGGTCATAAATAATTAACAAACAAGTAATATTTTTAAACTCATACATATATATGTACTAACGTATACATACGTGCATATACTGGCAAAGAAAATACTGAATTGAAGTGATTTTTCAGATGATTTATAATAAAAGTGACTTCGTATCCCCTGCTTAAAAGTATGAAATGATTTCCTATCACCTACAAAATAAAGTACAAATCCCTCTAGGTTATACCTTTCAAGCAAACTGTAATAGTTTTGTCTGTCAGAATAAGACTTTATTTGAGGTATATTGATTAAATATTGCTTTCTGACTCTTTTATCTTTCATATCCCCCCAAACATTTTTGGAATGCCTTTATTTGGGTACCTTAAGGGGTTGATTTTTTTTTCATTCTTTCTTATACCAACATTGAATAGAAAGAGAATTGCAGCTTCAGAAACTTCCAATCCAACTTTCTTCAGACCATCACCACACAATTGATTGTGATTAGGTCAGTTTCATGCATTGAGTACAATGATTCCTGTGTAACCTGACTGGGCTGCATCTTCCTCCATTAATCATGATTAGGTTAAACATCCTTGATTGGCTCTTGCTTTTGTAAAATTAAGCTTTATTCACCTTGATGGACTCGTGTCCCTCCCTAAATGTCCTCAATATCAAATGAATAACTTTCCTAAAAATAAATCACCTATTGCTTGTTTTATTTTTTCATTGTTTTTGGTACAAAGACAATGTGTGCTTATTGTAGACAGTGTTTTCAATTTAAAAATGCATAGAGGAGAAAATAAAACTCAATGCATCCCTACCAAGCGATAATCATTCTACTATTTAGGCATAATATTTGCTGCATTTCCTTCCAGGGTTCATTTCTAGTCGGGATATCGGTATATCCTGTTATTGGCATTATTCTTTCATTAGAAGCATTTCCCATGTCACTACATATTCCCCCTGCTCTATAACAAGCTCTGCACAAAATGAAAAAAGATACTATTTATTTTATAATTCAATCATCAAATTAATGAGTATTTATGGAGCACCTACTATATGCCAAGCATTGTTTTAGTCTCTTGGCTTATAGCTGAAAAGAAAAGGTCATACTTTCATGGAGCATACAGCCTGAGAATTTGGGAGGAAGAGTCAAAAACCACATGAATACTTGAATATATAATATGGCAGGTAGGCTGATAAGTGCTACAGAGAGGATACAGCTGTGTAGGAGAGCATTAGCAATGTTATCTCTGTGTAACAGAACTATAAGGGATTGCATCTTTCCCCTGCTTACATGTTCGTCAAGAGTAAGCTTCAACCCACCAGCTTTTCTGGCATTCTGGGCTGCTCACACGCATCAGGACTTCATTGCAGTAATATAACCATTTCCTTTCTGGTGTAAGCCTCAGTTTACAGGTATACTTTGCCCCCATAAAATGGGGAATTGTTATAGCATTGTTCTCCTTAGAAACAGTTTACATTAGTTGCTGGAAATGTTCTGTTTTTTGTTCCTGTTTTTCCCCACTTGAATGGTGGTTACATGTGTTTGTTCACCTTGATAATGCGGTGAGCCTTATGCATGGATACAGATGCCTCTTGGGAACTGGGGTTTCATGAGACAACCTTGTTGGAAATTCTTTGGGCACTTGAATGCAGCCAGTGTTCCAGTCTATTTTCTCTGCCAAGGGGAAAATCAAAGCAAGCACTGTGGATGTGCTGGTTATTCAAACAAAAATGATGTAATAGCTGCAGGCTTAAAAGAATAGGGATTCTCCTGCACCACACCCCACTCCTGCCCCCAAGTCAGGGCTTTTCTCCTGGATGTAGCAGCACTGGCTGAACTGGTAGTTGTTCCTCTGGATGAGTCCTCTCAACTGGTAGTTCTCCCTCTAGTAGCGGTGCCGTCTAAGCTCATTTGGAAAAGGATGAAGAGGAAAATGTAGACACCTGGTATTTTCTGAATCAGAAGCAGTGATAGAGTACCTCATTGTTTGTTCCCAGGACAGCCCCAAATTACAGCTCCAGTTTTGATCACTAAGGTGAATGTAATTAATCCCTTCTCAGCTAAGCATCTACATTTACTTTCCAATTACAGTCACCACTTTCTTGCAAGCAATTTCTCTTCTCCTTTGTCTCCCAATGATGTGAAAGCTGAGGAATAAGCTGAAAAGCTCTATGAAGTTAGGGATCATTGATTCTTGGTTATATCCTAACTGGCTAGAATAGAGGCTAGTTCATAGTAGGTGTTAGCCACATGTTTGTGGAAAAAATGGCGATCACTGTTTTTGGCATAGAGCAATCCATTACCCTAATGTAATAACAAAAGCAGTTCATCTACGAATTCTGAGAGAAGTTTTGGCTTTATCTTATGTATTTTGAAATATTATTGTTGCCAATGCTGTCTTATTTCCATTTTCAGTTACATGAGTAAAATATTCATTATAGAAAAATATGGAAGGATACTATTTTAATTGTGTTAATCATTGTGATTCATTTTCCCCCACCCTTGCTACATTTGTTACCCTGAGACTCTCTCAGATCAGGGCAGTTAGATCACCAGGCTGCACTATTGCCTACAGGGAGGATTTTTTTTAAGATCAGAGTATAAAGAATAAACTATTTAAATTCTTGGCTTTTGCATTTAAATTTTGAGGTCCTGTCAAAGACCAATATTTGGATGAATATATGGTGTATCATAAAATAAGAAGGATTCCACTGGCCAGCAGAAAGAAGAGTCCCAAGAGGAAGCAAGATAACTAGGCACTGGTAGTGTTTCCACAAGAAAAGAGTTTTGTACCCTCCCTCCAACAGTCCCTTATCCGTGGACTAGGGATTGAGAGAAATTCCAGATAATTCTCTGAAATTCATAACTACCGCAAATATTTCATGTTTATCTTTTCATGCTTAATTTTCTATGCACACACATGCAAGTTTTGTTGGTTTAACCAGCATGTGTTTCCAAAACATGTGTTTTATAATTTGTTTTTGTTTTTAAATATAAATCGAATCAACAAAACACCAGGCACATCTTTCAGTTAATAAATATGCTGCTTTATAAAGTCCTAACTTTATTCACTAATAGAAACAGGATTGGAATAACAAGGTTAAAAGATGTGAACATCCCCAAATGCTCCTTCATAAAATCAGTACCAATTTAAACTCTCACCAGCAGCTTAGAAGCATGTCCCCTTCGCACCCATGTCACCCACCGATATTGGATATGACTTATTTCTATCAATGTCTAGTTGAAAAAAGTAGAATCTGATTTGACTTCTAGTTGCATTTCTCAGATTATGTGTGATTGAATATTTTTTGCGTCCATTAGTTAGCTAGACCTTTTTCATACTTTGAAATCGATTGCCATTGGCGTATTACTCCATATTGTATTGGTCTTCTCAGTGATTTTTTAAAAAGCTTAACCATTAGGGATATTAACCCAGTTTTTTCAATTTACGTCGAAATTATTTCTATAGACTATGGGTATCTTCTAACTTTATTTATAGTATATTACCATATTTTTAAATGTATGTATTCATATCTATCTTTTTTAATGTATGATTTTGCCTTTGCTGTCATGCCTAAAGATCCTTGCCTAGCCAATGGTAATGCACAAGCTCACTTATAAACACTTCCATTCTTATAACAAAATTTTGTTAGTTCTTATGTATAAGATTTGAGAATCTAATTTTTTTCTTTTACAGTTGTTTATTAAGTTATCACAACACTCATTTAGAATGCTATCCTGTTTTCACCCAATTTTATTTGTGCCTGAAATTATCTCTGAAGGTTCTATGCTGTTAAATTAATTTTTATGTTTATTCCTGCTCAAATAACACATTATTTTAATTATTTCAGCTTCATTGTACATTTTAGTATCTGGTTAAACTATAACACTCCCATATGGTTTTTCAAAATGCTTTTTTCCCTCTTTTGTGTTTATTCATCTGGATAAACTTTAGAATACTTTTTCTGAATTACAAAATCTATTCTATAATTTTTGAGTTTTTTAAATAAGTATACTTGAGAAAATTTCTTAAAATATCTTCTTATATGAGCGGAGACTGTATTGCTCCTTTTAGTCGCATCTAATATATCTCTTAGCAAAATCCTGTCATTTTATATTTCCTTATTTCCTTGTTGCTATAACATTTTTTTCAACAAACATTAACTACCTACTGTATGCCAGGCACTTGGCTAGTAATTAGGGAACAGCTATGAGCTTTGAACAAGAAAGACTTGGCTTTTGACTTTGTAAAGTTTACAGGTTACTGAGCCATACAGACACTAAACACTGTGTTAGGAAAAAGTGGCATGGGTGTTATTGTCAGCCCAAGAGAAGATTCCATGAGAACAAATAGCAGGAGGGCCTAAGCTAACATGAGAGGGGCTAAAAGAAGCCTCAATGGGTCACATTGAAGATGGACTCTGGAGGATAAACAGGAGTTGATCAGGCTTGGAGAAATATTTATAGGAGGGAAGAGGGGATGTGTGCTGGAGGGAGGAGGCCTAGGAAGGGTCATATGGTGACAGACCCAGGGGCATGTAAGGAAGTAAGTGGCTGGAGGGTCCTTTGCAACAGGAAGGGCGTGAGACAGGACTGTGGATGTAGATGGGGCCAGAGGTTAGAGAGCTGCTTTTATTGTGCTATGTCGAGGAGGTCAGAGTTGATTTTAAGGGCAATTAGGGGACTCATAGGATCTCTATTTCAGTAGAGATCATATGATTACATCACTATATCACATGTGATTACAAATTATTGCACATGATTACATATGATTACATGCTCATATTTGCATTTTTTAAATTTTTTCCCTAGTTATAGTGTTGCTAATTAATTGGAATGGAGTAGGAATAGACAAGAGATCATTTAAAGGGCTGTTAAAAAGATTCATACAAGAGATAAGGTTGATGTGGACTAAAAGAGAGCCAATGGGGATGGGAAGAAGAAGCAAAGTCAAAGGATGAGGATATAGGAGTAAACACTGATGTTTTTCTTCTCAACATAATAAAATAGGTAAAAAAAAAAAAAGTAGCTGCAGTGAAGGCTGCCTGCTCGCCAGTATAGAATTAGCTTGAGAGGCCTAGATTTACACTTTGTCATAAAGGACTTTGGAATCATTTGTAGATGGAGTACCCTCTCACCTAGTAGGTTTCTTTAATTGTGGGGACTAGAAAATGTGATAACAGATATTCTGGCTTTAAACATATGGGATCACCCACCCCCATCGAATTAAGGAGGCAAATGAATAATAATCTTAGCAGGTCACATGGGGTAATTTCTTAATAGTTATGGAGTCAGAAAATTATACACATGTTTAGCCTACATGTTCTGTCTCTATTTGCATGGAAATATAAAACAAAAAATTAAGTTGGCCTAAGTAAGAAATAAAAACCTTGAATGGGCCAATAGCTACCAAATACATGTTTTAAAGTTTATAAAATTTCTATGGCTTTGTTGCTACATACAATTTAACCCAACAGAGATATCTCACAAAAAGAAACATCATTCGTTAGCATAGATGCAGAAATCCTAAATAAAATACTAGTAAATAGTCTACATTATTATGGTAAAAAAATTGCAATGACCAAAGAATGTTTTAAGAATGGATTAGCATTAAGAAATTTGTTGTAATAATATATATGATCCACTATGTAGACACAGGCAAGGTGTTGCAATAAAATTCAAACATCACAGGCAGAATGGTATATCCTTGTGATGGCAGGCACTAACACATAACATTTAATTCAAAGGTGTAATGTAGCATAATGAAACCTACAAAGTCAACATTACAGACACACATTTCTCAAAAGACTTTATCCATTTCCCTTCTCACCTTCATTCTCTGTAGCCAGTCCCATGCAATCGGAAGAGCCCTTTCATGATTTATGACCAGTTTTCACACTGTCAGTCTTCCTTTGCAAGACCACTTTTCCTGGACAGGCAAGTTAGTGGAGAATAGGACACTCAGAAACTGCACACTCAGCACCTGGGCATCTGCCTCCTCTCAGTCACTGCTGTCATTTGGAGGCTGCTCCAAGGCCTGACCATAGAGGATCTGGCATTTGTCAGTGACAGATGAGTGGGCCCCGGGCGATTGCCCATCAAGCAGTGAATGAACACAGTGGGGGTCAGAACTCTGACTGACAAAACAAGTGCATATAGCATCATGCTCACTCAAATCACATGTTCTGTTTCACGGTCGTGAAATGAGTAACATCTCTAAGATCAGGAAGAGTCCATGCATGTACCACTGCCTCCGGATGCATCCTCATCAAGTCCACAGTTATGGGTTGAATTGTGTTCCCCAAAATGGACATGGTCCTGTGAATGTGACCTTATTTGGAAAGAAGGTCTCTAAAGATGTTATTAGTTAAGATGAGTCTACGTGGATTAGGGTGGGCCTAATGCAGTATGACTGGTGTCTTCACAAGGAGAGGAAATTTGGCACAAAGAAACAGAGAAAGGCAGTGGTAGAGACTGAGTTATGCCACAAGCTGAAGGATGTCATGGATGGCTGGCAAGACACTACCAGGACTCCACAGGCTTCAGAGGAAGCCAGGCTCTGCCAACAGCTTGATTTCAGACATTAATCCCCCAAAACCTTAAAACAATACATTTCTGTTGTTTAAAGCACCGAGGTTTTGGCAGTTTGGTATGCAGCTCTAGTAAACAAAGACATCCACCAACAATTAGTTGCCCTCCACTTGCTTAAATGCATGGAAGCCTTTCAAAAGACATTGAAAAATTCCTTCAGTTCAATTTTGTATTAAGATTAGATCCTACTTTGAAATATGAAGCAGCTGAAGTAACTAATTTGCAATGCTTCAGTGAAAAGTTTGCCAACCCTAATTAACTCCTCCAGTCTCACGGATATTTGCAGTTGGCCCAGAAATATGTCTATAAGAATTGTGAAGAGAAATTAAGCCCTATTAGTGTCACAGTTGGTAACAAAGAGGCAAGCAGAAAAATCAAACCTTTACCAAGAGTGAATGTTAACCAAGAGGCTGAAATAAAGGCTCTGTGCCCAGAATGTCACTGTCATTTTCAATTTATTATTGTGTGCTACATGTACATTTTATTCCTCTTTGATAGCACATTTTAATTTCTGAGTTATTCAAAATGCTTAAAACTAGAGATAACTTATAATAAGAATAAAAATGGGCCTTTAAAAATAATTTCCCAATCAAATATTTAAGTGACATGGAGTAGGGATTTGTTATTGTGCTTTCCTTCCAAAGGGTGGTATGAAATTTAAAAAGAGAAAGAGGAAAAAAAATAAAACGCCAAAAAATAAAATCCTCCTTCTGTCACAAATAATTTAATACTGCCCCCTAAATTTATTTGCCCCCAAAATTGATAAAGAGTCAATATTTTTTCCTCTACCAATGAATTTAAATTAATCATGCTTGTCTTAATAGCACTGAGAGAGATACATTATTCTCCGGAAATAATTTCCCTCCTTATATTCTTAGAATCTCTCAAAATTCAATGTCTCTTCTTTTATAGCATTTTGTACTTAATGAAATTCCAATTTCTGGAAGCAAATAGTAATGTTATTTTCAATTCCCATTTAATGAATGTGTCCATACAAAATAACTGAAATGATAGAAAAGCCTAAGCAAAATTCGAATGCTGTCAGTGTGAGATCTGAAAGAAGACATTTTCCTTCATCTGGGGCAGACAAATGGCCATAACCTTTGGTGGGTGCTCCACTTGTCATGACCGGGAATCATCCGCAGGCTCAGTCCTTTTTGGAATACTCCCACTGTCTCGACACAAAGAAGCCCTCAAATCTTAAAGGTATTCGTTCCTCTTATCCAAGATATCTGTAAGTCATTTTTTTAAAAGATCATGGTGCTATCTTTTTCTTCCTGTGTTTAGTTTCTCCTATTCAGTGTTTAGTTTTCTCCATGTATGGGTTTTGCTTGATTTTAGAGTCCAAAATGATTGGAAAGAGACAGATCTCACTTAGACTGTGAAAGTTGGTCCCTAATATTTTACATACATTTAAGGGGAAACCAAAATAGTATTTCTTGGCTCCCTTTTATAAAATAGGACTTTAATATGTTTACTTCCCACCCACACACCTCACCATTGTTTTGGTCTACAATAATGTAATATTCTCTCCACATCCTCTGTTTTAAAAATATGTTTCATTGAAGGATTATACTTCTCTGAGACCACAAATCACTGCTCTTGTTTTTTCTGCTGTGGTCTTTCTTTCCATTGATTCTATGTTGAATTGGTCCAAACAAGATGGCAGCCCACCCCATCACAAGTGCCAACTTTCACCCTTTCAGATTTCCACCAAACTGGCTATAATGTACAGAAGTAGTAGAAATAGACTCATCACTGTCAACTAAGTTTTTAATATTGCCTGTCAATATTTTGTTCATGCTGTGGGTGCATGTGGGCTGCCATGTGGTCCTTTCTCAAAACTTGTGGAAAAGCAAAATGTGAAAAGAGTAAACCCACCCACAACAGACAGCGTTAGTCATCTTTGGGAGTACATCAAGATTCTGTCAGTGTTTGGAAACACTCAAACCCTAATAACTGCAACCCAGATCTAATCTCAGAAAACTTGGGCTGGAATCTGTCATGTAATAAGTACAAATCCAATCAGTTATAGTGACATATGTTGGGATAAAGACATTGTGTACCTCAAAGTGGTAACCATACTGGCACAAGGAGTCCAGAAACCCAGCATCACTGTTCCCTGTGACTCCAAATATGGTCCCAGCTGGGGAGAGGATGTCTTCACAGAGGCCAGAGCATATGGGTCCTTGGGTCAGTTGTCTTCCTTATATATCATACATATGCAACCTTTTCTCCAGATTCCACACCCACAGGCAAATGTTCCACCAAAACTCAGCTTCCATTTAGTTAACTTGCTTAACAAATGCCTTCATCTGTCCACTCAGACTTTCAGTTCTGCTGACAACAGATGTACCTCTCATCATAAATTCACAAGTTGCCATTTTAAGTTCCAGGCTAAACCTCTACCTAATCATGGAGTTCCTGCCTGGAGGGGACATGAAGACCCTATTGAAAAAAGACACTCTGACAGAAGAGGAGGCTCGGTTTTATACAGCAGAAACAATATTAGCCATAGACTCCATTCACCAACTTGGGTTCATCCACAGAGACATCAAACCAGGTGACCTTCTCCTGGACAACAAGGGCCATGTGAAACTTTCTGACTTTGGCCTTTGCATGAGACTCAAGAAAGCATGTAGAAGAGAATTTACAGGAATCTGAACCACAGCCTCCCCAATAATTTCACTTTCCAAAACATGAATTCCAAAAGGAAAGCAGAAACCTGGAAAAGAAATAGATGCCAGCTAGCCTTCTCTGCAGTGGGCACTCCTGAGATGTTCATACAGACCTGGTACAAGCTTTGTGACTGGTGGTCACTTGGGGTGATCCTGTACAAGATGCTACTCGGCTACCCAACTTTCTGTTCTGAGACCCCTCAAGAAACATGTAAGAAGGTGATGAATTAGAAAGAAACTTTGACTTTTTCTCCAGAAGTTCCCATCTCTGAGAAAGCCAAGGATCTAATTTTGAGATTCTGTTGTGAATGAGAACATAGAATTGGAGCCCCTGGTGTTGAGGAAATCAAAAGTAATTCTTTTTTTTAAAGGCATCGAATGGGAACATATCAGAGACACACCTGGTGCAATTTCTATTGAAATCAAAAGCATTGATGATACCTCAAACTTCGATGAGTTTCCAGAATCTGATATTCTTAAGACAACAAGTAATCACCCTGAGACTGACTATAAGAACAAAGATTGGGTCTTCATCAATTATACCTACAAGCACTTTGAGGGCTTAAGGGGGACAATACCTTCCTACAGGAAGAAAGCAAAATTGTACTCTTGTCTTGGAACCCTAAACGAGCAGAGTCCTTAATACAACATCACATAAACTCTTTCTAAAGAGCTTCCAAGAAGTTTATGGAACCCACAGTATGTCATATAAAGTCTCCTGAAATGTGATAGTAAATAGATTCTTTTCCATGATGCATCTGAAAACTTATAGAACAAAGACAACTGTTTCTACTACATCAGCCATAAACAGCTTCTTTAGAAGGCACATAAGCTAATTTGATAGGTATTTTAAAAAACTTGAGTTTTCCTAAGTTCATCAGAATGAAGGGGGAAAAAAACAGCCATCATCCAACATTATTGAGACTGTAACGTACACTCCTCAAATATCAGCCAATTTCTGTGATTCTGTGACATGTTACCTGCCAAGCCCACTAAGTGTTTCTTTTTAGTTTACAGCTAAAATTGCCATAGTACTAAGGAAATAAAGCAACAAAGAAAGCCTCAGCAGCCTGCATTCTGGCTGAAGGAATTGATCCACCCTCCTCTGAGGAGGGGGTGACACTAGTTCTCCCTATACCTCGGTGTCTAGCGAGTGACTCTTTATAGCCTCCATTCATGGTGCACTTTATTTATGGTACTACGATAAAGATCCTCAATCCATTCATTTATTTCCCTCCTACCCCCTTTAAAATACTCATGATGCTTTTCTGAGTGTAGATGGGATACCATCTTGATCCACTGTTGCTCTAGAAGGCCCAGAAAGCTATTGGGCATTGCCATGGAATCCTGGCTGCTGTGGAAAGCCCTAACTTTCTCTTCATGGCTGTGTCAAAAAACCCCGAAGGCAGATGTTGCCACAAACCATCAATACTTGCAAGTGCTACCAACAGGAACTCAGTTTATTCCTGAGAACACATCTAGGAAAGCCCAGTCAGAGGCAGGAGGCCTGGAACACTCTCGGCCAAGGTGCTACTCCTGCTCCTGCAAGATCTCCAAAAGCTCCTTGGAAGTGGCGAAGGAACCATCCAATAGAGAGTACAGAGCCAGCCTTGGGAAGTTCACTCCTCAATCCTTTGTTCAACTGTGTCTTATCTTCTCTTTTGGTATTTCTATTCTCCAAGTTTAAGTAACCATTTTGCCTTGGAAGCAAGATTGAAATTTTTTTCCTTTGCAGATGCCTTGCTGGGGGAGACTCCTTCCCCACTCTAAAGGGTCACCTGCAGCTTGGGCCCACGGAGCCTCTCTGTTGTGGCATTCTCTCATGAGAGACCCTCTGAATTTTAGCACAAAGTGCCTTCCCTTTCAAGCTGCCACCTATCAAGAAATTTGCTGCATCATAAAAATGCGGAGGCTCCATATTAATGCACTATTACTTTTTTAAAAGTTTTGATAACTCTTAAAGCATCATTTGCATCTGTGTGGTAACTTTGCCTGTTGCAGAGTCATGACCAAGCTACAACTGGGAGACTGCTTTCTGGCAGTCTTGAAGTTAAGATCACCTTTGAAAGGAAAGTATGCCCTAGCTTAGCCATCCAGAAAAGCAAAATGGATTATCAGAGTTACAGTAGTCTGTGAAACTGCTTTGGGTTTTAATGTCTTAAGGGAAGAAAAAAGAAGAATGTTTGGGAAGTCTCAACTCTGGATGAAGGTAATGTGTTTGCCCTTCAATCTTTCATTCATAGTGTTAATGAAAAGGAAGTAAATGGGATTCTTTTGTGTAAGTTTGTAGTCTTTTTGTATTACCAAATAGCTGGGGTCTTGGACACCATATGTATTGCAAGAGGGTGTGGTGAACCCAGGTAGAGAAAAGTGACAGGAGTGGTGGTGGATGGAGCCTGTGTGCTGAGGAGTGGCAGGGGTGATATATTTTAGGGGAAGATGTCTATGTTTTAACTGTTAAATTTCTAAATAAACTGTGTGAGAACAATAAAAGAAAAAAAAAGAAAGAAAGAAAGGAAAAAAAAATTTCCATGGCCTATAACTAGTTTTCTCTTGACTTGTTGACAAAAACAGGATCCTGAATCCAGGGGGTGAGGACTAGACTTGCCCTGTGTTGATCCCCTCTGAGACTATGACTTGAGACTACTTGAGAGTCAGCATCTTTGCTTTTCATCCCTTAGCTACTTCCTCTTTGCCACCAAATAGTGCCATTTGGACTGTAATGTGTATCTGAAACTAGAGGGAATATCTCTCATATATAGTGCTGGTAAGATTAGGGAAAACTTCAGAGAATAATGATACCATATGAAGTCTGAGCCAGGTCTTGCCAGAACCTGTTTACCAAGCTGTAACAACCAAACTAAACTATGCTTCTTCAGCAAACACCTTTATTTGAGAGAATTTATCATGTTTCCTTCTCTTGATCTTTGCCATGACTGCTGCCTCTCTAAATTCAAATTTTGGGCCATTTTCTTGTCACCTCTTTCAGGGGCTGCTAATCTAAATATTCTTTTTAAACAAATAAATAATGGCTCCACATAATACCAAAAATAAATTCACATTTCTTTAGCATCTTTTACAAACTCTTTGATAACCTTGACCCTGATGACTCCAAAATCATTCCTTCCATTACTTATGACATTTTTTCCTTTAACAAAATTGAGCTACCAAAATTCCCTGAGTATTAAGATGTTTCACAGGAATTTGCTGCTGCACACTCTCTTTCATCTGCATAAATATCTTCTCCTTTCTCCTTGTCCTCCTCCAGACAAATGCTTACTCAATGTCTAATATTCAGCTCACAGGTCAGCTCTTCTGTGCTCCCTTTAAAATACTACTTTCTTTGCACTTATTTCACTCCAGACTGTGAAATTCTTGGACAAAGATCTCACGTCGTATTCATTTTGGTTTACCCAAGCACTTGTTACAAGGCCAGGTTGAGAGCTAGATTCAGTAAATATTTGTGAAATTGAATTATAATACTCAAATCTGATATTTCTTATGCCCCCACTGCCTACCTTCTCCCAGGGGTGTGACACCAAAAGCTTTCACAGACTGTTTTTGCACAAATAGTGGATGAAAGCCCTGCTTAGATAACTGATGTTTTGGTTTGGGGTATTAACAATTTCATTTAATAAGATGGCTTTACTTGTTTTAAATTGGGATATTGGGAGAGGGGTACCTGATAATACTTTTCACTCTTATTTCAGAAAACCCAAGGCTACAGTGTTTCCATGGAAGTATCATTTGATGAAAAGAATATTGACCAGTAAATTTGAAAGGTGGGTTCCAGTCTCTTTTCTGCCATGGTCTAGAGTTATATCTAGATATTGGTTAATTTTTCTGGGCTTTTTGACTTTGGAAAATGTTGTGGAGGGTGGAGTTGGTCATATTTCTGTTCCAGCTATTCAATTGTTTAATTCAATAAATATTTAATGTAAGAATACTACGTAGGGGGTCATTTTATGTTCAGATCCAAATTTCTTTTTTCTGACCTATTGGAAGTGTCATTATTGAATTAGTGGTCTTATATGCAAACTATCATTTCAGTTTTTTTTTTCAATCAAATCAGACCATCTTCCAATAATCTTGAATAGAATTGAAGTAGCTTGAAAGCAAAGCCTACTTAAAAAGTTTATAGAAAATTTTCTTTCCTAAAACTTTTGAGAAAACTTTTTAAACTTTAAATAGAAAAGAGTCAAAGAGAGAAGCTTCAAAATGGCCTTATCTCCTTAGCTACTGCAAAAATTATGGCAAACAGGACAGAGGCCTCCCTATTAAATTTATATCTTGGTGAAATATATATGATCATCAAATATAAATAATTTTCAATAAAAAGGGAGATTTAGCAATGTAGAGATTTTAGTTTCACTTAATTAAATTAGAACAGGGCTAACACAGCATATAGTTTCATAAATCCTAACCTAATTGGACTAGCTTGTAAGAAAGCAGAATTCTTTCCTTTCCTAGGTAAGTCTAAGCAACATTTTAAAAAAACAAAGCAAAATATTTCTTTTTTTTCTGAAGTAATAGTATCAAAAACATAGAGAAACCCCATAACTCTGTTCCCTAGGGAAACATTAAGTATCAAGATAATTTAAGCCAAAGTCTGCTTTTACATAGGGTTTACATGGAGGAACAAAAGAATCTAAGAGGTAACATCTGAAGAAAATAGATAAAAGACAATAATTTACATAGTGTAGATTTTTTAAAATGTAAGTGGACCTGAGTTTAAAAAATATTTAATATAAGATATATTACGTTAAGTAATTGTTTACATTGATTTATACTTGAAGATTTAAATAAAAACTTATCATGGAAACGGGCTTTCACAAACCAATTAACATGTATCATAAAATCACCAATAAGAAAAATATCTGTGTTACTTAGTAAACTCCTTCATAAGTCCAATATTTATTGATCATAGATTATGTCCTGGTTTTGTTTGATAGGAATTGTTCCAACACTTTTCTTCTGAAAGAGAACCTAAAAGCCAGATCTAGTGGTTTTCAAAAATAGCTCTCATCCTCAATCTGGGTAAGTGTGAGGGTGTTAATATATAATGAGGAGAAAATATTATTAATAAAGTTGAGTGTCATTTGGGTAGGTGTTCCCAGGAGAATGAGATCTGAGAACCACATCAGAATTGGCTGGGAGTGTGTTAAAATGTGCATTTTTATTAGGATTATATTAAATATACCCAATAAAATAAAGAAAATAGGTGTCTTTGTACTGTTAAGTATTAGCATGGAGTATCTTTTTAGTTATTCATATCTCTTTTATACCCATTAAAACTCTTAGACTTATATGTATGTATATAAACACATATACACAAATAATTAAGCTTCAATAATTTCTAATTATTCTTTTATTACTATTGAAAATTTTTTTTTCATATAACTTCTAGCCTCTTATTCAGGTCTAGAAAGTGCAGTTAATTGTTAAAATTATTCTTGCATCCAGAAACCTCTCCAGAATCTTTTATTAATTTTATCTATAGATCCTATTCTTTTCCTTCCAAAACTCATACCACGTATTCCTCTCTCTTGTTTTATAGATGAGTCTTTAGCTTCTAGTATAGTGTTAAGGGGCAAAAATAGCAGACATTGTTAGATTAAAGTAAAAGACTCTAAGCTTTCTCTATCCAGCATGATGTTTCCTGTAGGTTTTAGGTTTATGATCTTTCCCAACTGTGGTAGACAGATTTTTAAGAAGACCCGAAGATTCCCACCCCTTACTGTGCAAGCCCTGCCTGACCTCTTCCCCTTGAGTGTGGGCAAGACTTATGCACAGGACGGGATTTCATTCCAATAGTTAGATGATGTAATATGTCAAAGGGGAATGGATTTTGTAATTAAGGTCTCCAATCAGTTGACTGTGGATTAGTCATAAGGGAGATCATCTTGTGCCAGAGCAGCTCTGGCAAAATAAGACAATATGCCTTATTTTCTAGAGCTGCTATGACAAACACCACACAATGGGTTGACTTAAACAACAAGCATTTATTACTTCATGGTTCTGAAGGCCTAGAAGTCCAAAATGAAGATCTCATCAAGGCTATGCTTTCTCCCAGGGTTAGTATCGTTCTGGTGATGGCAGGCCTCCATCACATAGTGATCTCTTTCTCCTCTCTGGGCTTCTTCTAAGTTGGTGTTTCCACTGACTTTGGGCTTCTACTGACTGTGCTTAAATTTTCTCTTTTTATAAGGCCTCCAGTCATACAGATTAAGGCCCATGGTAATCAAATTTGGCTGCACTTAACTAACAACATTTTCAAAAGGTCCTGTTTACAAATGGGTTCATACCCACAGAAATGTGGATTAAGATTGCAACATGTTTTTTGTGGGGAACATGATTCTAGCCCCAACATCCTGGGTGGGTCTGACCCAATTATGTCAGCCCTGTAAAAAAGGGTCCAGGCCTTCGCTGAAGCTTCAAGGTGAGAGTGATTCTCCTGTGGACATTGAAGAGATAGCAGCCTCACTGTTACTTGTCTACGGAGGGAGCCCATGTGTGGGGATCTGAGGGTGCCCTCCACTAGCTGAGAGCAAACCTTGGCCATCAGCCAGCAAGAAAACAGGGACCTCTTTCCTGCAAAGAACGGAATTCTGCCAACAAACTAAATGAGTTTGGAAACAGATTCTGTGCCAGTCAAGCCTCTGGATGGAATGAAGTTTGGCCAACACTTTGATTCCAGCCTGATGAGACTTTGAGCAGAAGGCACATTTAAGCAATGCCCAGATCCCATGAATTCTAATTTTCTGTTATTATGCTGTCCTTACCTGGTTTGAAAATCTAAGTTAGACCAGCCATATAAAATGAATTGGGAAAATTTTCTCTTTTTCAATTTTACTGCTTTTATTTGTATAAGATAGAGATCACCTCATGTATCTAAGTGACAAAAAATAAAAAAGTACCCAAGGAACTGTGGGGAAAAGAGAGTAGCAGTAAGCTTTCTCCAGTCTCAATCCTGAACTTGGAGACCTGCCCACACCTTCCTAGGTAGCTGCCCCCACCCTCACCCAAGCACCTGATTAGGAATTGTCTTCTATAAATTCAGATAGATGTCACAGTTCATGAGTTAGTTTTTCAGATTCCTACTTCTCATTTGTCCAGCACTTCTCTGAAAGACTATTTGGGGGGGGGGGGGGAACAGGTCACCTACTTTTGCTAGTTTTCTATGTTGTCACTAACTAGAAGCCATCCTGATTTTTCCTTCTTTCCTTCTTCTTTTTCCAAATTCAGGAATAGAATAAAAACTTAGGAAACATTCAGGGTGGAAAAACTTGTATACAAAAGAAATTGGAATTGTCCTGCAAGACAACCGCGAAATACTGGCTACTGTGTTGAAGTGAGAAAAAAAAATTGTAATGTAAAAATCCTATACGTAGATAAGATAGTCTTCATAAGTAATTGCCACAGAATGAGTCATACAATGCAAATGGACTAATATCCATGTATTTTTAAAAGAGTGTCAGAAATTACTAGAAAAAAAATGTATCTCATGGAAAAATAAATAATTAGGTAATATAATTAAGAAGTTTGATTAGACAAAGATATATTAAATATTTTGCCTCGTAACTATTGCTCTTTTTTTCTCAAATTTCTTCAGACCATTGCAAAAAACATTGATTACATCCAAAGCCATTAAAAAATATCTCATATACTACCCAAAGTAATAATAATATAGGACCCATGGGCTGACAGAGACAAAAATAAAACTACAAAATAACAAAATGCCCCCAAATTTAAACTTCCTTGAAAGTGACTTAATATCCCTTATACAATGCTCTTGGTTCAAAGAAAAAAATAACACAACATAAACCTAAGAAAAACAGAAAGACAAATTTCAGAAATAGAACAAAAAAGATAAATTAAAAGGCAGTAGAATGGATAAATTAATCCAATAACAGGTCCTTTTAAAAATCTATAAATTAGATAATTATTTAGCAGGAATCATTAATAAATGAGAAAAATACATTAAAAACTTTATTCCTCAGCAAACTAGGGATAGAGAACTTCCTCAACTTGATAAATGTGATGGTTGGGTTCATGTGTCAACTTGGTCAGGTGATAGTGCCAAGGTGTCTGTTCAAGCAAGCACTGGCCTAACCATTACTGCAAGGACATTTGTGGCTGGTTAATAAACCAGAAGGCTGGTTTATTAAATCATCAGTCAATTGGCTGCAGCTGTAACTGATTACGTCAATGAAGGGCATGTTTTCCACAATGAGAGGATGCAATCAGCTGGATTTAATCCAATCAGTTGAAAACTTTTAAGTGAGACAAATTGAGGACCTTCACTTCTTCTTTGGCTGACCAGTGAAGCATTTCCTGAGGACTTCATTGAAGTTGCCAGTTTGTTTCCTGAGGAGTTCATCGAACATCTTCCTTGTACTTGCCAGTCTGCTGCCTGCCCTATGGAATTTGGACTCGAGCATCCCCACAGTTACATGAGACACTCTGATAAATCTTATGTTTATAGATATCTCTTGTTGATTCTGTTTCCCTAGAGAACTGTAACTAATACAATAAAGGACATCTATGAAAAACCTACAGCCCATATCAATCATACTTACATATATTTTACCACAATTAAAAATAAATTATTTTTTTAAAAGAGCTATCAAGCCACAAAAAGACATGGAGCAGTCTTAAACGCTATCACTTAGTGAAAAGGCAGTCTGAAAAGGCTACAGACTGTATGATTCCAACCATATGACATTCTGAAAAAGGCAAAATGTAGAGACAAATGAAAAGTTAAGTAGTTGCAATGGGATTATGGCAGGGCGGGGTGGGATGGAGATGGAGAAAAGGACATTTTAGGGCACTGAAACTCTTCTGTATGATGCCATGTTGAGGGCAAATGCAGTTGTTAAAACCCATAGAAATGTACAACACAAGGAGTGAACCCTAATGTAACTAAAGAATTTAGTTATTAATAATGTGTTAACATCAGTTCATCAATTTTAACAAATGTACCACACTAATGCAAGCCATAAGTTATAGTGGAAACTACGTGTGTTGGAGGTATATATGGTAACTATGTACTTTCTGTGCAATTTTTCTGTAAGTCTAAAACTGCTCTAAAGATAAAGTTCATTTAAAATTAATTAATTGATTAAAAATTGAGGGGCTTACAAGGAGAATTATTAAATTAGATGGGAATCCAGACTCTGCTTAAAGTATATGTATTTGTATCCAAAATTCCCCCAGGATAATATTTTGCTCCCATTGTGTTCTAGGTTGAAAACTGTATTTTATGTTCTGTTTTGTTTGTATTTTTTCAAATCCATTAATCCAGAGCCTCTAGTTGAATGCCTGTATCCTTCCTTGCCATTCAAAATCTTTTGCCCTTATTCCTATACAAAAAAATAATGAATCATTTTTTAATTCCAGGAATAAACCACTCTTAGTCATGGTAATGCTCATCTTTTAGTATATCTTTTTATTTGATTTGCTATTCTAATATTTGGATTTTGCATCTGTGCTCATAATTTGTAGTTTTAAAATCTACTACTCTAGGATTTTTGTTTTAGGAGCAGAATAATTATAGCTCTGGCTTTAGGTATGTTCTTTACTTTTTGCTCTAAATCATCTAATGTAACACAGGAATTATTGGCTCTTGAAGGTTTTTAAAAATGCATCCCTGGACCTCAGGTCACTGCGGTTGAATTTTTAGGTGCCTCATCAAATAACATTCTATTCAGTTTCCCAAATACTGCATGGGACAATTCTGGTTCTTATGCTGAATTCCTGAGAAGAATTGCACCCAATATTCTTTTATCTTTTTATCTCATTTTGCCCAGGTTTCTTTATCATTGTCTGTTAGCTCTTTGTTTAAAACATTGCATGAGACTTGTTGAGATCTAATTCAAGTAAAATGAACTGCATGGATTCTTAACTATAGAGTTCAATGAGTTTTGACAAATTTATACGCCTGTGAAATCAACATCCATTGGAGACATTTCCATCACAGTTGGCTGATGGATTTCTTGTGATACGTTCTTTTGACAATTTCCAGTCAATCTCCACCCTCACCAGGTAAACATTGTTTTTATATCACAATAGGTTGGATTTACATAGGAATCATACAATATATATGGTTTCTTTTGTTCATTATAATGGTTTAGCAATTTATTCATGTTGATACATGTATCAATAATATGTTGCTTTGTATTGCTGAGTAATGTGCCATTGTATGAAAGTACCACAATTTGTTTATCTCTTCTTTTGATGATGGGCATTTGGGTTTTTTCTGGGTTTTGGCTACTATGACTAAAGCTGTCATGAATGTTTGATAACACAGTTTGGGACCGACATGTTTTTATTTTTCTTGATAAACATATAGGTATAGAATTGTTGGATCATATGTGGTTAGATCATATGGTTTTTGGAAGGCATTTTTTTCAGTTTTCTTGGTAAACATGTAGGTATTGAATTGTTGGATAATGAAGTCTATGTGTGTTTAATTTTATAAAAAAGTGTCAAGCAATTTTTCAAAGTGATTTTACCATTTTACTTCTGACCAGATAACTGACCAGATAACTGAGTGATCCAGTTGCCCCAAATCTTTTCCAACACTTATTATTGTCAGTCTTTTCAATTTTAACCATCCTGGTAGTTATAAAGTTGTGTCTCATTGTGGATTTAACTTGCATTTCCCCAATGTCAACTGATGGCAAGCACCATTTCATGAGCATATTGTATATGGATTTTTTTTCTTCTTTGTTGAAGAGTCTGTTCAAATTTATGTGCTCTCTACTTCCCTTGCGTTATTTGTTTCTTCCTACATTCATTTTAAAAAGCTTGTCAGTACCTGCTGTTATAAATTATTCTTTAATGCAAATTAGTAATGAATTCTAATAAATCCATCATCATATCAAAGTAATCTAATAAGCCATATCATTATTAAAGATGTTATAAAGATATTTGTTAATCCATTTCTGTGTAAAATAAAATAATAACTACTAGAAATAAAGGCATAAAATATTAATATTATTAATAATAATAAAAAACAACCAACATCATGGTTAAATGTAGAACTCTGGAAGGCACACTTTATAATTCCTGCTTTATTATACACAGCTGATGGGAGTCTGAATTGACAAGTTCTTAGAGACAGTTTGGCTTTTTTTCCCCAGAGCTTTAAAAATGACCACACTATTTTATCCTGTAATTTCACTTATAGAAATGTATCCCCTTAAAAGTCACAGATATTCATGCAGAGCTTGTAAAAGGATTTCCATTATTGTATTATTTATAATAGTGAATATATTGAAAGAAGTTAAATGAGCCATAATGTATTCAAAGCAGTATGATATGGGTAAGCTTTGAAAATCATGTTTTAATGACATGGGACAATGTATCAATGCAATGTATAATGAAAAGGATCATTCTAGAAATGTGTGGAAATAAAGAAAAAAGAAAATTCAATGGAAAAAAGGAATAAATTATATCCCATAATTTTAAAAGCAGAGATGAAACTGCTAACAAGTGACAAATTTCTTTCCAAACACATAGAAAGATGTATTTGGAGGATATGTATAGAATATATATATATGCCTTATTTTTCAATGTTTAATACACATATAAGTGATGTATACCATATGTATGATATCGAAATTTGTCAGATATGAAGTTCATAGGTTTTAGGTTCAGATACCTGAGTTAGCATCTTTGCATGCCACCTTCAGAATTTCTTTTTCCTTTTTACTGTCAGTTAAGAACAATAGCTACCAACGGGCTTGTTGTGAGGATTGAAACATACAATGAATAAAAAACATAATGTCTAGCAAGAAGTGAGAGGTAGCTTAATAAGTATTAGTGAAAAAGTGTTGGCTTTCATCATTATCACTGATATTATTTTTACTGCTACTATTTTGTTATTACTTTATTATTGTTATTGCTATGTTATCACTGCATTTCCTACTGCTATTTAATAGCATATTATTGTCACTCGGTATAAAATGAAATTACGAACTATGCCCTCTATGGTGTCCTTATTGAATACAGTCTTCCACCTATTAAATTTTTTGTAAATATGATATTTAATGGTTATGTAATGTTTCAACCAATGATAGTTTTGCTATTTATTTAACCATATCCTGTATAACAGAGATAACTTACTAGATCAATGTCCTAAAGACAGAATTAGCATGGCGTGCCAGTGTGTCTTTCAGCCGCAAACCCACTTAGACTCGGCTTTGTATGCTTAGCATAAGGACTCAGCAAAACACATTTTTTTCTTCTAACTGCCTTTTGGTCAGGTTCTGCCACTGAGGATCTCAGATGGACTCTGGAAGGCTGAGAATGGGTGAGGACTTGCTCTGTCTGTTCCTAATTGGCTTCATTTCCCTATGAGCATCTCCCAAGCTGTGGCTGTTGATTCCAGCAAGCAGCTGTTGACTACAGTCTGAAGTTTTTGCAACGCTCCCAGAACTAGCCTCATTGTGCCTCCCCTCCTCCCAAACACCCTAGTCTCAGGGCCCAGCTGCACTGGTCCGTCCTTGGGTTTCTGGGGCATCAGTACCAGCTGAGCAGCGCTTCCTTCTCAGAGGCCTGCATGTCAGCTGGGCTGGGCTGCTCCTCCAAGCTTCTAAATGTCAATGATCTCATCCCTTTCCTTCTGTTCCCCCAGACCTAGGTGTAGAGATGATTCCTGCAGCTGTACCACCATAATACCTCAAAGTTCTATTTTTCAACCTCAATACCTGATTAAAATTCTTTATATTAATTTTTGTCTGCTGAAATAACTGGCATAGCTTCCTTCTTTTGACCAGATCTTAACTGATGTTTGAGGCTTGAATCATGCCCCCCACAAAGGACATGTTCAAATCCTAACCCTGGTCCTGTCGCTGTGAACCCATTTGTCATTATGACCTATGAAGATGTTACTGGTTACAGTGAGGCCAAATTGAACGAAGGTGGGCCTGGATTCAATATGGCTGAAGTCCTAATAATCAGAAGAAACTTAGAGGCAGTGAGTTAGTAAAAGCCAGAAGTAGCAGGAACCAGAGGAGACAGAAAGAGACAGCTCTCTCTGTGATGGAGGATCATTGGAACACCATCACCAGATCCAGGAAAAAGCATGGCCTGCAGAGACCTGGATGTTGGACTTCTAGCCTCCAAAGCTCTAAATTGTTTAATACAGCCAGTTCATGCTGTTTGTCATATCAGCTCTGGCAAAGTAAGACGCTCATAGAGTGGGAAAAAATGCGTGAATTCTTTAAGTCTACAAATATATGTTTTTAAATTTGCTCTCTAGGGAGTCTACAGTCATTTCCATTGCCACCAGCAGTAAGTTCCCACTCATCTGTGCTCTCCACAAAACTGGACTTTAGTTTAAAAGAAAATCATAACCAATATGGTATGTCCTAAGATATTTATTTAATGATTAGGTTGATGAGTTCTTCCAAAAATCATTTGTTTATCTTCTTACTAAATAATATTTTCATGCCCCTTAAGTCATTTATTTTTTAAATTATTTTCCTTTTTGTTTTGGGTCCTTTCTAATTCTTAAGTTAAATCTTTGTCTTTTAAGTTATTTTTAATATTGACTTCTCTTTTTTGTTTAAACTGTTTCCTTTAAGATTTTTTTATCCTATGTATATGTATGTGTACATATATATATATATTCTTTTTCCCTATCCTTTTTGTCACCCATTCTCTTAATTATCATGTAAAATTGATTTTGTCCCACATAGCTTGCCCACTCCCCCTGCACTAAGTTTCTGAGCCCTGACACTTGTGCTCTGAGCCCCCGATATCTGGGAACCTGGGCCTCCATTCTCATCCTTGATGCTGCTGATGAAGCAAGGCTCTGTTCTGATACCTTTACTTCTCTCAATCCATTGTAAAATATTTTCCATACAAAAAAATATTTATTATGCACCTACTTTGTGCCCCATACTCTTCCTGCCATTAGAGATATAGCAGTAAATAAAAGAGGCAATGGATATATAAGACGTTTTATATATATATATATATAAAATATCATTTGTTATTTCTTATAGTATATATTTTTGTATTATATATATTTGCTTTTATATATTTTAATACTAGGTGTTATGTATTATTTATGCTATATATGTTTATATTATTTACTATATATTATATTATGCATATTATTTGTTAATATGTAATATATAATACTGTACAGTTACATGTAATATATACATATAATTATTTTGTTAGGTATTTATAAATGCTGTGAACAAGTATGTCAAATAAGTAATTAGAAAGTAATAGGGCCTGCTATTTTGGATAAGCTGGTCAGGGGAGACCTATCTATGGAGGTGATTTTGAGCAGAGACATAAAGGAAATGAGAGAGTAAGTCAAGTGGATATAAGGGAGAATAACAGACCAGGCAGAGGAAATAGCAAATTTGAAGGACATGTCAAGGGAGATTGTTTTGTATGCTTGTGAAACTTCAAGGTGCTCAGTGTGTTTGGAGAAGATTGAGAAAGGAGAGTGTATGAAAGTCAGCACAGCAGTTCTCAAATTTTTTGGTCTCAGAACTCCTTTATGCTCTTAAAAATAATTAAGTACCCCAAATAGCTTTTGTTTATGTGGGTTATGTCTACTGACATACTGTACTGTATAGTTACACTGTACTAGAAAATAAAACTGAAAAAAAATTTCTTTATTAATTCATTAAAAATAACAATATTCAATGCATTATATGTAACTGTAACATATTTTAATGAAAAATAGCCATATTCTCTCAAATAAAAAATAACTGCTGAAAATAGTGGCATTCTTTATTTCTTTTGCAAATCTAATGCTGGTTTAATAGAAGACAGCTAGACTCACATATATGCTTCTGCATTCAATCTTGTTCAATATGTTGTTCAGGCTGAAGTACATAAAGAAAATCCAGCTTCATACAGATATGTAGTTGGAAAAGAGAGGGGTGTTTTAATAGACTTTTCAGATAATTGTGGACATTCTTCTTTGTTACTGCACCAGAACTTGACAACTGGTAGTTTATTAAAGGTTAGTGGCAATGTGGAATCTGAACCATATCAATGATTTTTTCTTACTCTGTTACATTAAACTCCATTGGTCTTGATTTCACTTTGAATGGATCATTTACCCATGAGTAATTTTCAACAGCATGCATTGTCATTGGGAAAAATTGATTCATTTGAGTTATTCATAGCTTCCAAATATTGACACATTCACTAATTTCACCATGAGTCTCATCAGAAAAGTATTTTATGGGAAACTGTCCTGCTCACAATGGCAGATACAAGTTTTCAAAATTAATTTTTACTTGAAAGCTCAAATTTTATCTTTGGCAACAAATAGTGCTAGCATTTTCCTCAAAGTGACAGGCTCACTTCAGTTATTTTTTCAATGTCTGCCAAATACTGTGAATGACTATAATTGTTATCAGTTGTTCTTTCCAGTAAAAATGGTTCTATGATAAAAACAGCTAGCTTTCCCACAATAATTTCCCAGTTACTTTTCCTTGAGACAACTATCATACTTCTCATATGCCACAGAAGTATATTATATGTACTTTCCTTTATGTCACATAGAATATTAAAAATGCTTGCTCCCAAGGGTTGAGATTTATTATAAATAATAATGGCAATTGTTTTATCAAAGTCAGTCTTATGTGAAACTCCTTTAAATAAGACAACCCTGAGTGCATGCAGGTGAAGAATAAATGATAAATGACCACCAGTTCTGTTTGGGCGACTGCCTTGATTCATGCTAAAATGCCTGCAGTTTTGCCCACCATCGCTTTTGCATCATGATTAGAAAGGTCAACACAACATAAAAGGCAAATAATGTCCTAGTGTTATTATGAAAATAGTTTCAACCACATTTCTTCCCTGCCTGGGTCTTGCATTCCCCCAAGCGTTCATAGACCACATTTTGAGAACTGCTGGGTTAGAGAGAGAGTTGAGACCAGATTCTGGAGTACGGCCGCAAAGGCCAGATAAACACTGGTAATGGCCTGATGTGAATTGCATTTGGAAAGGAGACTCACTGTGGGTGCTTAGCTGACTGGCAAATTGGTTTGATTAGTAGATATAGAAAAGTCATTCTACTATTTTAAAAATTAAAAAACACCTAAAAAAGTTAAAAGAATATTACTTATGTACATTAAAGCCAAATTTTATGTTTACTATATATTTACCATCTGAACATTAAAATTACATAAGCAGAATAATTATTCTTGGTAATTTTCATGTATTTGAATAAGATGCAGAGTCTTATCTGCTTCTAATACTGTGTTAATGGCATTTTTCTGAAGAATCTTCTGTATCTTCTGCATCTGCACATGTTAAATCATTACCTTTGGCCACTGTCTTAAAACAACTACTAATAAAATAACTTCTTCAGAAGATGTGTGTCTTCGTTCATGTAATCAATAATAATTCTATAGCTTTATGATTTGTAAATAGTAGGATACATTTTGTGCAAGTTACATGTTAATCATAGCTTTCTGGAGATATGTACATTGAATATTCATTTTTCTTAAAACATGCACTTTTTATTAGCTGTTTGCTGCTACAAGGATTATTGCAAAGGATTAAAAAGTCACATAAAGTGAATGATTGTAGGTCCATGCCCTATCATAAATGGCACAGGTAATATAGCAGGAGAATACAGGGGCCACATGTATTGACCAGGACTTTTCCTGGCAAATTTTTGGTAATACTTGTCATGATGGTTAGGTTCATGTGTCAACTTGACCAGGTGAGTGGGGGTCCAGTTGTTTGGTTAAGTAAGCATTGGCCTGATTGTTACTGTGAGGACATTTTATGGACTTAAATCATCAGTAAGTTAAATACCTCTATGGCTGATCACATCTAGAATCAACTCAGGAAATTGCCCTTAACAGTGAGAGATGTCTCATCAATCAGTTGAAGGCTTTAAAAGGAGAAGTGATGATTTCAGCAGTCAGAAGGGAGAATTTCCATCTTTACTTCATCCAGCCAGCTTCCCAGCTTGTAGCCTGCCCTACGGATTTGGACTCGTGCATCCTCACAGTCACATGAGACAATTTTTATAACAATCTCAATATTTACAGATATCTCCCGTAGGTTCTGTTTCTCTAGAGAGCCCTAACTAATGCACTAGCCATAGATACTTTCTATATTTTGAGATTGGGGAAAGGGAGAGAATCCAGGAAGAGATTGAGTGAGGCATGGTATCTGGAAGCCAAGTGAAGAAAGTGTTTCTAGAATAATCAAGAGTGGCTTGAAAAGGATTGTGTAAAATACCTTCTGAGGATTGTTCACTGAATTTGACAATGCAAACCTACTAGTTACTTAACAAAAACAGTTTTAATGGAGTAGTAGACATAAAAGTCCAGTGGATATGGGTAATAGTGAACACATAGAAAAACCCCAAATGCTTACTGACAAGAAAAGGGATAAATAAATTGTAATATGTTCAATGAAATATGAAACAGCAATGAAAATAAATAAACTTCAGTGACCCACAAGAATATAGAAACTTTTACACAAAATAATAGTGAGTGGAAGCGTTAAGTCCCAAAAGTTTATATAGTGCATGGATGATATACCAAGTGGCCATTTTTATTAAGATAAAATTTATATTTTTATTAAACTATGAGCATCAGATTCAGTATAGCTATAAACCCTAACAAGAAGATGCAAAGTCATGGATTGGAGAGCTACATATGTAGATGCAAGTTATTGTCAGTTTTCTATTTATACATTAGGTGGCAATTTGGGGATGCTAATTAAATGAGAGAAACGGGGTATGAAAGAGAAGAGGAAGAAGAAACAGAAGAAAAAATCAAAATAAGAGAAAAGCTCCTTCCCTTCTATTCCTGAAAAATTCAGGCCAAAATCCACAGAAGATTTGAGGGCTGGGGAGTGACAGCACACAGGAGGGGCATCAGAGGAGCAGGAGGAAGCAATATCCATAGGGTGGAAGGAGAAACATGAGCTAGGTGAGCTCATCGATGCAAAGGGTTGGTGATGGTAGCAGCTCAGTTTGCAAGGGGTCGGAGCCCGAAGTGAAATGAGGAAGGTGTCAGTTCAGGGCATTGGAGCTAAGGCAGGGAGGATGTCTGTGATGGGGTGCACTCCAGTTCAGGGTGGCAAAACCAAAGAGAAGGGAAGAAGGTGTTCCCATGGGAGGATGGCCATGTCAGAAATGATTTATTTCAATTTTCTTAGGACGGGAGGTTTATTGGTGTCAGAAACAAAGTGGATAGGGAGAAATGAAAACATGTTTTGAAACAGCACTAGAAACTGAATTGTAGAGATGGTGATCCTCTGGGACATCATTCAGGATGATAGCAGATACAGGAAAATCAAGTCTCTTTCCTTTTTTTGAAATTCAGGCTTTAGTTAAATGTATGTGGAAGGGATTTAGATATAAAGTGAGTAGATTCAAAAGCACCAGCAGTAAATTTCCAAATTCTTATGCTATATGCTGGGAATTTATTGTCCTTAATTTCCTGTACCTCTTTGGAATGGAATTCTACTGAGGAAAGCCCATGTCATTGCCTAGATGGTTGTTGAAGAAAAACTAACAAAAGTGAGGAAACAAACTCATTCTGATAAACAAACTCATTTTGATAATGCCATATTTTGAGCCACTTTAAAAAGTATTTATGCTCACCTATTATCAAAACCCAGATAAAAGGAAATACACTATTACTGCAAAAACGTGGATATCTTTATAACAAAGCGACATATCAAGATTAATTTATGTCTATGAACAGTAATGACAAGTATGTTTGATGGAAGAAACTTGGATCATTTTCTGCCATTGTTTTGCCTTCATTAGAGAGAACACAGGTCACCAACTGGGTCCTTTTCTCAGTTTTGAACTAAGTGGAAAGTGAAAGATGGATGATTATTTTTTAAAACAGCTCAGATGACATATAAGGGCTGAAGGCATAAGATAAGCATTTCATCCACAGCTTCAAAAGAATTAAGTCACAGTACATTGATGATGAGATATGCACATGGTAAATGAGTTTTAGAAGGTGTGTTTACCCCACAGGAGCCTTTAACAAAGCCTTCAATTCCTCTCTTCTTTTCCTTTGGTCATGGTTCCTCGACCACACCTCACATTTTCAACAGAACTGTGCCTTTTTTTCCCTATGTGTTTACGTTTGTAGTTGTCTTCTACAATTTCCCTATGTCCTATTATGCTTTAGAAGGTCAGCATAAAATCCAATAGGAGTAAAAGCTACTTTTATAGATCATTTTTTTCCTAAATTATATTTAAAATTGTAAATCCAGAGTTTATGGAATGATAGGCTAGACAGCCATTAGAAAGAATAAAAAAGTCCTGTGAACTTGTACAGTATTTCCCATGTTTAAGGGATGTCAAAACCATCTTGGAAACAAAGATTGAGATTAAGAACCTGGCCATAAGTACTATATTTCCTAAGATTCACTGATCTAACTCAATAAAGTTAAAGAATGACCCAATACAACCAATAAATTCCTAATCTTCTAAAATGTAAATATGTGTAGCTTAAAAAAAAAAACTTACATAAAGTATACAAATCCTAATCATAATGGGATGGATATTGATAAATCTACACCCAATTAAGATATAGTACATTTTTGTGACCCCAAAAGTTTTCTTATGCCCATTCTAGTCAATACTGCCCCCCATTCAGGGAGGATCATTATTGACTTCTATCACTATAGATTAGTTTTGCCTATACCTGTACTTCATAGAAACAGAATCACTATTTATTAAGCTATTGTATCTATCTCTCACTCAGTGTTACAGAAATGTGATCTGTCCATGTTGTTTTGTGTAGTCACAGTGTGCTCATTTTTATTGTGCTGTATTCCATTATATGAATATAACACAACTTATTTATCCCTAATTTTGCATTCATAGATATTTGGATTGTTTCCTGCTTAGAGCTGTTAGGAATAAAGCAGCTATGAACATTCTAATGCATTTATTTATAGTGGGTATATACCCAAGAAGTGGGACTGCTGGGTCATAGGGTAGGTGTTTGTTTAGCTTTGGTGATCCTAAAACCAGCTTTCCACTTAATTGCACCATTTTACACTCCCACCAATGGTGAATGAGATTTCCCACTGCTCTGCATCAATGCCACATTTATTTTTTGTCAGTGTTTAATTATCCTGGGAATATGAAGTAGAAGGGCCAGGACTAGGCCAAAGGGAAGCACCACCTTGGGTGCAAAATTTAGGAAGGGGGAACCAAAAAACTCAGTAATCAAAATAGTGTTTTAATGCAATATTTTTAAACTGAGAATCAAGACAAAAAATTATCAAAAACATAAGTAACTACATGCTATGTAGAGCCAAATTTCAGCCCAGCCCAAGGCAAAAGGAAAAATCAGTAATACTGAAACTGTCTTTTGCCAAACATTTTCCACTGTTAAGAATGGAGGATTCTGTTTATATTTTTTCTTATTGATTTGTAGGAGCACTTAATACATTCTAGATATGAGAACTTTGTCTGATATATGTTTTGCTAAAATCTTCTCCCAGTCTGCAAGTTGTCTTTTCACTTACTGTTCCAGTTTGTTAATGCTGCCATTATGCAAAATACCAGAAATGGATTGGCTTTTATAAAGGGGGTTTATTTGGTTACACAGTTACAGTCTTAAGGCCATAAAGTGCCCAGGTAATGCATCAACAATCAGGTACCTTCACTGGAGGGTGGCCAATGGTGTCCGGAAAAAGCCTCTGTTAGCTGGGAAGGCACGTGGCTGGCGTCTGCTCTTGAGTTCTGTTTTCAAAATGGTTTTCTCCCAGGATGTTCCTCTCTAGGCTGCAGCTGCTCTCCAAAATGTCACCCTCACTTTCTCTGCTCCTTCTGTTTGTCAGCTCATTTATATGGCCCCAGTGATTTAATTTAGACCCACGCTGAATGGGTGGGTTAACACCTCCATAGAAATTATCCAATCAAAATCATCACCCAGTTGGGTGGGTCATATCTCCATGGAGACACTCAATCAGAAGGTTCCAACCCAATCAACACTAATACGTGGGCCCATGGGCCCCACAAGATTGCATCAAAGAAAATGGCATTTTGGGGGACATAATATATCCAAACTGGCACATTTACTTAATACTTTCTTTTGATAAACAGATATTCTTAATTTAAATGAGGTCCAATTAATCTATCTTTTATTTTATACTTAGGGCTTTTTCTGTCTTATTTAGTTAGTTTTAATGTGTGAAGTGAGGCATAATTAAGGTTCATTTTTTCCATATTAATATGCAAGTGATCCAGGACCATTTTTTTTTTAAATAAAGATCATCTTTTTTTCCCTCTGAATTGCAATGTCAACTTGAAAATAAGTGACCATATATGTAAGGGTCTGTTCCTGGATTCTGCATTCTGTTACAATAATCTATTTGTCTGTCCTTGAGCCAGGAACACACATGCTTTATTTACTGTAGTTCTTATTCAAGAATATATTGGCAGTGCTAGGTCCTATGCATTTCCATATAAACTTAAGAATCAGCTTATCAATTTTCACACACCACATTACAAAACAAACAACATAAAAAACCCTGCTGGGATTTGACTGGGATTGCACTGAATCTATACATAAATTTGGAGAAAATTGATATCTTAACAATATTGTGTCTTCCAATTCATAAATATGAGATGTCTTCAATATATTTAGGTCTTTTTTCATTTCTCTCAGCAATGTTTTGTATTTTTCCATTTGGAATTCCTATACATCTTTCACTAGATTTATTCCTAGACATTTCCTGTTTTTGATGCTATTGTGAATGGTATTTTTACAATTTGCATTTCCAATTATTTGTTGCTAATATATGGGATTAACTTATTTGCTATTGAATTTTAGATATTGAACTTGTGTCCAGCAACCTTGCTAAATTCACTTAATAGTTCTATTAGTTTGTAGAATCTTTTGGATTTACTATGAAGACAGTCATATATCTGTGGAAAAAAAAAGAGTTTTCTTCTTCTTTTCCAATCTTTATAACATTTACTTATTTTCCTTGCCATGACATACTAGCTAGGACAACAATATAGTATTGAAATGAAATGGGGATAATAAATATCTTTGTCTTATTCCTATCAAGGATAGGAGAAGAGCCCTTATTCTTTTGTCATTTAGTATGTATAATGTTAACGATAGATTTTGGTGGACACCCTTTTACGCTCAAATCAGATAAATCTCTTTCTAGTTCTAGTTTTTGTGCATCTAATGAGTCAATTGCATGGTTTATCTCCTTTATTGAATATTAATGGGCATTAAAATTTTAAACCAAATTTACTCTTCATTAGCAAACCCAATTTCATTTTGATAGGCTATTCTACTTTGATATAATTGGATTCATTTTGCTAATATTTTACATAGGATTTTTGTCCCTATGTTTCTCAGAATGATTACTTGTGATTTTCATTTCTTACAGTATTCTTGTCATGTTTTGATAGCAACATTGTGTTAGTCTCATAAAATGAGATAGAAGTAGTCCCACTTTTTCTATTTTCTGGAAGAGTTTGTATAAAATTGGGATTATTTCTTCTTAAATATTAGGAAAAAATTTGCCAGTGAAAACAGCTGGACATGAAATTGGCTTTAGAGTCAAATTATTCATAGATACAGTATTTCATGTTTCCTAATTCTTTTTGTTTTGGTTTGGTAAAATGTGTTTTCAAGAAATTTTTCCATTTCATCTACATTGTTAAATTTATTTTCACATAGGTGTTTATAATGTCTTCTGCTTTTCAGTTCAGTATCTATAGAATCTACTTTGATGTCCTTGTTTCATTACCAATAATGAAAATAGCATTTTATCTCCTTTTATTTCTGTAACAGACTTTCTATGGATTTATCAATTTTGTTAATCTTTTTTTTAAAAAAGTCAATTTTTCCATGGTTGATTTTCTCTATTTTATGTCTCCTTTCTACTTCATTGATTTTTGATCCTCTCTCTATATTTCTTTGATTTTGTGACTTAATATTCTATCTTTTACTAGTGTCTTCAGATGAAAGTTTAGATCATTATATGAAACATTTTGTCTTTACCCTTCTGTGCATTAAAAGCTATAAATTTCCTCTGAAGCATTGCTTCACCTGCAGTCTACAAATTTTTACAGACCTTGCATTTTTTATCTTTAATTTACAAATATTCCAACTTTTATTGTGATTATTTTTTTAACATAGAGTTTATTTAAAGGTTTGTTGCTTAATTCCAATCATCTGCGAATTTTCTAATTATCCTTCTGCTGCTGATTTTTAGTTTTAATCCAGTATAATCAGATACTATATTTTGTGGGTTTTAAATTCCTTTGGAATTTGTTAGGGCTTGCTTTATGACCCTGCATATAGTTTATTTTGGTAAATGATCCATTTTCATATGTATGTTTGAAAAGAATGAATGCTACAGTTATAGGAAGTCAATTTTGGTCTAATAACATTCAAATCTTCGGTATTTTTTTACTGATTTTGAGATTGCTTGTTCTGTTAATGAGTGATATTTTCAAATCTCTAACTTTAAGTCTGGATTTATCTATTTCTCCTTTTTCTGTCATTTTGTTGTATATATTTAGATATCATTAAATGCATAAAAAATTATGATTTTTATATCTTCTAATTAAATTGACACTTCAATTATTATAATATATATAAACCATATATATAAAACCCACCACTTTACTTCTAAGAATTCTTACTTCTTTACTTCTAAGAACACTTTACTCTAAAGTCTAATTTTTATGATGTTAATATATACAGACCATGGATTTTGTGTCCTTTCCATTTTCTCTTTTTTCTGTCTTTCAATTTTAATCTTTCATGCATTTAACATATGTCTCTACTTGTGAACAACAGTAGTTAGATCATGCTCACTTTTTAATATCTATTCTGAAAATTTTTGTCTTCTAAGTGGAATTTTTAGTCTACTTACTAATAATGTAATTACTGATAATAGTCAGTTTTGTGTCTACCATCCTTCTCTTTGCTTTTTAATTGTTCTGTTTGTTCTGTGTTCCCTTATTCCACCTTTCTTGCCTTATTTTGATTAATTATTATTCATTTTACCTACTTTTAGATATTTTATTTCATTTTATTTTATTTTTACCCTAGAAATTAAAATATTAGTCCTTTCCTTATTATTGTCTACCCTGTATGAGTACTTTTAAAACTTTCCAAACATTGCAAAAACCTTGGAAAAGTGAACAGGAAAAATCTTCTGCAACATTTTAATAGTACAAGCCCCTCTGAACACACAGAGTCACTTAAATTTCCCTCCCACTTCAGTTCACTGTCATTACCATGTCAAACAATAGTTGGCTCTTTACAGAATGGTTGTGTTTTAGAGAACGCAGAGGATATTGTTATCTTTGTGTTATATTGTATTATGCAGCCCCTACTGAAAAAAAAAAAAAAAAAAAACACTGCTGAAAAGCATCCTGCTCTTACCTTCCAGCATCAAATATGAGGTAAATGTTAATATTGCATAGAACCTATAAAATATGTTTTTGCAAAGTTAAAAATTCTCACTTGATTGCTAACAATTAAAAAAAGAAATTATAAAATGTTTTCAAAATTAATAAATTTGATAGCAGGATATATGAAAGCAGCACTGATCATAAACTCACAAAATTCTACCAATATAGTTTACCACAGCAGATCATGCACTATGAAGAGATGAAAGTAGACATGAAAGAGACAATAAAGATTTACAATAATCAAGACAGAACTTTTCCCTGCAGGCTGTCTCTGAGGAAAATGTTTAGCTTGGTATAATCTGAATAGTTCCCATGAAATCTATCCAACAGTTATATATGTTCTGTTCTGTTCTTTATATTATTGCTTAAAGTAAAACCTTCCAAAGATATCAAACAACCCCTTATTTGATTCCTGCATGTCCTTATCCTGATCCTGCTTTCGAAATAATTCCCTCCAAGAGTCAGGGTCCATTTTAAGGACATTGTATTACAAACTCCATGAAAGGTAGTTTTTCCTTCCATTATATCCTCCATTGGTGAAATAATCTGATGAGTAATTATTGTAATTCAATTGCAAAATTTTGTAATTATTACATTTATAATTATACTGTCAGATTAGATTGATGCAAGATTTAGTTTAGCTTCGACAAATGAATTTCCAGCTTTTTCCTATGCTCTACAATAAAAAATTTCTGGCTCTTAGTTGCCGAGGTCTCCAAAGAGAAGAAGGACAGAGAGGAAGAAAGATACACTAGGTAACCATCATTGATTTTTCAGTATTTCTTCCATGGTTATTCAAGGTTTTTCCTTTTCTTTGAGTCCATTTTTTTAATTTGTAATTTCAAACAAAATGCTCTATAGCATTAGTTTTTCTTTTTTTGCATAGATTTATGCATATTATTTTCATACATATATGCATGTATAGAACATTTTAATTGTGAAAGCTATAAATTTTATCATAGAAGATTAGAAAATACATTAGCAAAACAGAGTCATCATTAAACTCAAGCACTCAAAGAGAATCACTGTTAAACTTTTAGGCATTTAATTTATCAATCAGTAATATCCATTCAATCTAACCATCTCAAGAGAGTTAAAATCAGTATTGGCTCTCTTTTCTACTTTATATTGTGAAAAGAGATATTCAATATAATACTATTTAAATAATTTTATAAACAACAATGAAATCCATATTGTTATGGGTACATACATATGCAGGAAACATATTAAAATGAATTAAAATATATTAAAATGAATAAAAATTATAGCCTCAGAATAGAGGTTAATTCATGAAAGATAAAAATGGAGAAGGGATGGAGGTGTGAGAGCTTTTAACTCTATCTATGGTGTTTGAAAAATAGAAGCAAGAATTGAAACAAATATGGTAAACTGTCATGTTTTGCTGATAAATATGTCATTGCTTTTATTATTGTTTTCTGGATTTTCTACTTTGGAATATTTTATCATTAAAAATGTAAATTGAAAAAAGCAAATAAAAAAGAACTAGGTCTGGATTATAATTATTATATTTTTCTATATTCTAACTCAGTAATTTCTGCCTTTAATATTCTATCCCTCCACTTACTTTTGTGAAGTTTTATTTTTAAAACTTTTTAAATTGAATGATTGATTTTTTATTTTTTTCATTTTCCTGATTATTAAGAGAAGCATTTAAGTACAAAAATGTGCCTTTCGGTACAGCTTTAAAATATCTGTGTGTTTTGGCATGTAGTGTCTTTATCATGATATCTATCTATCTATAGATATCAATTATATTTTATATTTCAACAAATGCCTAACATCAGAACCATTTGTTTTTGGATCACTCAGGAAGCATTGGCTAGCAACTATTCTCACTCATTTTTTCAGATTCTTTATTACACACACATATATTTCATCTTAGTACTGTCCAAAGTACTCAAAAATAACAAAATAAATAAACAACAGAACCCAAAATATATCCCAATAATGTGGAAATTCATGGAGAACTCTAATGAAAAGTTTCATAAAAAATAGTTGTACCAGTTTTGTAACCCCCACTAATTATGACAATATTTTTGACATTTCAAAAATCAAAAACAAAAGTCAGTGAAATCCCACTTTGAGAACTCAATCAAGAAATGTTAAATTACAAGTTGGTATTTTTTTTTGCTATTTTTTGTTACTTTCCCAATTGCAGTATTATATTCTCATTACTTCTGCACATCCCCAAAACAAGTACAGGTATTTCTAATCCATTATTGTCAAGATAATGAAGTTTTCCAAGTAAAACAAAGTCATAAAAAAAAGAAAACTACATAGTTCTCTCCAGTTTGTGGTCAATCCCCTGTGAAGACTACTGAAGTACTTCTTTTGAGGTATTGAGATAATTTACATGTTCCAATAATCTGAAACTGTTAAGAGTAGCCCAATATTACAATTTATAGTGCTATACATCCATACCATATACATACTAGGAAAAAATCTCATCAATTTTATTGCACACAAAAATAACTGAATTTTATATGACTTACATCCAACCCAATGAAAGAAAAATAAACTCAAAAGTTATAGAGAAGAACAAAAGTGAATTAAATTAAGACCAATTTGTTCTATAAATTGACTAATGACACAGTATTACAATCTACAATATTTAAGTTTTATTAACCAAAAGAATAATCACTTAAAATATTTCCAGGGAATATATATCTGAAATAGTTTACCTTTTATTAGAACATTGGCTTTACCAAATACTGTGAATCTGGGATTTCCATTGATCTCAATTGCCCATCCATTTCTCACATGCATTCATTCAAAAAATAATATTTATTCTACTGTGGCCATTGAGTTAGGTGCTATGAATAGAGTGGTAAAAAAGACATATGTGATCAATGTCCTCTTGGATCTTATAGTCCAGTACAAAAGAACAATATTAAACAAATTAAATAATTACTTATCTAGCATTATAATATGCTCTAAAAATACATAGCACACAGAGTACATGTAACAAGAAGTCTGACTGAGTCTCAGACTCTGAATAACATAAATAAATCAGCCCTAAGTAAACCATTAAGAAAACACACATACCATTGTGGGACAACTCTGTCTGAATAGACGTCTCCAAATACAAATTGAATAAGCAAAACCTAGCGGGAAAAAAAAAAAAACCTTGGAGACATCTATGGGGAAACTTGGAGAAAACTATTGATACCACACAAAAATTCTGGCTCACAAAAGAATATAGGACTTGAGAGATAAACAATAGAAAAAAGCAAATTTTAGATAGCTTATACTCTGCAATCAAATTAAATTACAAATTGAAGAATATATATGTAAGATTTTAAAAACTAGATTATAGATGAGATAAAAAAAAAAAAGGGGGAGCAAGCTGCGATATGAAAAACCCACAGCTAACATCGAACTCAATGGTGAAAGACAAAGCCTTCCTTCTAACATCAGGAATAAGACAAGGACATCACTGTCTCCACTGTTATTCAACATTGTACTGGAAATTCTAGCCAGAGCAATCAGGCAAGAAAAGATATAAAAGGCATCCAACTTGGAAAGGAAGACAGGGGAAACAACCTATTTGTAGATGACGTTGATCCCATGTACCGAAAACCCTGAAAAATCCACAACAAAGCTCCTAGAACTAATAAATGAATTCAGCAACCTGGTGGGGTACATGATCAACACTCAGAAATCTGTTGACTGATACAATAAGGAAATATACGTACTGTATCTTTTAACCCATGTATACACATTTCTATGAACTATTTCTAATTGTAACCAACTGTTTCCACATTAAGTTAAACATGAGTTCATTTGGTTGTCTCCAACTCTAATCCATTGCCACATGTATCATTCCAGCCTGCTCCCCTTACTTGTGTGAAGCCTCCTACTCCAACAGTGAGAAGCCTGGTTCACACCATGTGTCATCTATTTACTTGTTTAATTCCAGTATACATGTATAATGGTTATAGAACTGTTAACCCTTATCCTCATAAGAAACAACTATCAATTAGAGAACGGTTCTTATAATCATTTCTTTTTCCTTTTGGTCTCACAGATTCCCCTCATTTCCAAAGTTACTTAGGTCACCACCTTTCCCCCTCCCAATGAAGTAAGATTGTTTCATACATTTTAAATAAAGTTAGATTGTTTTGCCACTGTCTACATTCCATCCTGTGATCCCCAAGTCCTAAATGATTTTTCAATTTGCCTACATTAAGGTTCAGCTTTCATGCTACAAAGTTCTATGGGTTTTCAGAAATAAATAATATTATGTAACCACCATTCCAGTATCATACAGAATAGTTTCACTGTCCCTAACAAATCTCCTGTGCTTCACCTATTCAACCCTCCCACCACCACCCACCAGGTCTCTGAACCCCTGGCAACCACTTATCTTTTTACAAAATGTCACATAATTGGAATCATGCACAACGTAGTCTTTTCAGGATCTCTTCTTTCATTTAGTAATATATAGTTAAGATTCATCCATGTTATTGCAAGGATTATAGTTCATTCCTTTTTATTGCTGAAAAGTATTCTGTTGTATGGATGGATCACAGTTTATTTATCCATTCACTTACTGAAGGACATCTCGGTCAGTTCCAGTTATTATGAATAAAACTGATGGTATCACATTTGCATACTGATTTGGGGGTAGACATAAGTTTTCAAATGAGTTGGTTAAATACCAAGGAGTACAATTGCTGGATTGTATAGGAAGGTAATTATTAGCTTTGTAAAAATCCACCAAACTGTCTTCCAAAGTGTCTGTACCATATCGCATTCCAACCAGCAATGAATGACATTTTCTCTTACTTTACATCCTCACCAGCAGTTGTCTTTGTCAGTCTTTTGGATTTTAGCCATTCTAATAGATATGTAGTAGTATCTCATTGTTCTTGTTTGCATTTCTCTAATGACAAATGATGTTGGGTGTCTTTTCATAAGCTTATTTGCCATGGATATGTCATCTTTGGTAAAGCCTCTTTTCAGATCCTTTTGCCTGTATTTTAATTGTCTGGTTCCTTGTTGACTTTTAAGAGTTCTTAGTATTATTGAGTTTTGAGAGGTATTTGTATATTTTGGAAACAAGTCCTTTATCAGTATGTGTTGTGCAAATATTTTCTACAAGTCTGCAGTTTGTCTATTCATTCACGTAACAGTGTCTTCCACAGAAACAAAGTTTTTAGATTTAATGAAGTCCAACTTACCTATTTTTAATGGATTGTGCTTTTGTCATTGTATCTAAAAAATCATCACAAAACTCAAAGTTGTATAGATTTTCTCCTATGTTTTCATCTACAAGTTTTATAGTTTTGCATTTTACTTTTATATCTATGCTGCTTCTTTAGTTAATTTTTGTAAATGATATAGTGTATACCTAGGTTCATTATTTTATATATGTACATCCAATTATTCAGCACCATTTGCTGAAAAATCTATCCTTTCTCCATTTGAATGTCTTTGCACCTTTGTCTTTTCCTTTCTTTTATTCACTCAGGTGGATACATATTCTAAAATATTTCTAAAATAGAACAACAGATTTAGACCAGTTTCATAATTAAATGAGCAATTGTTTGTCTCAGCAATTGTCTAGGTATTGAGTAAAAAACACCATCAGCTTCTAAATATTCATTTTTTTTTATTGTGCAGTATTCAATGCCCCTTCCTAGGGGCAACTTTTTTTTTTACTACCAATTACTGACCTAGGCCCTAAAGAAAAAACTTTCAGCAAAATAGCTCCAATTCCACACACATCTAGCTAATGGGTTGCCAGGATAAATAGCAAACTAAAGAAGCAATTACCAAAAAAATACAGCAAGTTTTATAAAAGAAATTCAAGGTGATTTGTAACCACAGAACAGGTGTATTCTCATAATGAAGGATCAGGGAAGGTTTCCTGAAGGAATATTCAAGTTTTATCTTTATGATTTTTTAGAGTCATCCAAGCGAAAACTACAAATGGAAGGGGTGGGTGTATCAGAAGTGCTATTCAGGGAGAGAAAACAGCCCATGTGCTTACAAAGCATACTTTTTTACAAGATATGAAAAGGGAGCATACAATTCAAATGTGCCAGTGGCAAGAGGTAAGCTAAAAAGATAGACAGGGACCTGGTCATGAAAGCACTCAAACATTTTTTGTAATGATAATGTTGAAATAATAATAAATTCATATTTGCATTTTTACAAGAACCTATTACTGCAGTGTAAAGACATGGAACACAGCAAGAGTGAAAGTAGAGAATCAAGTTGATAGGTAGTGTTTTAATACAGATAAGAAATCATAGTGACCTGGTATTGAAGATAAGAGGAGATAGTCAAGAAATAATAACCTGGTAAAATCAGCAGGACTTGACTCATTTTGATTCAGGGATTGGAACAGAGAGAGAGAGAGATGGCGAGAGAGAGAGAGAAGGAAGCAAGATAACTTTCAACTCTCAGCATTGTAAAAGGAGTTACAGTATAATGGCATTGCTGAGTTAGCAAACAGTAAAATAAGCACAGGTTTGGGGAGAAGATACCCACATAAATCCTTGACATGTTGAGTTCGTGTGCCTGGGAGTGGATATTTTCAGTAGTCAGATGGTCCTAGATCTCAGGAGAGAAGTTTGCACTAAAGATATAGGTCTGGGAGTTACCGATAAAGTAACTTAAATCTAACTGGCTGATATTGTCAAGCTTTGGGTAGAGAATGAAAATAGGGCAGCATAGGATTGAATTCTTAGTAGCACTGGCATTTAATAGAAGACACAAAAAAAGGAACTTGCAAAAAGGATTATGAAGACATCCAAAGTAACGGGAGCAAAAAAGATCGGAAATACGTGATGTTCAGAAATAAAGGGAAGAAACTGAGAATCTTGGGGTGGCCATCAGGGTTAAATGATGTTGAGACATCAAATTAGATAATACTTGAAAAAATGCCCATTGGGCTTATTTTGCAAGGAAGCTTTTTAGTGACCTTGGTAAAATAAATTTCAGTGAATTTTTGTCGGCAAAATCCAGATTACACTGGATTAGGTAGTGAGGAAAAGTGGATATATTTTAGACCCAATAAAGACAGACCCTGCTGCAATGGACGTGTGGGTGGCATCGAAACTGACTACACTTCATAGAGTTTCTCATGGACAAGATGCATTGCAATTGGGAGAGAGAGGCAGCTTAAGCCACTTTAAACTTGACTTGAACTTGAGGATTGTCTGGAGAAATAATGTAACTCTAACAGGGTCTGTGTGGAATTAACTGTAGGGAATCAGAAAAACTGAAAAACAGACTAGAGGAATGTGCATTGTTCTTAAGAGATGACTGTCACAAGACTGTCCGTCTTTGTGTTTGTCTTTTGTCCTTTCCTTTCTGCTGTCCTGCTGCCTGAAAGTCGATGTGGCATCTTGAGAAAAGGGCCAGACCCTACCTCTCTGAGGCTTCAAAGGGTGGGCTGTCAGATGAACCCTGAACATTGACCACCAGATATTGTTTACATGACAGATAAATGTACTTCAGTATTTTTTAAGATTTTCATCACTCTGAGCATAATTTAATTCAAACTGATAAACCTGTCCCCCCTAATTAATTAACTTCAACCCTGCAGGTAAGTTTGTGTATTTGGTGATGGAAAGTTGGATGAGCTTTTACTCTGAGAGCTTCTATTTAATATTTGGAGTAGGAATAATGGGTATTAGCACAGCATAAAGGTTGAAGGTTAAGAAAGCCAGCAAAAGTTTGAAATAGTAGCCTGGAGAATGTGGAGTGAACCAACTAGGAAAACAATAGAGTTATTACTAGCAATGTGAAAAGAATAGATTTACAGGCATCCCATAGGGCCCATTTGAGGCTGGTGAGAATGGATGTTTAACGGTGCTACTGTTCATGGTGTTGGTTTTGAAGTTCTTGACATTTAACTTTTTATTTAAAAAACACTGCAGAAAAAAAAAGTCCAAATCAACAAATTATCACAGAGAAAACACACATATAAGTCAAGAAATAGAATATAACCAGTCTCCTTTGAGCTTTTGCTCACACAACGCCCCTTCTCCCTTCTCAGTCTTGACCTCTAGTACCATAGTATAGATCTCTGTTTATTTTTTTTTTAAGTTTTATTGGATACTATCATTCAGTATGTATTATTCCATTTCTGATTTCTTGTGCTTAAAAACCTTTGTAGGAAGTATCCATTTTGTTTTCTACAGCTGTAGTTTAATTTTTCTTTGTGGTTGATATACCATTATATGACTACATCACAATTTATTTACCTATTCTACTGTAGATGAACATCTGGTTTATTTCCAGTTTTGAGCTATTAAAGTTAATGCTGCTGTGCATTTTCTTGAACAAGTCTCGTAGCCCACATATATGCACATTCATATTGTATATATACCTAGGAGTAGAATTATAGATCATAGTGTTAAATGCATCTTATACTTGATAGATATGTCAAATTGTGTTCCAAAGTGGTAGCACTAATTTGATAGTACTCCCACAAAATTGCATGAGCATTCCTATATTGTTTGACATCCAGGCCAAAAGTTGGAAATACAAGCTTTGAATTTTAGCTATTCTAATGGGGGTGTAATGGTCATTTCATTGTGCTTTTAATTTGCATTAAATTTACCACTAAAGATTGAACATCTCTTCATATATTTATTGGCCTTTTAGATACCCTCTTTTGTGAAGTGTATGTTAAGTCTTCTGAACATTGAAAAAAAAAAAAAATAGGGTGTCCTTTCTTCAATAAGCTCTGGATATGAGCTCTTTGTTGTTTTTACGTGTCCCAATCCCCTATTACATTCTCTTTCATACTTCCTCAATTAATAGTTTTTTTTAGTGAACTGATGTTCTTAATTTTAATGAAATTAAAATTTCCTTTATGTCTGGTGCTTTTTGAACATTTGGATATACAGTCTTTCCCTATATAAAAATCAAGAGGATTTTTCCTCCTATATTATCTTCTGTAAACTTACATATTTTTGTCTTCACTTTTAGATCATAATCTCCCAGAATTTTTTTCCTGTATAGTGTAAGTTAGTAATTACATTTCACTTTTTATCCATGCAATCATCTAATTAACAAGAACCATTTATAGAAAAGATCTTTGTCCATTTACTTGTAATCTTGCATTTGTCATATGTAGAAGTTCATATATACATAGAGATTTTAGATTATCTATTTTAATTGTATTTGTCCGTTTGTCTAGCCTCATGCTATTATGACAATGTGTTAGTCCTTTACACTGAGTCTTGATATTCAGTAGACCAAATTTTTATATCTCTTCTTCTTTTACAATAGTATCATTGCTTATCCTTGACCTTTTGTATTTCCAAGAGAAATTCAAAACAGCTTGTCAACTATACAAATAATCTCTTAAGGTTTTGATTGGAATTGCATAATTACCTACATTAATTTGCCTTCTAACCAATAAATATGGGAATGCCTGATTTTATTTAGGCCTTCTTTTATTTCTCTCAACTTGTTTATAATTTTCTAGAGATCTAACACTACTTTCATCAAATATATTCCTTTCATTAATTTTATTTGATAACTTTATTCTATTGTAAGTTATATATTTAAAATAATTTTACAAGTCTAATATTTGTTGATAAGATATGGAAATACCACTGATATGACATATGGACTTCATGTCCAGCAAGTTTTCAAAATTCGCTTATAAATTCTGACAATTTTTCTGTAGATTTTGTATTTGCTAGATATATAATCATATCAACTACAAATATTGACAGTTTTATTTCACCCTTTTTGATCCTCACATATGCTATTTATTTTTCCTGATTTAATGCATGAACAAGTACCTTCAGTACAATGTTGAGTGGTACTGAAGATTGTGGATATCTTTGTCTAAGCCCCAATCTCAGAGGAACACATTAAAATTTCACTATTAAATAAAATCTTTGTTATGGGTATTTAATTGATGTCTTCTATCATCATCAGGAAGTTCTCTTATATTTCTAGTTTGTGAAGATATTTTTTAAAATAATAATCATTAATAGATATTTAATTTTATCAAATTTTTATTAATTTTCCAAAATGATTCACTAAATGAGATTCAGGATTTACTATGCCAGCATGAGATATTGAAAATGGTTCTAAGAGTTTGCTTGGTTAGGTGACTAAAACTTGGATTTAAAGATGGCCTACACCGAGCCCTTGATCTTGAGGCTTTCCCTTATGAAGCTTCTTGCTGTAAAGGAGAGGTTAAGCCTACTTATAATTGTGCCTAAGAGTGATCCCCAGAGAACCTCTTCTGTTGCTCAGACATGACCTCTCTCTCTAAGCTAACCCTGCAGGTGAACTCATGACCCTTCCCCCTACATGGGACATGACTCCCAAGGGTGTAAATCTCCATGGAAATGTGGGACATGACTCCTGGGGATAAGCCTGGACCCAGCATTGTGGGATTGAGAAAACTTCTTGACCAAAGTGGGTAGAGAAATGAAACAAATAAAGCTTCAATGGCTGAGAGATTTCAAGTGGAATCAAGAGGTCATTCTGGAGCTATTCTTATGTGCTATATAGATACCTATTTTTAGTTTTTAGTGTATTAGAATAGTTCAAAGGAACTACTTGACACTATTGAACTGCAACCCAGTAGCCTTGATTCTTGAAGATGATTGTATAACTATCTAGCTTACACAGTGTGACCATGTGATTTTGAAAACCTTGTGACTCACACTCCCTTTATCCAGTGTATGGACAGATGAGCAGAAAAATGGGGGCAAAAATTAAATTAATAATGGGGGGTATAGGGGGATGGGATGTTTTGTGTGTTCTTTTTTACTTTTATTTTTATTCTTATTTGTATTTTTTGGAGTAATGAAAATGTTCAAAAATTGTGGTGAGGAATGCACAACTATTTGATCATACTATGAACAATTGATTGTACAGTGTGGGTGATTGTATAATATATGAATATATCTCAATAAAACTGAATTTTAAAAAATCGACTAAGAATATGGTCAAAATGGTGAAATTAATTCAGCCATGCCTGGTCAGACACAGCCTCAGACTCAAAGGTAAACACCTTCTGAGGATGATTACATCACTGAACAGTGCCATTTGCTGGGTAGACCAGAAAACACAAGGGAATTTTAGGATTTCTCAGAATCTCTACTACATCCCCTGCAGGAGAACCCACCCTCATTTAAGTTGACAAATATGGACAGCCCAACAGATAAAGCAGTGTTCTAAAACAAACAAAGGGCTTGCTAGCCAGTGAAAAATGGAGCACCACTGGTAGCCAGCAGACTTGTTTTACCCATACACAGAGAACTTGCTGTGGTTTCCAGTGCCTACCCCCAAGAGGCAGGTTGCTACAGGTTTCTGGTTTTGGGGGGAGTCTAGGGAGAGCTGAGCTAATCTGACAACTGTCTGGTGAGAAAGCTATATCGGCAGGGCAAGACTCAGAATAACAAGAACTAAAAAATTCTGATCAGTTAAACAGAACCTATGTTAGAGGTCTATAAGTTGAACTGAACACACAAAGAAAGATAAGGAACAAACCTAAACAACAAGAACACCAAAGGTAAAAGTGTTAAAATGACCTCTAGAATAAACTAATCAAGGAAACAAGATGCCTAGACACCAACAAAAAATTACAAGTCACACTAGGTAAAATGAAGATATGGCCCAGTCAAAGGAACAGACTAACACTTTAAATGAGATACAGGAGTTAAAACAATTAGATAAAGATGTTCAAACAAACATGCTAAATCAAATCAAAAATCAATCAACAAGCTGAGGGAAGATAGGGCAAAAGAGATTAAGGATATAAAGAAGACATTAGGCAAGCATAAGGAAGAACTTGAAAGTCTGAAAAAACAAACGGCAGAACTTATGGGAATGCAAGACACAATAGAAGACATGAAAAACCTAATAGAAACTTACAACAGCAGATTTGAAGAGGCAGAAGAAAGGATTAGCAAACTAGAGGACAGGACATCTGAAATCCTACACACAAAGGAACAGATAGGGAAAAGAATGGAAACATATAAGCAGAATCTTAGAGAATTGAATGAAAACAGGAAGCACATGAATATACATGTTATGGGTGTTTCAGAAAGGGAAGAGAAGGGAAAAAGGGCAGAAAGAATAATGGAGGAAATAATTGCCAAAAATGTCCCATCTCTTATGAAAGACATAAAATTACAGATCCAAGAAGTGCAATGTACCCAAAACAGCAGAGATCTGAATAGACCTACTCCAAGACTCTTAATAATAAGATTGTCAAACGTCAAAGACAAAGAGAATTCTGAAAGCAGCAATAGAAAAGTGATCCATCACATACAAGGACAGTTCAGTAAGACTCTGTGCAGATTTCTCAGCAGAAAGATACTAAAAGAGAAAAATTACCAACCAAGAATTCTATATCTGGCAAGACTGTCCTTCAAAAGTGAGGGAGACATGCTCCCACCTCTGCACCTGTGAGCTATGGGGGTGGGTGTGGTGCCCCCTGAGTGTGCAGCAGCCACAGAAGTGAAGCCTTGCAGCCATTGGATTTGAGGAAGGGGAGAAGGTGGGGCCCACCATGAGATGAGAGCAGAAGGTGTGGGTCCTGGGTGGCCTGGACCTGAGTTGCAGTTTCAGAATTGCTGTAAATTGGGTAGAAGGCAGCTGGTCTGCAGACATGAGTGTGGAAACCTGAGACCTGAATTCAGATTCCCGATCTGTCACTGATGGATCCTGGGCAAAGTTATTAACCTTCTTCATGCTTATTCATCTGTAATGTGAAACTGTTTTGAAGTGTGAAGAAGGAGGCCCCAGGAATGGAAATCCTACCAGAAAAAATACCACTCTGATCTGAAACCACTCCTTAGAGCTTCAGAGCAGAGGCAGAAGTTTGAACGGCCAGAACCAGTTACTTATCCTGCTGTTCAGAGTGAACAAGATATGGGCAATATTAACTCATTTAGGGGCTATCAAAGACTGCCTGATACTGGAAGGTTTAGACCAACTTTTGGAAGAGAAGGAGACTTTCTTTTCTTTTCCAGCTAATGTGTAGAGAGTTTTTGGCAGGAGAATCTAGTAGCTGTAAGCCAAGCCAGTTCTCTCATGTTGCTCCACATTCCATTTGCATGCTCTCCCAGCTATACTTTCAGAGTTTTCTACATGTTTCCAAGATCAACAGAAACTGAATAAATCACAGGGTTTTGTATTCCCAAATCTGAGTTGATCTTCAGGTTGGAGCAAGGACCAGAGCCTTAGACATTAGAAGAACTCTCCAGCCAGAGCCTCCCAGATGTCCAGAAAGTGAATGACCTAATGGAGAAGAGTCAGGAAAATCAAGGTAAACATTTTTGGCAAGTTGTGATCACCACCAACGAAACATCAATCAAGAAAGCTGAATTAGGAAAAACATTTAATTTGAGTACAACTCTTTTCAAATCTTTAAGTAAAGTAACCTGTGGAATGAGTTCAAATCATATTTCAAAATTGATTACAAGTAATGGAAACTATTCAGGAATGAGGCCTGGGGAGTTTAATGTGTGTAAGAACTTGCTTCTCCCTATTAACCATGATCAGATGCATGCTGGAGAGAAACCTTATGGCCTTAATCTAAATGGGAAATCCCTCAGACAGAGTGAACAGTTTAATCATCATCAGAATATTCAAACTTTTGAACATAGCAGATGAGGGAAGGCCTTCAATAGGGAGGCAATATTCTTGACCTGCACAAGAGCTCCTATAGAAGAGAAAACCAGTAAATCTAATAAATATGGAAAAACCTGCAATATGTCAGCTCTCATTGTTCAAGAGAAAACTCAGGTAGGAGAGAATCACTATAAATGCAATGAATATGGGAAAAATTTTTGTGAGAAACCAACACTCTTTAATCCTTGTAGAGCTCATTTGATGATAAAACACCATAAACATAATCAGTGAGGACAATTTCAGCAAGAAATTACACCTCATTCAGTTTCAGAGAACTCACTCTGGAGGAAAAAAAGTTTTGAATGTACTATATGTGGGAAAACTTTCTGCAAAAAGTCTAAGATCACTCAACATCAAAAAGCACAAACAGGGGAGAAATCCTTTAAATGTATCAAATGTGGGAAAACCTTCACTGGCAAATCAACCTTATAGTACATCAGAGAACACATACAGGAGAGAAACCCTATGCCTGTAATGACTGTGAGACATCCTTCTGCCATAAGTCAGACCTAATTGTTCATCAGAGAATCCACATGGGAGAGAAACTCTATGGATGCAATGAATGTGGCAGAACTTACTACCAGAAGTCAGCTATCACCACACATCAGAGAACTCACAAAGGGGAGAAACCTCATGAATGCAATGAGTTTGGTAAAACCTTCCACACGAGGTCAGTCCTCACTGCACACCAGAGAATTTACACAGGAGAGAAGCCCTAAGAATGTCAGGAATGTGGGACATCCTTCAGCCATAGGCCAGCCTGAACTGTACATCACAGAACTCACAAAAGAGAGATATCTAATAAATGTAATGAATGTGGAAAAGCCTTGTGTGAAGCCAAGGCTCACTGTACACCTTAGAAACCACACAGGGGAGAGACCCTATGAATGCAACAAATGTGGGAAGACTTTCTACTGGAAGTCAAAGCTCACTGTGCATCAGAGAGTTCACCCAGGGGAGAAAACTTATGTGCTGGTTTGAATGTATTATGTCCCCCAAAAATGCCATGTTCTTTAATGCATTCTTGTGGGGGCAGATGTATTAGTGCTGATTAGGTTGGAATCTTTGGATTAGGTTGTTTCCATGGAGATGTCACCCACCAAACTGTTGGTAATACCTGTGATTATATTATTTCCATGGAGGTGTTGCCCCATACATTCAGTGTGGGTCTTAATTAAATCACTGGAGCCCTATAAAAGCTCAGAAAGAAAGAGTTCAGTAGTGCTGCAGCATAAAGAGACATTTTGAAGACAGCCACTGAAGGCTGACACTGACATTTTGGAGAATCCCATTTTTGAAACGCAACCTGGGAGCAAGCAGATGCCAGCCACATGCCTTCCCAGCTAAAGAGGTTTTCTGGATGCCACCGGCCATCCTTCAGTGAAGATACCCTATTGTTGATGGCTTACCTTGGACACTTTATGGCCTTAAGACTGCAACTTTGTAACCTGCGGTCGCAGTTGATTCGTCGGGGGGGGTGGCGGCCGGTTGCTAAATCCTAGGCTCTCAGGATTGCTTGGAGGGTACCGGCGGCGGGGGATCTTTCCCGGAGGCGAGGGCGAGGCGGGGGACTTGGCCAGGTCCCCGGCGGGGTGGCGTGCAAAGTATGGAGGGCGGCGAGAAAGGAACAGGCGGGACACGTTTCTTTTTAGGGTGAAGAAACCAAGAGAGAGTTTATTAGGGGAGAGTACAAGCTTATATCGGGCGTTTAGAGGGCGGGGTAGCTGTAGAGGTTAAAGGCTTGGATTGGTTCTGAGAGGGCGCAGAGGTTGATTGAAAAGGGGCGAGAGTTGCTCCGGTAACGGTGTCTGGCAACAATGTATGCGCACTGGTGGTGATGGGAGTTGCACTGGCAACGGGGAGTGTCCGGGCAAGATAAGGGGGTGGGGAAAAGGCGGTTCCCCCCGGCAAGCCTCCCCTAACAGTGTTATTTTGGGTGAGGAAATGGGTCCTGCCTCCGGCCTCACTTTCCCAGGCCCGGGGGGCTGCGGAGGGCGCTGTCGCCCGTGCCCACCACCCTCCCCAGGGGCTGATCAGGTCCCCCAGCCCAGGCCCGCCAAGTTGAAGCACGTAATCAGTGTCCCGCAGTAACCAAATAAACCCTCTTTATAAAAGCCAATCCATTTCTGGTGTTTTGCGTAACAGCAGCATTAACAAGCTAGAACACCTTATGAATGTAGTGAATGTGAGAACACCTTCTGTGAGAAGTCAACCCTCAATAAACATCAAAGAATTCACATAGAGGAGAAGCCTTATGAATGTAAAGAATGTCAGAAACCTTTTTACCAGAAGTCAACCCTCACTGTGCATCAGAATACTCACACATAGGAGAAGCCCTGTGAATGCAATGAGTATGGGAAAACCTTCTGCCAGAAGTCACAGCTCAGCAAACATTAGAGAACTCACACATGGGAGAAACACTGTATAACAGAGACTGGCTATGTCCTCACAAATGTCCACTTTTTTCTCTTGGGCACACAGTTACCCTATATTTCTCAGCCTCCATTTGGTATGGGTGGGCCCACGTGACTTGAACTCTGACTGGTGGAATATGGGCACAAGTGGTGTTCATTACTTCCAGGTCTGGCCTGCAAAACACACCCACATGGTTCTCCCTGACTTCTCATTCCTTATTGGTCTGAAGTGGAGATTAAACTCAGGGTGACCTTGGGAGCCAGAGGTTGATGATGACAACCATAAGTTAAGACAGAATGAATTGAATGGGAATCACATAGATCTTCTCAACACTACCCCAAATCACCATTTGGACTTCACGTAAATGAGAAATAAATATATACTCTGTTGAAAAAAAATGAGGGAGAATTTAAAATATTTTCAGACAGCCACTGAAAAAGTTTGTGAGAAAACCTGCTTTGTAAGAAATGTCAAGGGAGTGCTATAGGCTGATAGAGAAAGACAAGAAAGAAAGGTTTGGAGAAGAGTATAGAATAAAGACTATCAAGAAGGGTAAAAGGAAAGAAAGAAAAAATGGTAGGACATATAAAATCCAAAAGACAAAATGATAGATGAAAGTACTACCCTTAAAGTAATAACATGAAATGTTATTGGATTAAACTCCCTAATAAAAAGACATAGACTGGTAGAATAGACTGAAAACCAGAACCCATCTATATGCTGTCTACAAGAGACTCACTTTAGACACAAGGGCAAAAATAGGTTGAATTTGAAAGGCTGGAAAAAGACATTTCATGCAAACAAAAACCGGAAGAACAGGTGTGGCTATACTAACAGACAAATTAGACTTCAAATGTAAAACAACTGAAAGAGACAAAGTAGGACACTATATATTAATACAAGGGACAATTCATCAAGAAGACATAACAATCATAAATATCTATGCACCAAGCCAGAGTCCCCCAGAATACATGAGTCACACACTGACCACACTGAAGGGGGAGGTAGACACCTCTACAATAATCGTTGGAGACTTCAATACACTGCTCTCATCAATGGACATATAGACAGAGGATCAATAAGGAAACAGAAATGTTGAATAATACAATACATGAACTAGACTTGACATTTGTAGAACACTGCACCCCACAACAGCAGGATACATGTTTTCCTCAAGTGCCCATGGATCATTCTATAGGATAGACTACATGTTGGATGACAAAGCAAGTCTCAATAAATTTAAAAATGAAGATATTACACGGAACACTTTCTCTGATAATAATGGAATGAAGTTGGAAGTCAATAACATGTGAAAGGCAGGAAAATTCACAAATATATGGATGCTAAAAAACAAACTCTTAAACAACAAGAAAGAAAGGTTTGGAGAAGAGTATAGAATGAAGACTATCAAGAAGGGTAAAAGGAAAGAAAGAAAAAATGGTAGGACATATAAAATCCAAAAGACAAAATGATAGATGAAAGTACTACCCTTAAAGTAATAACATGAAATGTTATTGGATTAAACTCCCTAATAAAAAGACATAGACTGGTAGAATAGACTGAAAACCAGGACCCATCTATATGCTGTCTACAAGAGACTCACTTTAGACACAAGGGCAAAAATAGGTTGAATTTGAAAGGTCAAGGAAGGGATTTGAAGGGTCAAGGAAGAAATTACAAGAGAAATTAGTAAATACCTTGAGGCAAATGAAAATGAAAATACAACATATCAAAACCTTGGGGATGCAGCAAAGGTGGTGCTGAGAGGGAAATTTATTGCCCTCAATGCCTATATCAAAAAAGTAGAAAAAGCAAAAATTGAGGAATCAACTGTTCATCTAGAGGAACTACAGAACGAATAGCAAACTAATGCCAGAGCAAACAGAGGGAAAGAAATAACAAAGATTAGAGCAGAAATAAATGAAACTGAGAACATGAAAACAATAGAAAGAATCATCAAAACCAGAAACTGGTTCTTCGAGAAAATCAATAACATCATTGGAACCTTAACTAGGCTAACAAATAAAAAAGAGGGGTCAAATAAATAAAATCAGAAATAGGAAAAGAGACATAACCACTGACCCTGAAGAAATAAAGGAGATAATGAAAGGAGCCTATGAACAACTATATACTAATGAACTAAACAGCTTAGATGAAATAGACAACTTCCTAGAAAAGTATTAACAACCAAATATTGACCTGAGAAGAAACAGACAACCTCAACAAACCAATCACAAGTAAAGAGGTTGAATCAGTCATCAAAAAGCTCCCAAAAAAGAAAAGTCCAGGACCAAATGGCTTCAAGTGTGAATTCTACTATGCACTCAAGAAAGCATGCTGCTCAAATACATCAAAAAAAATTAAGAGGATGGAAAGCTACCAACCTCATTCTATGAAGCCAACATCACCCTAATACCAAAGCCAGACAATGATACTACAAAAAAAAAAAAAAAAAAGAAAAGAAAATTATAGACCAATCTCCTTGATGAATACAGATGCAAAATTCTTCAACAAAATACTCACAAATCAAATCCAGCAGCACATTAAAAGACTTAGAAAACATGACCAAGTGAGATTTATTCCTGGTATGCAAGGTGGTACAACACAAGAGAATCAATTAATGTAATATACCACATCAGTAAATCAAAGCAGTAAAACCACATGATCATCTCAATTGTTGCAGAAAAGGCATTTGACAAAATTCAACATCCTTTCTTGATGAAAACATTCAAAAGGATGGGAATAGAAGGGACCTTCATCAGTATGATAAAGGCAATCTATGAAAAACCCACAGCTAGCATCATATTCAATGGGGAAAGACTGAAAGCTTTCTGTCTAAGATCAGGAACAAGACAAGGATGCCCACTGTCACAATTGTCATTCAACATTGTGCTGGAAGTTCTAGCTAGAACAATTGGGCAAGAAAAAGAAATTAAAGACATCCAACTTGGAGAGGAAGAAGTAAAACTTTCACTCCTTGCAGATGGCATGATCCTATAGATAGAAAATCCTGAAAAATCGACAGCAAATTTACTAGAGCTAATAAATGAAATAAAGCAAACTGGCAGGGTACAAGACCAACATGCAAAAATCAGTAGTGTTTCTCTACACCACTAATGAGCAATATGAGGAGGAAATCAAGAAAAAAAGTCCATTTACAATACAACCAAACAAATCAAATATTTAGGAATAAATTTAACCAAGACCACAAAAGACCTATACACATAAAACTATAAGAAATTGATAAAAGAAATCAAGGAAGACCTAAATAAATGGAATGACATACTGTGTTCATGGATTGGAAGACTATAGTTAAGATGTCAATTCTACCTAAATTGTTTTATAGATTGAATGCAATACCAATTAAAATCCCAACAACATACTTTGTAGAAATAAGAAAGCCAATAACTAAATTTACTTGGAAGTGCAGAGTGCCCTGAAAAGCCAAATATATCTTGAGAAGAGGAATGAAGTGGGATGTCTCACACTACCTGACTTTAAACCACATTCCAAAGTTACAGGGGTCAAAACAGCATGGTACTGGCATAAAGATAGATATACTGACCCATGGAATTGAATTGAATGTTCAGAAATAGACCCTCTCATCTATGGACAATTGATCTTTGATAAGGTGGACAAGCAAATGCAACTAGGACAGAGCAGCCTGTTCAATAAATGGTGTTTGGAGAACTGGATATCCATATCCAAAAAAATGAAAGAGTACTCCTATCTCACACCTTATACAAAAATCAACTTGAAATGGATCAAAGACCTAAACATTAGAGCTAAGACCATAAAACTTTTACAAGAAAATGTAGGACAATATCTTAAAGATCTTGTGATGGGAGGTGGTTTCCTAGACCTTACACCCAAAGGGCAAGCAGTGAAAGAAGAAATAAAAAATGGGATCTCCTCAAAATTGAACACTTTTGTGCACCAAAGGTGTATCAGAGAAGTAAAAAGGCAGCCTCCCCAATGGGAGACAATATTTGGAAACCACATATCAGATAAGGGGTAAATATCCAGAATATATAAAGAGATCCTATAACTCAACAACAAAAAGACAAACAACACAATTAACAAATGGGCAAAAGATGTGGACAAACATTTTTCTGAAAAGGAAACACAAAATGGCTCAAAAAATATGAAAAGATGCTCAACTTCACTGGCTATTAGGGAAATGCAAATCAAAACCACAATGAGATATCATCTCGCTTCTACTAAAATGGCCATTAACAACAACAACAAAAAAAAAAAAAAAAAAAACAGAAAATAAGAAGTACTGGAGAGGATGCGGAGAAAGAGGCACACTTATTCACTGTTGGTGGGAATGTTGAATGGTGCAACCATTCTGGAAGGCAGTGTGTTGGTTCCTCAGGAAGAAAAGTATAGAATTGCCTTATGATTCAGCAATCCCATTACTAGGTATATATTCAGAGGAAATGAAGGCAGGGATAAGAACAGACATTTGCACACCAATGTTTATAGCAGCATTATTCACTATTGACAAGAGATGGAAACAGCCCAAATGTCTTTCAAAGTGTATGTGGGTAAACAAACTGTGGTATATGCATATGATGTAATATTACACAGCTATGAGACAGAATAAAGTCATGAAGCATACGAGAATGTGGGTGAACCTCAGGAACATTATGTTGAGTGAAATTAGCCAGAAACAAAAGGACAAATACTGTATAGTCTTACTAATATGAACTAACATTAATGAGCAAACTCTGAGAGAGAAGTTGAGGATCCAGGTTATCAGGAGATAGAAAGAGGATAGAGACTGGGCATTTGAGGCAGAAGGAGTATAGAATGTTCAACAGGATTTATTGTACAGATACAGAAATGGATAGCACCATACTGTGTGATGGTAGCACAATACTGTAAGTACTATGAACAAAGATGAGTGTGAGTGCGGTTGAAAGAGGAAGGCTAGGGGCATGTATGATACAAGAAGGAAAGATAGAAGATAAAGACTGAGACTGTGTAACTTAGTGAAACCTAGAGTAGTCAGTGATGGTGATTAAATGTACAAATACAAGAATGTTTTTACATGAATGTAAAATGTTTTAAATGAATGTCAACTTTGCAAGGTGTTAAGAATGGGGTGGTATTGGGGAAAAAATACAATCAATGCAAACTAAAGTCTATAGTTTACAGTAAAATTGTAATACGCCTCCATTAATTGTAACATGGGCAATATACCAAAGACAAAGGTCTATATGAGGGGGATATAAGGGAGGGGTATGGGATTCTTGGTGGTGGTGGTGTTGTCTGAACTTTTTATTTTATTTTACTTTATTTTTGGCATTTTTTTTTCTTTTTTCTCCTCTCCCTCTTTCTTTGTGCAAGAAATGGAAATGTCCTCATATAGATTACGCTGCTGAATGCATAACTATTTGATCATACTGGGAACCACTAATTGTTTACTTAGGATGGAATGTTTCAAAAATAAACAGAGGGATACAAGTGTTGGAGAAAATATGGAGAAAGGGATGTACCTAACCACTGTTGGTGGGGAAGTAGAATGGTGCAGCCCATCTGGAGGGCAGTGTGTTGGTTCCATAGGAAGCTAAGTATGGGGTTGCCACGTGGTCCTATACCCCATTATTGGGTATGTACTTGGAAGAACTGAGAGCCAGGACATGAATAGACATTTGCACACTGGTGTTTATAGCAGCAGTATTCATGATTCGCAATGGATGGAGGTGGCCTGAGGGTACATCGACTGATGAACAGAATGGTGAACTGTGGTGTATGTACTACAATGGAATATTGAGCAGCTACAAGAAGGAATGAAGTTGTGAAATATGCAACTAGGTACGTGGACCTTGTGGATAGTATGTTAAGAGAAGTAATCCAGAAATGAAAAGGCAAACAATTAACACTTCACTAATATGGTCTAACCATAATGTGCATGCTCTGAGAATTGAATCTGAGAGCATAGGTTATCAGGGGAAGACTTACTGTAATGGTTCCTAGATTGTAGGCTCTTACAGCTGTTACATCTATTCCTGAGTTGTAACAGTTATTTCTAAATTCTGAGCTGCTGAGCTGCTTGTGTATAACCTGATCAGTCCCTGTAACATCGGGTATCTGTGTAATACCTGAAACTCAGAGCCAGAGTTTGACAGCTATGAATGTCAGCATTACCCCAAACAGCAAATGTTAGAGAAGCTGAAAAAGCGATCAGACTTCAATTAGCGATATGAATGAAATGGACTTGTTTAAAACTAAGGTAAATCAGACTAAAGGGCAAAGAATGATATTGACTATGCATTAAAACTTCAAGTTCTGTGTGAGACCAAAGGAAGAGATGTTTATTTGGTGGACAATCTATATTTTCTGTAGCACACTATATAACTTAACTTATATGGTCAGTTTATTCACGCACCATAATTATATGGAACCTTGAATATGGAGTGAGATCTGGTTTGTTTGTACGGGTTAGTGTGAAGCCCCATTACATCCCAGAGTAATTTGGGCAGAGAATAAAAATGTATTTGCAAAGCCCCCTTGAAGGACTGGGAAAAATGTGGAAATATTTTTAAACTTACCCAGCTGTGAAATTACTGATATTCTCACAAGCATTGGCAGCTACCAATTTAGTAGACCAAGACCTCAATCTTGGGGTTTGCCCCTATGAAGCTTGTTACTGCAAAAAGGAGAGGCTAAGCCTACTTATAATTGTGCCTAAGGGTCATCCCCAGAGAACCTCTTTTGTTGCTCAGATGTAGCCTGTCTCTGTAAGCCAACTTAGCAGATGGACTTGCTGCCCTCCCTCCTATGTGGGACATGATTCCCAAGGGTGTAAATCTCCCTGGCAATGTGGGACATGACTAACGCGGATGAGTCTGGACCTGGTATTGTAGGGTTGAGAAGGCCTTATTGACCAAAAGGGGGAAGAGAAATGGAAAAAAATAAAGCTTCAGTGGCTGAGAGATTTCAAATGGAGTCGAGAGGTCATTCTGGAGATTATTCTTATGCATTATATAGATATCCCTTCTTAGTTTTTAGTGTATTAGAATAGCTAGAAGGAAATATCTGAAACTATTGAACTACAATCCAGTAGCCTTGATTCTTGAAGATGATTATATACCCATATAGTTTACACTTTGTGACCATGTAATTGTGAAAACCTTGTGGCTCACACTCCCCTTATCCAGTGTACGGACAGATGAGTAGAAAAATGGGGACAGAAAAGTAAATGAATAATAGAGGGCATGGGATGATGGGATGTTTTGGGTATTCTTTTTTACTTTTATTTTAATTATTTTTATTTTTATTATTTTTTGGAGAAATGAAAGTGTTCAAAAATTGATTGTGGTGACAAATGCACAACTATATGATGATACTGTGAACAACTGATTGTACATGTTGAATGACTGTATGGTATATGACTATATCTCAATAAATTGCAGGAGAAGAAATAGAACATGCCTTTCATAGTTAGGAATCAAGCCCTCCAGATGCAGGAAAACACCCAGGAATTTCTGAAGACCTCTTTAGTTTTTTGTTTTCACCTTCTTAAATTGCAAAGCATTTTTCCTAAGTATAGTCCCCTGAATCTGTGCTTCCCTGAAAAAAAGGAGCCTTTTTGCTCCTTCTTAGCAATTACCAAGACTGATGATTCAGCCCTGCCATCAGGGGCTACTCACACAGGGCCTGTGGGTCTCTCCAAAGAAAATGTGAGCTGACTCCTACACTCTGAATTTAGAACACTGACTTAGGATCAAAATTTTCTTTCGTCCAACTTGAGATAGCATCCCAACTAAACCCTGAGCATTTAAAGGAATTTTAAAGGGCACTTCACTTTGTACTTCACAAGTGACCTATTCATGATCCTGAACTTGATGCTGGATCTGAGGATTTTATATTCCTCTTTAACTATGGTGACTGGTTCATTTATCATCCAAAGGGTGCCACCTCTGAAAGCAATTTATGGTGAGATAACTGGCATGAACCAGAACCATCCCAGTGTGGCCACCATACATTTTCCAACCTAGAATACTCCCTTAAATGCCTTGGAATTCTAATAAGTTCACTGAGTCTATCAAGATTTTATGATAGCTAGGTTCCCTTCTCTAGGTCTTTGACTCCTAACTAATACAACCAGAGTAACTTCAATTGCTTTCATTACTCTCCAAAGTCACTTAATAGTCATGGGTTAACATGCTTATCTTGGTTTACTTGGGGGTAAAGGGGCTCCATACATCCTGGAGTCATACCAAAGCCCCTTCCCAAATATACATCCTTGTTAGAACAAGGTTAAATCAAATACCAGACTCGGTCTGTTGCCTTGGCATCCGTCTCATATACATCTATAAATAGCAGTCTCAAGGTTCTATTATTTATTCAGTCTTCTTGCTTTGACCTAACTCTAATTCTCCTCTCAAATACTCAGTTCGTTATTCCTCCAAGACTAACAGATTTTAGTTCATCACAATTTCCCTCTGGAGAGGCTCCAAATACTCCTACACAGTCTTCCCAAATAAAATCACTAAAAGGTTGAGTGAGACTTTCCTTTTCCTTTGGTCTGAGTTTCATAAAACCTCAGATTCGTGAGTCAAAGACAGCATGAGTTAGAGATAAATGACAAAAATAACAGTTGGCTTTTATTTAACACATATTGCACACCTGCCACTGTGATAAGGAATTCACAAGCATTATCTCACTTTATTCTTGCAAATCATATTAGACAGCAATTCTTATTTACAAAAAACTGAGTGAGGTGTAGGATGGTTAAGTCATTTGCTTGAAGATGTAGAGACAATAAATACCGAAGGAAAACTTGAACCCAAGTCTTCAAGACTCAAAAACTACTTTTAATTAGGAAACACATATACTTAAAAATGTAAGATTATTTAAATGTTTATAAATTGCTTTGTGTTTCTTGAAAGATTTTCAACAGCATTATTATAAGTTATTATTTACTTTCATTCAAATTTTAAATATAGGCATAGAACCATGAACAAGCTTGGAAATTATAGACTCTACTAAAAATTGCTACTTTTCTTGTATTTTCATTTTCTTTCCCCAAATAATTATCTGTTGCACAAAAATAGATGTAGAAGGTAGCTATTCATCTATAATCAAACCCACAGGATTTTTTAACTAGAAAGGCATATATTGAAATTAATGAATAATAGAACAAATCCAGAGCTTCAGCTGCATAATAATTTTGAACAAGAAGAAAGGTTCCTGAGATAGTAGATTCAGCTACAACATCCTCAGCCTTTCCTACTACAAAGCATCAAAGAGAGGGAAAAATAATCCTCATGTTAACTTTTTTGCTAATGAAAAATTAAGTCGGGTCCTGGGCCATAGGCAGACACAACTTATATTTGATCATGGGCCTATTTTAATTTCTCAAAAGAGGAAAAAAACTGAAGGTAGGGGTCTGTGAGTGTGTGGAAGGCATCTAAGCAGTCTGTGATATTAACTTTCTACAGAAAATGCTAAGCTTCCCTTCACCGTTTCTAGAGGTCGCATCTAGGCCAGACATTACAGTTTTAAAATGACATAACATGACCTCATGAATAATTTGAGTTCTAACTTTGTGAACTTCAGTTACAAAGTTACAAAGAGTTCCACAGAATAAAAGCCAGATCTAAGTAATTTACATTTCAATCATGTACAAAAGGAAAAGATCAAGAGAGAAATGCTATTTGGAAGATTGAAATGAACAGTAGCCACATAGTGGGCCGTTAGAGTCCATACAGGCCACCTGGCTATTTAACATGTTTGACCACTTCCAGTGACCACCAGTTATTCTCAATGATAGTTTACTTTATGAAACCCAAGATATATGACAACACGCTGTGTGTTGAAGGGATTAAACGAGTATCTCAGGGTCTAGAATTTCAGGTGACTTGTTTACCGGTGTCTCTAGGAGAGTCCTGGTGTAACTAATTTTTTCAGTGGCCGCTTTTTCAGTAAAATTAGTAGAACTAAGGGCTTGAGCAACAACTTTTGTATGCTTGCCTTAAAATACTTAATCCTCTACCCTTCATTCTAAGCACTTGAGATCATAAAATCTTGAGGAAATAATATGTTGATTTGTTTGAGGAACATAACTAATTGGTTCTAACTAGCAGCCCCTAGTTCCTCATCAGTAGAATAAGCAGTTTGAATTCATTGTTTCCTAAGCTCTGCTTCCAGTTCTGAAATTCATTCATTTTCTGAAAAGTTTATCTAAACGTATCCAGAAAGAGATATTATTTATGTGTTTCTTCTGCTGTTGTCATGTGTCCTTGTCTCTATAATATCTTTGAAATTGTAACATGTAGAGGAGCCCAGTAAACCCAGCATGGCCCCAGCATTGACTTGTATAATTCAATTGAAATAAAATTTTAAAAGGTTATCCGTGGTTGATAAAAGTTAGTGGCCTTCTCCTGGACTCTTATTTTCCTCAGATACATTAGAGCTCCTCTGTGGATTTTTTATTGCCACCAAAAGGCTTTCCAAATCCTACTTTTTATTTCCCCAGATGAGAAAAATTAACCAAGGAATGAAGTTGTGGATGAAAATTTTCCTCAATCTCCTGAAATTTTGTCTCCTATACACAGTTTTGAGCAGCCCCAAAGAAAGGATTCTGCAACATCTTAGGAGGCATCCCCAGATGCATTGACGGAAAAGCATTTGCAGCTTATCCAACTAGGTGATATGCCTGTAAGGAGGTGAAGAAATGTAGCTTAGCCCTTTAGATCTGTAAGGATTATCTTCCAATTCTTTCTTTAAATGCTTTTCTAATAAAGGCTATTTCTAGAAAAATACCTAATTTTGTGCCTTCCAATAATTCAGAATTTTTTTAAGTTTACATTTGGCACTTTGGCCTCAATTTAGGACAGATTATGAAAGTGTGATGTGGAAAACCATCCTTTCCTACCTTATGGGGGTGAAATATAGCAATCCCCATCCATTTCAAGATGCAAATATTCCCCACAGCCCTCTTGAGAGGAAAGGATGATGTAGTCTGTAACCACAGAACATAAAGACCCCCTTCTCCAGTTTAACTCTTGACTGAATTGATAATGATTTTGAAAGCTTATGTAAAGCACTGCAGGCACCATAATGGAACAGCGTGTTTGAAAGAGAAAGTTAAATAAGTTTGAATATACAAAAAGAAGAAAAAAAATTCAGTCTAAATAAGACACCAGAGGAAGGCAATGGAATATACTCAAACTTACTGAATTATGCCTGAGAAGTTAGGAGCATATTCAGATAAGTATTCTTATTTATGAGTTTTAGGGGGGGAATAGCTGTGATACAGATGTCTACATTTAAAATAACAAAATAATGACCAAAAGCTAATTCAGAGGGCAAGAAAACAAACAAAAGATGAGATGGTAGGATTTTGTTTTTGAAACACTGGTTCTTAAATAGGTATTTCTTTTTGAAGAAGAGAATTGTAGTCATTTTTATAGGATAAAGCCTCAGCAATCTTTTGCAGGAAGGAGATATGGACAGGAGACATTTCTCCCATATCCAGATGCAGACAAGTTGTCTTTCCAGGTAATTTATTGCCAGTTTTATAGAAGAATATATTATTTTGTAGGAACTTATGAAAATAATGGGATATAACTAATACCAGAACTCGGTCATTTGATATACTGGATATATTTACTTTTTAACTAAATTTTCTTAGCATTTTAAACTTTTAATTTAGATACATTTTGTCTTTAATAAGGCAAAATCTATATAGGAGGTAATGCAAATGTGTTTACCAGCACTACTTACAGTTCTGTAGATGATATAACAGATACTTCAGAAAAAATATTTGGTCCACTACTGGCAAAACTGAAAACAAAATATTTACCATGCATTTTTCATAAAATGAAAATGCATTTTTCATTAAAAAAAAGAACATAAATTCTTTCCAATTTTGTCTTTCTTTTGCTTTTGGTAGCTTAACTGCCTATAATTTTCTATTTAAAGTAGTTTGATGATTTATCCCATAAAAGCTTTTCTCACACTGTATTGTTCACACTTTTAAACTTATTTGTGTTATATTTTTGCAGTTGTGTTGATCTGGTTCCCCTTAAAAGCAGTTGAAATGCTTTTTCAAGTTAATTCAGAGCATCTCTTGCTTGAAACAGATGCCCTCTTTCCTTTATATTGAAAACTGTTCTAACAACAGACAACCTTGGAGTCAGGTCATTTTCATGATGTATTAAACTTATGTTTATGCTAAATGTTGAAATAAACCTAAAACCTTGTGGTAAACATTGAGAATATCCTATCAGGCATAAAATTTAAGGCCAGAGATTATTAACCTCTGAAGCTCTAATACATGCAAAGTTTTGTTGTCATTGTTGTTGTTCCAAGTAAAGTTTAGCAAGAGGTAGAGGCATTAACTTGCATTGTGCTTTTGTGTTCTGAACACATTCTCCAAGAGACAGAGTTTGGGCATAAAAGGATTTCTGTTCTTGGAATGACAAACTTCAAAATCCTTTGCTGAATACTGGAAGTTAAAGAATCTGGTTGGCTTAAAAAGGAAGAGATGTAAAATATACTCCATGACTCTCCAAATCTCATATTCTCTCTCTACCCATGATGGAAAAAAAAATATGTCTTCAGGAAATAAACAATATTGTTATGTAATCTCTCATGTCTTGGTTTTCTGATGTTTCAAGTTGCTGCTGCAGTAGAAGGGTAAGTGATTTAAAAAGACAACAGCTATGTTCACGTTAATTTTTTCTGACCAGGGAAGGCATTAGCCAACTACAAATTGTTTATCTGTAAATGAAAATACATATATTGCATTGATTTCCTGGCAGCTTTATTAAGACCGACTCATCTTTCCAAATAACACTGAGGATTTGCAGCATAGTTGTCTGGAAATAATAATGGGAATAAAATAGTTGGTACCCTGTTAAGATGGCAAATGATTTTAATTTTGTTAAAAAGATTTAAATTTACTGACTAATGTTTAGCCTCCAAGAGGACAGAGTCTTTAAAGGGATATGTACTGCTGCTTGGTTTCTTACTGTGAAATAAAATGTATTATCAAGCCTTCTTGGGGCAGGTAACAAAATTTCTTCCAAATTATAAGACTTACTGTAAGTGTACCTTTTGCTCCTGAACTATGTCCCTTATTCATGTAATCCCAGGGAGCATTGCATAATTTTTGTATCATGCAAAAGAAAAGCAAAATAATAAAACAAAAATCCTGTAAGGAAGACCTTAATGGTATTTAGAACCCCTCCCCCACTCCCAAAATACATGTGAAATGTAGGCAGGGAGGGTAGAAGGGCATATGGTAAAAAAAAAAAAAAAAAAAAAAGCAAACACAGTATGGCGAGGTTTTTCTCTGGAAAATTCTCTCAGTACGTGACTTTTTGTACTTTTTCTCTTTTCCATTAGTCAGTTTCAGTGATGTGGTGCCTGCATGAACTGCTTATCTTCCACTGGAGGCTGTTCGGCAATAAATTCGTGTGAAATAATAGCATGTGATCATTCTAGTTAGAGCAGTTAATAACTGGTTAAGCGACATTCCTCTCAAATGACTGTTTTCATCGCCCCAAGCTATCTCTTTCATCTCAACCCATTCCTCCCTTCGTTTGCAACAAGGTCCCAACTGCCTCCTCAAATCTCTCCTTCCTAGCCCCCAGAAAACGCCGCAATCCTACAACTGTATCGGCCTCCTAAGCACCGAGTGATCCGATCCGCCCAGGCAAAAAAGATTCAATTGATGGAGAAAAAAAATCCAATTGGAAAAAAATAAATGCTCCTGCTCTCCGGGCGGAAAACATAGACCGAGCCGCCTTAGCCTTCTCCCTTCTGTGGGCTGCAGGGCCCGAGTTCCCCGCAGGTGGGGAGCTGTCCAGCGCGCGGAGAGTTAAAGGCATCATCGCAGCCATTAGAGGGAAAAGTTGCGGCGCGGCGAGCCCGGCGAAGTCCTCCAGCCCGCCCCTCTTGCCCACTCCCCACTTCCCGAGCCGGCTTGGTGTTTAGGGAGGGCAGTGATCACGCAAGCCGGAGCAGCGGGCTGACGTTGGACGAGCTGCCAGGTAGCTGAAAGCAGGCAGCGAAGCAGCGAAGGCACTTCCCAGCGTTTCAAGCCTGGGTCTGGACTTGAAGCCTCACAGAATCCGAGCCAGCTGGTTTTTAACCATTGCGAACTGCAATCCCTTTTCCCCAAAGCGAGCTCTGGCCAAGCGACAAGCAGGATGTTTTCAGTGTCGCGCCCAAGGCTCTGAGACCTAGCCTGCTGACACATTTGCATTCCTTTCTTTTAGGGCTTTTTGGCTGTTGGGTACACTGATGTGACTCCCCCCACCCCTTCTGGAATGATGGGGATCTTTTTGGCGTATGTTGGATTTGTTTTCTTTTCCATTTTATATGTACAGCAAGGGCTTTCTTCTCAAGGTAAGTCTGTACTCACTGGCAAATATACATTTGCTTGTGGCGTGTGTATGTGTGTGTGTGTGAGTGTGTGTGTGTGTTCCCTACATTCAAAGAATAGCCAGACAGATGTATTGAAATTCCTAGCCAGTGGCAGTGGGTTTTAGGTTCTATGAATAGTGTTCTGTTGGGCATTTTTTAAAAAGTTTATTAAATTGTAGACAACCTAGCTTTAAAAGCAAACCTAGTTGGTGCCAGACAATGAAGTGGGTTCCTCGGTGAGCACAAACACCGGGCATGGGGTTCTGTGTATGTGTGTGTGCATGCCTTCTATCTCTGTGTGTGCATAGGGTAACCACTCATGCATACATAATCATCGCAAACAAATACAGGGTTGGAGACAGGGGTCTCTCAATTGACAGTCTTCCTTCTCCATGTAGGCAGATGGGTTTAGAGTTACCCTTTTCTGGGTCTGTGTGACTTCACTTGCATGTGTGTTTATCAAAGAACAGACTCCTCTGAGGACCCATGAAAAAGGCACGACTTGCACTCCAAGCAGCAGCAGCCCTGCTGAATCCAGTTGTTTCAGGACTTCGCAGGCTGCAGTGATCATTTCAGCACTGTGAACAGATCACATTCTTGCTGCCAGAAGACTGCATCACCTCTGCAAGCAGAAATGCCATTCTCCTTCCAGCTTGAACAGAAAAGTCCTTTTCAGATTAGAATACCTCCTTAACACCTCCTAGCTCCTTTGAGTACAGATACAGTGCCATTTCAATAGAGCTCATTCTTGAATTTCATAAAATTTTGAAAAGAGGCATTGATAGTGTGTGTCTAAAAAGTGGGAGTAAAGTGCATCCACCCTAAATCAGTCCCTCAGTTCCCTCAATCTTCCTCTACATAAATGTTCATTGTAGGTATGCACTTCCATCAGCTACAAATCTCTCCAAGACTACTTTTACGTAATTGTCAGCTCTTTGCAAAGTGTCCCTTAAACAAGATAAGAACAGCTATCCAAAGCACTGCATGTTAAAGAAATGCCTTTGGGAGGAAGGGGATGTTTTATTCTTGCGAGTTTCACTATGCTTCCATGAATCTTGACAACCATCAGTGGCAAGGTTGGTAATGAAAAGACTGAGAAACATATCTGTAGTGACTTCAAAATAATCTGTAATCTGTACTAAGCCCAGAAGTCTGATTGTGGCAACCTACAATGTATAGCAATTTAAGATACATGGCTTGATGGGAACAAATATGAATGTTAGTTTGGAAAGAAAGAAATATACACAGCTTAGAAAGTGTACAAGTTGTTTCTGTGCTCTAGGCTTTGAATTACAATTACTAATAATTGTTTTGATATATCAGGAATGTGCATTTTGACAGATTAATCATGACCCACTTTCTATTGCAAGAAGCATTCGATTAGTCATAGATTGTTTAGAAACTTAGAGGCAAGAGGCTCTTTTTATATATCAACTCGACAGGCTGTCTAAATCGTACTGCACTGAATCCTTTAAGTTTGGAGGAATACTGCAATCTGACAAAAGGAATTGGTATTTGGATCTAACTGAGCAGCCTGGTTAACAGAGAGGAATTATTGGCAAGCTCATTAACCTTTCCATTATCTGGACTTGATCAGCAACAAAGTGATTTAGGCATGATACCAAAAATAAGATAGGAAAGAGTCAAAGGAAGTGGGGTTGGGAGTGAGGCAAAGTCGGGATGACAGAGGGGTTTTTGTTGTTTTTTTCCCCCAAGTCCAAGATAAAATGCAGCAAGCTCTGAAGGAAAGAGACGCTGGCAAGAGTGATGCAGACGTTCCAAAAGGATGCATTTTTGTTTTGCAGCAAAATTCACCGAGTTTCCGCGGAACGTGACGGCGACCGAGGGACAGAATGTGGAGATGTCCTGCGCCTTTCAAAGCGGCTCTGCCTCGGTGTACCTAGAGATCCAGTGGTGGTTCCTGCGAGGGCCCGAGGACCTGGAGCCCGGGACCGAGGTGGCAGGCGCGCAGGTAGCGGAGTTCGCAGCGTCCTCAACTCCCCCTGTGTCTACCGTATTCACTCTCCTAGTCTTCTGGGCATCTAGCCAGAAGCCTGGAGCCCAAGATGGTACCTGGGTGCCCTTGGGGGGATCCCTCTTGGCTCTCTTAGGGTGAAGCTGAACTTGTCACGGTGACTCCAGATAAAACCAAGGAGGAAGTCAAATTGTTGAATCTTTCCCGGTTATACAGGGAAGAGTCTCCTTCTCTTAGTATTGATCATTATAAAGATGCCTAGGATGGCACAGCTGAATTGATACATCCCGGGACACCCGTCCCCTTTCAGGGACGCTGGGGTGTAGGAGGGGAGTCCCCATCCCCCCTTCTCGGCCAGTTCCTCATGTCTGCTGTTTGCAGAGAAGAGATTGATGGAAATGGAGAGAGGGAGAAGAGAGAGGGGAGAGAGGGAGAAGAGAGAGGGGAGAGAGAGGGAGAGGGGGAGAAAGCAAGTCGGCACGCGCGCGCGCAAGGGAGGAGGAGAGAGAAGGGAGGGGAGCAAAGGGAGGGGACAACAGGAGGGCGATTTGAGAAATGGGGAAGGAGGGTGGAGACAGTGGGGGGAAGGGGTGGGAGAGGAGAAAGACAAGGGGAGGAGGGGACAAAAAGAGGGAGAGGAGAGCAACGAGGGAAAGAGAACAAGGGAAACAGCGGGAAGAAAGGGGAGGCAGGAAAAGAGGATCGCAGCAGAGAAGGAGACAGTAGGAGACAGTTGAGAAAAAGAGGCTGTGGAAGTCAGGGCTAGAAAAAGAAAATCGGTAGGAGAAAATCTACCCGGGAAGAGGAAGGCACCTGGGCGCCTCTGGGGCAAAGCTGCAGCAACTCGTTCCCCGAAAACTTAACAACCACTCACACCCCGGCCCCCTCTTCCTTACTTCCTTACTCCTCCCGGGAACCATTCGTCCTTTACGGATCCGAATGTGTGGAAAGGTGGGGAAGTGCCGCTCTGCACCCGGGGTCTGGCCGCGCTAGGGCGCAGCGTCCCGCGCTCGCAGCTGGAGGCGGCCGCGGGCTGGAGATGGCACAGTCGCGGCTGCCACCATGCAGCTACGGGAGGGATGGCCACCGAAAGAGAGCTGCCCTTTAAGGCTGGCTACCGAGTGGAGGAGGTAGAAATCCTCCTTTTCCTTCTCTTTTCTTAATCACCTCAAATGAAATGTTAGAACAACAACAGGGCTTGCGTCTCGCCTGGCAGGTTCGGCACGACGCTGCTCCTGGGTCCCGAACTCCGATAGTCTGGGGAACCGTCCGGGGTCCCGCTTGAACGTTTGTATCCTTCTCCTACAGGTGGAGCTCTTACCCGAGAGAGACCCAGACAACGACGGGACCAAGATCAGTGTGAGTAGTCACAGCGACAGACGACAGGGGGCGCGGTTCCATAGTCAGCTGCCAGGAAGGCCCATGGTGAAAATTCGTCAGTGAATTACAGATTTCTAAAAATCTTTTAAGTTATCTCTAATTTTTTGTCCCCGAGAGAGACAACTTTGCAAACGCAGGGAGAGTCTCATTGATTATATAAAACTTGAAGCAAATTTAGGGTCCACACAATTAAATTATAGATTTTAATCTCATAAATATTTGAACAGTGAGCTAGAGAATCACTTTACCATCCAAATTGGTTGTGTGACACTTTTATTCTTTGTTCTTTTTAACAGTTACATAACTGCAAGGGTACTGGGCTGCAATGCTACTATCCTTTCAAAATTACAAAATTATTCTTTAATTGTAAGCAAAATATTAACATACAAAAATCTTACTAAGCAGAAAATGTTGAAGCATCCAACAGGAAGTTGATACTCTAAGGAAAACAACTCATTTTTGAATGTCACTCACAATCCCCAATAAAAGACTTGTATTTCTGACTCCCAGGTTAAAAATCATATGCCGATATAAATACAAAAACACGGTTGGAAAGTCATGCTATTGAAAATACAGAGATCTATTTTTACTCTAGTGGTCATTACTTTAAATAATTTAGTATGCAATTGAAAAAAATGTCTTTTTTTTTAAACTAGGCCTCAAATGAAGCCACATAGACTCACTTTATATTAATAAAACTGCTTAACTTGCTAATAATTAGTAAACAAGTTCCCATTACTAGAAATGAAGTAGCTATGTAATAAAAAGGATATGATCTGCTAAGCACAAATTTACTATTTTTTTAGGAATCTGAAAATGCAATGACTTGCATTTATAAAAGGAACTTTATTTTGAAGCTCTTCCAATAGCACAAGGTGGTATACAATCAGGTTACATCATGCAAAAAAGTTGAAAATATATTGTACTTAAAGAATCAAATTCAACAATCTAAATATAATCTCAACATGGGAAGAAGAAATCAAATAAAATTGGCTATTAAAAGCCAGAAACTCCAATTTATATTCGTAAAGGCACCAAGTTTTTAGAACATTTCTATTTCAATTGTTCTGATGTCACAGAAACTGTTATTTTCAGACAATGCCAGAAAAGCTGTATTGGTTAGATCAATTGTTAAGAATAAAGTTTTCTCAAATATTTCATTTTTCATATAGACATAAATTGGATAGATTGCTTGTTGCCTATTCATCTTTCTCCCTTCACCTGTGCCCATAGTCCCTAAAGACTAAAAGCAAAAAATGGCCTCACACATCCTGACCTACAGATGCACAAAATCAGGCACACAGTCATGCACACACCTGCTAATGGTATTATCTAAACCAACAGTTCATAAAATCTACTGAATGAAAAGCATTCTAGACACAAACTGAGGTGGAAAGTACTTTGCTCCCAGTTCACTCATTATGTGATGTTGGACGTTATCTCCTGAGCCAGCAGTTATAAACTTAGAATTTCTGGGAGAGCTTTCAGAAAAAGTTCTCTGAGTCCAAACCTTAGAGATGTAGAATGAAAGGTTCTGCATTAACCCAAGTGAAAGGGTTTGTAAAAAGCTCGCCAAGGGATTCTAATGGTAGCTAATATTGAGAATCACTGACCCAAACCCCTCACCTCCATTTATTCAACTGTGAAATGGGATAATAATAATTGAAATACTCTACCTCAAACTTTATTAGGAGATTCAACTGATAATATACTAAAATCTGCTAATTTCCATTATTTTTGTAGTATACTGACAATTTTGCATATATTTATTTATTTATGGTTAAGGTTCAAATGATGAAAAATGTTTATTTGCACCTAACTCTCTACATGTAAAAAGCAGATGAACATTTCCCAAGTTTTCTTAAACATTTATGGCCATTTGAAAGTGTTATGGCCAGGAATAGAACACCTTTCTGCCGTATTTACTTCTTTTCTCTATCTTTCAAAACCATCTAAATTGTTAACTCATACATGTCCTATAGAATCCACCAATCTTTCAGTCATGGATAGTGTATGATGTATATCAAAGTTAACTATTCTGCAAAAAATCTTTATGGATATATATACATATACAGGCATATATATATATATATATATATATATATATACACACACACACACACACACACACACACACACACATATGTATGATCTTGCTGTTAAGCTGGGATAAAAATTACTAGAATAAATAAAAGGATCAATTTCAATTTTGCAAGCCAAATTAGTGTTCATTTGATGATACTCTAAGTTCCACTTCCCAAGAGTCACAATGATGACAGGAAGGCATTTCTCATCCGTAAGACATCAAGTGATATCTGCACCTTAAGCATGAGCTACCCCATGATTATGGGCAAGACTACACCAAAAATTTTGAGATGAAAAATTTTTAATATTAAAGGCCACATTTTCAGCACCCCTAGTAGTCTTCCCAATGAGGGAATAAAACTACATCTTCATCTAATCTTCATCATGACCCACAAAATACTTTGTGATCTTTGCAAGTTGAGGAGCTTGGTCTGTAGCCTACAGTGAGTTAAAGATGTTTCATAAACTACAGACATGGCCTCATTACGCTTGTGTTTCATTCAACTGATCCAACCAAGCAGAGGCCAATCCCAAGAGAAAATGACAGTGCTGCTCTGGAATCTGGGAAATGGGGACCACATGGCCAATTGAATCTGGGGCTGGCTGGTTTGAACGAATCATCCCTTGATTCTGTGAATACAGTTGGTCGTAGAATAGGATAATTAAGATCTTCTGACTTGACTGTCCAGAAAATAAAAGACTCCCTGATGGTGGCCTTGAGCCCATTAATACTCCTTAATTTTCAAACATGAGCTAGCTCAGGTCAAAGAACGTGAACAAGTTAATTGATGCAGCTCTTTCTTTTTTTTTTTCCTTAACCTGCAATTTTCAGACAGTGAAAGTCCAAGGCAATGACATCTCCCACAAGCTTCAGATTTCCAAAGTGAGGAAAAAGGATGAAGGCTTATATGAGTGCAGGGTGACCGATGCCAATTACGGAGAGCTTCAAGAACACAAGGCCCAGGCTTATCTGAAAGTCAGTGCCAACAGCCACGCCCGGAGGATGCAGGCTTTCGAAGCCTCGCCCATGTGGCTGCAAGACGCGAAGCCCCGCAAGAATATCTCAGCCGCCCTCCCCAGCAGCATCCACAGCTCTGCCAGCCAGCGAACCCACTCCACCTCCAGCCCTCAAGTGGTAGCCAAAATCCCCAAACAAAGTCCACAATCAGGTATGGAAAACCATTTTGAGCCTTTCCTTTTACCACTCACAAATCCTCCACAGGAAGATCAGTCAAATAGAGTAGACAGATTTATGTAGGACGGTCTTTGAAATCTGAGACGTAGTTCAGTTGAAATAATACTAAAGAGATATGAGCCATCGAGAGCCTGAGGCCAGCCTCCACAGAGGATGTGAGTTTGCCAAATTAATCACTAGCTGTGCTTCGTATCTAGGAGATTTAAGAGCTGGACTTTTTTATTTTTTCTGTATTTACACATTATAAGAACAATAAATCATGTAAAAAAATGGTTACGTTAAAAATGCATGTTCATTTTCACTACAGATTTATGTATCAGTAATGACCCAAATTAAGAGGCTGTCACTTAATCAAAATGTAAATGAAAGAGACATGCCATATCAGCCACCTTTTTGGTGACCCATAGCTTTCAGCAGGGCTGTTCTCCAAGGGCTTTTGATTTTGAAGGAGAAACTTCAGCTGCATGTGATGAGAGTGATGATGATAATGGGAGGAAGTGAGTGGGGGATGAAAGGAAATAAGTGGTGCAGAGATAAGGCAACTCCTGTAAATATGCCTTCGATGCCAATTTAGAAGCTTAGTCACACGCTTCCTAAGTCAGCTGTGCAAGTTAAAGCTTCTCTGAATAGCATTAATTTATGCATTCATTGAGCCAATGGAAACTCATTGAAATTTTAACCTTGATGTAGGATAAATGCCTTCTTGGAATGCAGTACCCTGCACAGCCCTGTTGCCATTCTGTGCTTTTTGTCGAATGCTTGATGTGATATTATAGGAGACAAGGAGCAGAAAAAAAATATTTAATGATCCTTCCTTAACTTTTTGCCTTTACATTTCATCAGTGAAGAGTTAGTGATATCGCTATTGGAAATAGAAAATTATATTGCTAGTATTCAAGGTCTCTTCAGCTACTAAATTAATAAATCTAGTCACTTCATCAGAGTGATCCCTGAAGGAGGCAAGTTTTTAATTTCGTGCTTGAGAACAGTGCTTCTTAAATAATGTATGCCAAATTAGGTTTCCTTCATATGCTGCATGTATTTATGGATATGATTTGTAGGGCTTGCAGCTTGGGTTTGCACTGAGGGTTAAATGTAGGTGAGTAACTATTGCTGTATGCCTTTATGTGAATCTGATGGTTAGATACCTTAGGCTTTCTGAAGCCCAATTTGAGTGGCTTTCTCTTTTTTTCCTCTTTATCATTTCATTTTGTTTCCCAAATTAAGGGACAAAACCAGCATATATATATATATATATATATATATATATATATATATATATATAATTTTTGTAACCATTTGATAATGACCCCCTTCCCATTCATACTACCAAAAGAAGCCAGACCCAACATGCAAAATTACAGAGTAGCCTAAGCAGACTATTTAAGACCTAATTGGAGACATCAAATCATGTGAGTGAAATTATTAACCTAAAAAGAATATTGCAAGCTAGGTATCATAAATCCATTCCATGGAATATGATCCAAGAAATCACATATTCCAAATGAAGGATTCTAAGCATAAGCTGAAATGTTCTATTTATTTCTATGAATTTTTCTTTATTTTTTTGCATTACATAATGTACTCTAAAACATTGGTATCCCTTTCTTAGTTCTGGGATTGGAGCTAAATGGTAAATTCTGGAAATCTAACTATTTTCAAATAAAAATCACTGGCTCTTAGGTACAAAACTGATTTTTCTAGTTGAGAGTGAAAGGAGAAAGGGAATGCTGACTCATGGAAGCCTATATGCATTAAAAACCTTTTCCACTAAAATAGATATGCTTAGAGCAAACATTAATTTGAAATATCTCAATATATTTAGTTTCTATTATTTCTACCAGTTAATACTGGAAAATATTTTATATACCTTCAAAAATATAACTTCTAATTTTGCTTTACAGTTTTTCAGGTTATCGTCAAATAAAGCTTATTTCAATACTTATGCTTCATTCATTCATTCATTTATGCACCTCTCTATCCCTTCAAGGCCCTCTTATTGCCAGACACAGTGACACAAAAATGGAAGACATACTTCCTCTCCTCCAGGAGTTTCAATTTTAGTTTGTGACAAAACAAGACATTTGTAAATTCCACTTATCATGCATCTTACTTTTCTTATCCTGTTAAGGGGCAAGACATGGTTAAGACACAGAAATTAAAATCTTGGTTTTACAGGCCAAGAGCTATGCTAGCCTTTTACCTATGTTGTAAATTGATATGAAATAAGCTTCATATATGGCTTATATGGCACTGTAATATCAGCCCCCTTGTTAAAAAAAGCTTGTCTATCTTGCCTTTATTTTCCTCATAATCTTTGACTTAGTTGACTAAATTATTTATACAGACACACTCAACTCTTAATTATTTTTCTGTGTCTCTACAAAGGAAAAGTATTAGATGAAAATAACTTTTACATTTAGTTACACATATATTCTTCATCTTATCATGCAATCAATTTAATCATTTTCTGAGGCAGAATGTTATACTAAAAAAAAATGATGAAAGTGATAGTCTATTACCATCTACATATTACAAGATAAGAGAAAGATTTATCTATTATTTTATACCACTCTCCCATATTTTTCCCAAATATTTTCCCAAAAGTTAATGAGCATGTGACTGTTCCTGCTGCTTGAAACCTTTTTTTTTTTTTTTGTATCTTTACAACAACTATTTTTAAAGTCTTTTAATTCTACCTTCATTTGGTAATAACCAATTCCAACCACAATAATGAAGAAAGACAAAGCAAAGAGATAAACCTTGGCTTTGGCAATTCCTTAAGAGTTCTTCATTGCCCATTCTTTTGACTGTTCCCAGTTTTTTGTACCCATGACCATCAAAACCCTTTTTAAATTTAATGTTGTTGGGTTTTTTCCTCCAATACAAGAAGCTTAGCAAGGAAGAGAAAATCCCAATGAATATTATGTATGGGGAAAGCGATACATGAAATTAGAAGTTTGAAAAACATTCTGGAGAAATTCTTAGGAGTCTAGAATTCGTGATTCTCACTGGTAGAATCAGAGAGACCATCTGGAAAAAAGGGACTTAAAAGTTTGGGGGAGTTCATTTAAGCAAAGAAGGGGAAGAAAGACCTGTCAGAAAGGAGAAGGGCTGGATGCTGGAAACCACAGGATCGCTTCTGGATGTAGTAGCTTAATTCCCCCTTCAACTTCCTTCCACTACATCCCCTGAAGATCTCAATATACTAAGCCATTCTCAGCTTGCTTCCTCCTGACTCATCCAGGATCCCTAATCCATTCAGAAGCCAAACATCTCATCCATATACCACTTTTATCAGTCCTGCTGTTGTCTTCTCTGCCTCCATTCTCTCCTTTTCTACTTATCCTCCACCACACACCTTACAAACATGCACTTACACACAGGCACACAGAATTGTGACTACAGCTTCCTGCTTCAAACCCTCTGCCTTGTTTTCAGAGACAGATTTCTCAGGAAGGTGTACACTCACTGCCTCCAGCCACCATTACTAATAGGACACTGAGTGCTCACTCTCTCTCCTCTCCTTTCAGATATTTTTGTCTAATATTCTTTGCAGTCCTTTGCAATCTTTCTTTTATCGGTCCTACCAGAAATGATCTCTTGCAAGTCACTGATGTTTCCTAAACTACCAATTCTGTTTCTCTCTTATACCTTTCTTTTCAGTTTTTCTACAGCATTTATCCACAGATCACTTCTTGATGCTCTTGCCTCTCTTGATTTCTCAAGCTAGTTCCCTATTTATTGACTATTAGCATTTGTTCTCTCTCCTTTGTTGGCTTCCCCTCTTAAAATTCCTCTTAAATGTAGTTCTTTTCCCACTTTCAATTCCTTCATCTCATCTACCTCCACGGTTTGTTAGCTTTTCTGTGGAAAACTTCCCATTCATGTTTCTAACTCTGGTTTCTCTGTGGAGATCCAGACCAGGGTTTGCTCTGTCTCTGAAATGTCTTCCCATATTTTCCCCACAAGCCGGATGGCAGGTTACAGTTGGTTGCACATTTGCTGACACTCCACCAACTGAGATGTGGAGCCATGCTGCTTCCCCTTGAACCTGGGCTGGCCTGTGACCACTTTGACCAACAGGGTATGACATAAATGATACCATGCCCGTCCCAGACCTAGACTGTCAAAGGACTGGCAGCTTCTGACATGGCTGCTTGGAAGCCAGCCATCATATAAGGAGTGGCCACTTAGCTGTGGGAAACCCACAACCTTGAGGCCACTTAGCCATGGGAAACCCAAGTCAAGACACTAGGCATGTGGGGGAAGACACCGTCTTGCACATCCAGCCTATTCCAGTCTTCATTTAACTTCAGCTTTAGCTGCCATCTCACTGCAGCATGAGAGATCTTAAGGAAACACAGCCCAGGTGAGCCCAGCCGTTATTGCAGAAACGTTGAGAGCTAATAGTAAGTTGTTTTAAGTCTCTAAGTTTGGGGATGGTATATTTCACAGCAATAGATACCCACATCAGTCACCTAAAACTCAAATATGGAAAATTGAATTTTCTGTCTTAGCTTTCTCACCAAAAAGAAATGTTCTTCCTCCTGAGTACCCAAACTCTTTTAATAATTTCATCACAATTGCTGGTCTTGAGGAGACCTTGAAAATGCTCTCATCTCCTCTCCCTCTGTCAGTTGTCACACTGCATTAGTCATTTATTGCTACTGACAGTCTCTTCAAAGTATCCTTGAAAAACTGCATCTGTTCCATTCTACCAATACTGGCTTATTCTTAATATAGACCCTCTTCACTTCCTCAACGATTCACACAGCTCTTAACAGTTTTCCTATCTCCAGTTTCAATTCTAATACAAGCAGCCAAGTACATCAGAGCAAGTATTACATCACTGTTAGTTGCAAAGCACCACCACTAACATTTTTAGTCTAATTTTCAGCCGGTTTCTCCTGAGTTCCAAATCCGCACACATTATTTTCCTGCTGGGGATTGCACGAAAGATTTCAGGTATTTGCATGGCTCTACGGCTTTGCAAATGTTGTTTTCTTTGTGTGGGTCTTTTCCCATTTGTGGAATTCTTACTCAAATGCAAATTTTGTCATAAAGCTTTCCTCTTTTGTCTTAGTTAGAATTGGTTGTTCCACCAAGGTTTATTTACACTTACTTTGAAGCCCTGACCAGGCCTTGTTTTGTAATAATTTTTCCAAGACTTTCTGGTTTTAACACTGCAAGTCCCACATCCTGGGAAACACCTTAGACTCACGGAAACCATGACTATTGATCACCCAAACTATACCTTCTTGGCTACAAATATTATTACAACTTACATTTGCTTCTCTGGGATCTGCTTAAGTGCCTAGAGAACAGTAGAGCTCAGCAGTGTTTGGGTGAGGGGAGGAAAAGGGAGGAGGGACAGTATTTTTGTTTGTTTGTTTTTGTCTTCTTTTTATTGTAATTATACCATCAAACAAAAAACATATCCAGACTTGGCAAGGAAAGACTTTATTCAAAAGGCTTATCACAAGGGAGGAAAAGGCACTATTGGAATAAGGGGAAGGGGATTATTGCAGTTGGGAGACCACTATGACCATAAGAGCTGCAAGTTGCTCAAGGATTAGGCAAAAAGGATTTTTCTTTTATACAGAAGAATGAACAAAGCAGTAGAGAACCTGATGTGGGGAAGTGGGGAAGTGGGATGGAAGGGAGGCATGATGATGATTGTAATGGGTCAGAGACTGTTTTATGCTGAAGCTGGTCTGTTTTCCACGTGGGGCCCTTAAGGAGGAGCTGGGGGTGAGCTAAAGTTCAGGTTCTGGGGGGCGGGGAGAAGAAAATCTTAACCAAAGTTTGGTTAACATGCATTTTGTTCCCATAGATCAGTGGGGGACAAGCAGTTCAACTAATCATTTATGAGATGAAGAATTTGAAGGGACTCTGTCTGGCCTTGCCATAGATTAGCAAGGTGTGTGTTGAGAGTGGGGGGCAACAGTAGTCTTATCAAAGTCATGGGGGAAGGTGGTTCTTTGTTGTAAGTTATCGTCTGGACCACAAAGGATGAGGGGATTTCCTAACCTTCGCTCTTTTCCAGGATCACAGGGATAGGGTAAAATTGTGCATGGTTAATTGTTTCATAAATATGTCATTTTGCCGTTATTCCAAAACTGATCCAGGCTCTTAAATAGTGTTTCTTAAAGTGTGTCCTGCAGACTTCCTATGCCAGACACACCAGGGTGCTTGGTAAAAAACCATATTCCACAACCCATCCAGCACCTGCTGAATAAGGCTCTCTGAGTGCAGAACTAGAAATGCAAAATTTTATGTGCAGCCAATTGTGAGAATCATTAGCTTTAAAAAGTTTTAATGGGTGAGAAGACTTTTGTGTCATATACTGAGAGATCTGTATTTGCTTCTGTGTGTGTGTGTGTGTGTGTGTGTGTGTGTGTGTGTGTGTATGTGCCAGATGCTGCAAAATGCTTTTTAGAAACTCTGTTCTTTTGCTGTTTTTTCCACTATTGGGACAGACTTTTGCTAAGCTACCTCACTCCTGTGACCAGCAGCTGGTATTTGTAAGAAAAGTGGCTGCAGTTATGGTGCTAGTTGTTTCCATGTGTGGAGTCTGTAGATGCTCAGCAGGAATGCTGATTCTCTGAACTCCAAAATATGATTATTGTATTTTCACCATGATGTTAACCTGGGCGTTGGGAAGCAGCTGCTGCTACAGCTGCTGGAAGCCAAGAGCTCACCGAAGTTCCTTTGCTGCTGATAAACATGGCAGACTTCCAAAGGGGGACAGATTTAGCAGAAATGATCTTAAAACAGAATTTCAAAGCTGGCAGGAAGAGGGAAATGTGTACCTGGGCTGAGAGTCTTGCAGAAAAATTGTTTTGTGATTTAATATATGAGTAAACCATGCACTGCATTGAGGTAGAGAGCCAATCATATAATTCAGCCCTTAATGTTGATTTTGGTTTAAATGATCCGACTTGGCTGCTTACAAAAGCTAAATTAATTTGATCATTGTAATTCTATGAGTTAAATGGCTACTATGTAAATCAACTATCTATGAATAAGATGAAAAATAGATTTGAGGCAATGACTTGGATAATACAGGCCAGGGAATCTGCAAGAGCTGTGTTTGGACTGGAATTATGCAGATTAAGAGTCCACACTGATTAAATTCTCCTGCAAGCCATATTTCCTTACATATTGAAATTCAGTAACTAGCTGGACCTGTAAAAGCAAGGCCTATAAGGACTGGGATAGGCTCTTCAACCCATGGCTGGCCAAGTTAAAGTTGGCCAAGTTAAAGTCACAAGTTCACTTGTGACTACCAGGACATGAAATTGAGGAGACACAAAGCAGACTTCTCCAGTGTTTGAAGCTCTTGTCTCAATCTCTGTCACAGTACTTATGACCTCCGGAAGCAGTCATAGGAACAGCTTCTGGATCGAAGGCCAAATGGTGGGGAGGTCACTAGAAAGACTTAACTCTGTCAGGTAAAAAGAGAAGAGAAAGGCTAGGCTCCTTCTCCCAAGGATGGCTTCTGCCAACGGTACCCCAACACCACTGCCTTCATTTCAGCTGTGAAAGGGGCAGAAATGAACAGAAATGAATGGGGAGGACACTCAGTACACTTCCTGCCTCTGTCCCTCATCACCAGGAGAGACAATGCAAGGAGGTTAAGGAAGAAGATTTGGGCTCACATCCGATCTCCAACCCCCATAGCTGTATGTCTTGTTTCTCTCATTTGTTTAATGGAAACTAGAGTATGCTTCTCAGTTTTGAGGATTAAATGAAATAATATTTATAAGCCCTCAATAAATGGTAATTGCTAGCTGTATGGTTGGTGTTCATATGAATATTATTACATGTTCTTATATTTTGCTATTGTTATCAGCAAAGGAGTTATGAGAGGAAAGTATCTGTACCACTGGTTCTATTGGGCCAACAGTTTCCTTGTTGGGTGTGTGTAGGTGACGAGTTGGAGAAGGGAGACTGGGGCTTCATTCCTGGCTCATGTCCTACTGTGTAACATTTCAGAGCTTTCTTTTTTCCCCTGTCACAATGCCAGTAATTTAAGATAATTGTTCCTGTGCCATATCAACCAGCAGACGTCTTGCCCAAGGTTATACCTAGATCCCCATTGCAAAGTACAATAAAATTCCAAAAGATTTTTGAGAAGTTGAACTGTGTGGCTTGAAGAAACAATATATATTTGGGATCCATAATTATACAAACTGGCTGACATCTTAATTAAATTCAAGCTTTCAGAAAAGACCCTCTGAATTTTTAAAATTGTAAAATAATTATAAATGCATCTGGAGACATAAATAAGTGAAACTATTGTCTAAAAGTTTTAAAAGGAGAGGAAAATAAGATGGGAATAGCAACCTATAATAAAAATGACATATTTTGTGGTAGTAGATGATACAGATTTTTGTCCTAGATTCACTCTCTATTAGCTTGTTACTTTGAGTGAACTGCTCACAAAATTTTCTTATTTATAAAACCGAGATAGTAATACTTATCTCCCAAGGATTATTTTCAGCTCTAAATGAGATAATGCATTTTAATTATCTAGCAGAGTAAACCTGACACATGATGCAAGCTCAGCAATTGCTAGGTCTCTTCTCTTTGACTACGAGATATTAAGATGTATTTTTAAACAACTATGATTTAAGAAGATAATAGAAGAATACAGATATGAGTATGATTAAAGAAAACAAAAAGGAATCCAGGAAAACTCCAAAATCATATAAAATAATATACTAAATGGTGAATTCAAAAATAAAATGAAAGAAGGATTTATTTAATCGATAAATGCCAGAAGGAAACATTGTATCACAATTTAAAATATATAGCCAAATAAACTCTGACTAATTAAAGATTTTAACAGAAAGGAAAAATATAGGAAGACTAGCATAAAATCAGAGTCCTGAGGCTTTTGGAAGTTTCAAGTTATAAAATAATTCAAGACTGAAAATAACATTTTGCTATAAATAATTTATTTGTTTAATTGAATGTAAAAAGTAAAGCAACAGAAAAGGAAAAAATAATGTGTGTCTAATACTTAGGAAAAATGGGGAAAATGTCAGTATTTACGGATGCTATGATTGTGTAACTCACTCCAAATCACCATGAAAAGTGGTTGTGTAATTTGGATAAATATTAGTTAAAGGTGTAAGTATTAAATCAATTCTTTGTATGACAGCAATGAGTAAATAGAAAATATTTGGAGCAAAAGATATAATCCTCAGTAGCAACAAGAAGGTATAAAACATCCAGGTTTAAAAAAATAAGAAAATAACAAATAATTGGAACAAATACGAAGACCGTTAGAACACTTTTTTGACAGAGTTCAGGTTTGGGCAAATGAGTAGACATGGTATCTTTTTGGATGGCCAGTCTTGGTATTGTAGGTTTGTTGGGTTTTTTTATTTTTTTTTTTGGAAGTATTTATAGAGTTTGTGAAATCCCAGTCAAAATCTTTAAATCTTTTTTAACTTGACAAAAATAATCTTGGTAAAGATTTTTTAAATCAACAACATCAAATTATTCTTTTTGTTTTTCTAAACATAATGCATGTGTTTAGAAAAGCATTCACTGTCAGCAAGGTTACAGTGAATCGGGCATTCTACTATATTATCATGTTGCATGGTGAAGTGTTACTTCTCTTCTGCAGGAAAATCTGGCAGGAAAGATCAGGCACAGGGCTTTAGATTGTGCAGTCCATTTGTCTCTAAAATTCTCCTTTTGAGAGGAAATTCCAAGGAGATCAGTAGTGAAGCAGACCCTAAACCATGAACGGGTATGTTTATCACAGAGTTCTTCAAATAACTGGAAATAATCAAATGCCCAAGGGTAGAGAAGTTGCCTAATGGATGCATTAAATCCATACTATGAACATTAAACAGCTTCTAGGATCATGTTTTCAAAAAATGTTTAATGACATTAGAAAAGACTCAATACGTAATATAATGTGAAAAAGTATAGCATATAAAACTTTAAATCAGTCTGAGGTGATTATGTGCATAGAAAAACTGACAAGAAGAAATATATGAAAAAGGTACATCAGAGCTCAAACTAAGGATAACTTTTAATTTTTGATTGTTTTAATTTACTTATAAAATATATATGGTGATAATTTATTACTTTTGTTATAAGAAAAAAAGGACATTTCTTGAAATGTCCCAAATTTGGAAAAAGGTCAGACAGTTCATGAGAGAGAAAATAAATTAGCAAACATAAAATAAACACAGGTAATAAGCAAAGAAAGGCAATGTAAAATAATGGCCTTGTGCAGTTAAGGAGCTCATGAAAAATTAAAAATATATACAAAAGCATACATACCTACCTTACCTATTCACATATATGTACACACACATACCCATTATATAGACACACAGAGTACTAGTATGAAAGTGGTGTGCTCAGAAATGGCTAGTAGCACTGAAATTAAGGGTGGATGGAGAACTGGCCATCAAATTGTTCTTCTTGTTTTTCTAAACATAATGCATGTGTTCTTGGTACATTTATGTCTATTAAATAAATCAAGTGCATATAAACTCCATAAATGCCATGTCGTACAACCATTTTTCCTCTCAGTAGTATGACCCATGGAGACCCCAGTTCCTAGGGGATCAAAGTGATGAGCAAGGGTGCAATCATTTGGCAATGTCAAGAAAAATCAATGCACAGGAAGATTTATAAAGAAGAATTATGTTTCACATAATTCAAAAAAATTGGAGAGAACATTTTTGCTTGGATTCAGATTCCCATCTCTCTATATAAAATAGACCCAAAACAAGTTAAACCCATACTGTTTAAATTAAAGCAAATTGTGAAAGCTTGGAATTATGATCAAATTTCTTGTTCTGTGAAGCTGACAACTATGGAGCTATTGAGAAAATAAAAATAAGAACGCTGAAATGAAATTAGGAAATTTTATTTTATACACAAATATGAATTTTACTGAAGACTAAATAATGCAGTCAGGTACTCCAAATTTCAAAATATAAAGGAGGTAGCAAGCACTATTCAATGAGGGAGTCTACTACAAGGTAAATATTTTTCTTGTTTTGCTTGGATGTCTTATGTTATAGAGACATCCTTAGCCACATCTACTTTAGCAATAAACTGAATATTTTATTTTTTTATTTTTCTAAATTAAACAGATTTTTGTGCAATTTTCTCGCTTCTCCTAACATTATAACTAACTTATTTGAAACTGCAACATTTAGGGAGCATGCAGTGGAATCACAACCACTAAATAGAGACAAACTTTAGGATTTAAAAACTCACTTTACTTCAAATAACTTAAAAATATTTTAAGTGTTTTGAAGACACAAATTGTGTTTTGGTACCTCAGGTCTAATTGTAGCACCTAGTAGTGTGTCTGGCATGTAATTAGAGTTCAATAAATGTTTAGGGATTAAAAAATATGTTTTGGTCTATGTGTAGTGCAAAGTGTTTATGAAGCTAATAACAGTGCTAAGAATATACATGAATTTTTATGTAATTTGTTCAGTCTTTAAGATAACCATCCAGACTACCTATGTGTTAATGAACAGAGAGGATTGGAAGATAACACTTGGGCCATGCTTATCACATACCCATGACAACAGGAATATTAATTTATTTTAAATGATATTTAATAAACAAATTATTTCTAGGATGTTTGATTCTCTCACTTTATTTGCATGCCTTGGTAAGTAGGATATTTATCTTGCTTTAAATACCTGTTAATTACTTAATTCTGATGGGTTAGAAGATAGTTTCTGTTGTGAAGATAATTTATAAAACATTCTAATTGAGATAATTTTGAAAGAGCTAGATTAAAAAAACGAGGATATCTGTTTATTCAAACGTGGAAAATACATACGTAAAATCTTAAGACATTTTCCTTATGTTAAAACAAGTGTGTTTTCCGAGGCCACGTAATTGACGATTTTGTATGTCCTATTGGCATTAGGTCCTCAAATATTTTTTCCTCAAAAGCAAACGCTGCTGAACAGTAATTAATTTTTTTTAATTTAGGCAAATTACTTACAAATTATGGTGGTATCTTTAATTTGTATTTTGAATAACTTTATTTTAGAACAGACTTAGGTGTATAGAAAATTAGCACAGAAAGTACAGAGTTCTAATAAAATACTTTTCAGTTTATAAAAGAAAATAGAAGATACACAGGAATTGAAATAACTTAATCACAGTTATGTTTCTTTCCTATTCTTTCTTTTCCTTCTATTTTTCTGACTTTGAGAGTCTCGGCTGTCATTTCCTTAAAAATATGAGATGTTTTTCCTTATTTGGTGAGGGATTTTTCTCTGATGGTGTTGGGCATGGGGCTCTATATTACGAAAAGAGTGTGGGAAGGTAATGATATTTTTTATTTCACCAATTAGTGAGCAATTGCTCAAATATTCAGCCACACTCACAACCACCACCCCCACTTCCTTTACTCAGGAATCATCGTAGTGCCTTTCTCTTGCCACTTCACTTATTAATCACTAATACTCTGATCCACTCTGTATCCGCTCCCTAATTCAGTGCAAACTGTCCCAGCATGCTCTGGGACACATGCCATGGGAGGCCATCTTCATTGTCACCAATTGTCCTCATATTTTCCTCTATTCCACCCCCCAACTGGCATTAGCATTGTCAGTGCAACAAAACCACATGTGTGTGCTTCTAGAATTTGTTATCATTTAAAGGAGGTCTAGAGTAACATCTATCTTTGCATTATGAACAAAGAGTTTGCTAATTAATAATGAAAACACGTGCAGGAGACATATGTAAACTTCATGAATAGCTTCAAGCACTTTAGCAGCATTTACTTATATAACAGTAAGGTAGTGCTAATTATAAATTATGCTTATTTATGTATTAAAGCAGGTATTAAATACATGTGGTAGTAAAACCTCATTTCTTTGAAAATATTTCAGTATTAATTTTTTTCCGCCAAATTTAGATTTCTCTCCCTCCCAATTTGTCAGAGCTACTCATCTTTCTGTATATTTTCAAATAGGCAGAATTGGGAAAGTATAGAGTCTTCAGGTATGAAAAATCACCAGATAAAACCATGATACAAATTAATTTAGCCCATCTTAGTTCTAGAGTCACATAGAACCGAACTTGAATCTCAGTTGCACTGCCTACGAGCTGAGTAAACTTGAACAAATCACAAGTTTACTTGGCTTCAGTTCCCTCATCAATAACATAATTATAATAATCTCATGGGATCATCGTCAGAGGCAAAGAAATAATAAGTGTTCAAAAATATTAGCTGCTGTGCTCATGTTTATCAACATGTCTGCACTCAACTTGGATGAGTGAGTTCATGAAAATGGGCTGTTTTAAAAATGCACTTGTGGCCTCAACAGGGGCAGGCAGTGTTACCCCTACGTACCCATTCTTTGGTGATGTTAGAAGGTAGAATCCCTGAAAGGATGCAACAACTGACTGTGAGAAAGCAGGACAGGAGTCTGGAACATTCTGTGATGATTGGGGTATCACCATTGCATCTTGTCATTTAGACCTTTTGTCTGTGGGAAACTGCACTTTTTTCCCATAGCTACAGTAAGAGGACTAGAATGGAGCCATAAATTTGCTGACTAAAGGAAAGCTGTAAAGAAAATTCAAACAGCATGCCAGGGCACAATAAAATGGGCTATTTATGTGTTAGGACAAAGTGAAACACATTTCTTTTAAAAAATGGATTTCTGGAAGAAATCGGCACTGGATCCTGAGAATTCTAATAAAAAGATATCCTTCTCAAAAAATTATAGGATAGAATCATCCTATTATTTGACCTTTCCCCTTATATAGTGATTTAGATTTAGTATGTGCAAACCTGAATAAAAGTTGCATTAAAAGCTTGCTCAAATTTTCACACAGCTATTTTCATTTCTTAAAGCCAACATTTGTAATAAAAGAGATGTATGTCAAAGCAGGCTGTGCTGCTCTGAAGGCTGTAATGGGCTCTCGATACTTTATAACCTTGTCCTTTTCACAGACAAAAATTATTTGACAGTGGCCTCTTTTTACTATTGGAGTGTTTCCGTTTTTAGGTTTGTCATAGGATAAGCATCACCAATATTCAATTTTTCAAAATAAAGAATCTGGAGTCAGACCGTGGAGCCACAGCAGGCAAGAAATTGTTTTCTTTCTTTTTTTCCCTTGCTCCTTTTTGAGTTCTGCTGGATACTCAAGCAAGAATAGAAAAACCTATTGAGAATCTTGCCTAAAGTTGCCGAGAGTTTCCCTAACCAAAGAATATTGCCCAAAGCTCAACCAACTCACATAGGAAATCAACCCATCAGAAAATATTCAAAGCTAAGAGGAAGTGGATATCTGAAGAGCTGGTAAAATTCAGATGGGCTAAATTGGGTGTATTTGCCACTACTCCTTCTTTAAGATTCTTTGAATTAAATACCTGTATCCTCTTCTGATTTTTTTTTTTTTTTTTCTGGGCAGCCAAGACATCAGGTTGTTATTCCTTCCCTGTCACCAACTAAAGGAGGCACTTTAAATAAACACCTTACCCCTTCCTGGTCCCAGGCTGTCAAATTTGCAATCTAAAGCTTGGAAAAAAAGAACTTCTTGCCAGGATGAGGGATGTCTCAGAATAGTGGTGGAGCTACCTCTCACTCAAATATTTAAGTGAATTCTGAGAAACCTTTAAGGTCTAAGAATCTCTGATATGAAAAGTTCAAATATGATTATGTTTAGCATGCATTTGGTATACTTTAAAGAGCAAAATAAACTTAATGTTTAGGAAAACTAAGATACCGATGATGTTTTCATATCAAATATTTCTAAGTACAGAGTTGGGGAAAAGAGAAGTCTTATATAAAATATATATATTTTTAAGTATGTTGTATCCAGTGCCTTTGCTCTGAAAAGATTAATATACAATCAAATAATAGCTTCACGTCTTGATTTATCAGATGTGGGGAAATCGGAGCAGCATAGATTGCCTGAGTGAATTTCAGAAAGAAGCAGGTCCATGTTTTATGTTGACACATCACTGTTTGTTCATTTCTGTACCTTAACTTTATTATCTTGTGCCCAGGTAACCTGGGGTGAGTTACTTCATGTCATTGAGTTACAGTTTGCTGATCTGTAAAAGGAAGATCACAATATTTAACCCACGGGGTTGCTAAGTGGCTTAACTGAGACAAGGAATTCAGAGTGCCCGGTGCATACTGCCTGCTACATAGCAGCTGCCCAAGACATTTCAGATTAATTGTAGATTAACGTGAGTGAGAAGAAGAATGCAGTGTTGTTAAATCTTCTAAGCGTCTTCCAGTCAGATGATTGTAGGTCAGGGAAGAACTGGTGGTACTGGTGCAACAGTCTAAAAAGGAAGGTGCTAAAAAGGAGCTAAGTCCTTCCTTCTGGGGGATTGATGAGAGGGGCAAGGAGATGGGAAGGGGGGTGGACATTCGAGTGTTGCTGCTGTTGGGTTCAATTACAATGAGGCAGGCAAGATGGGGTGCTCAACTCTCCACAGCAATGATTTTGATAGTACGGCAGAAGCATAGCTGTTACACCCAGCAAAATAAAGAAAACACTAGAATGGCATACCACCTTTGGTTTAATTGCTGAGTATGCCAAGGTCTCAAGTACTGTTTTTTTGTTTGTTCTTCGTTGTTGTTTTTTTAATTTGGTTTGTTTTTAAGAAATAGATGGCATCTCCTGTTAGTCTCAATTATATTGAACATGATATACTGGAGGCTTTTTAACTGTTTCTCCTTGGTCACACTCTAATTTGTCAAGCACTCTCTTGAGTAGTACTTGTTTGTCTTCATCATAATGAAAGAGATACCAGTGTAAGATATTGCTTCAGGTAGAAAAGGGGTTGGAATAGAGAATGAGAGATGGAAGCTAAACTTCTGCACTACTTAGACTTCTAGTAGACTTCTTAGATTTTGCCATTTGCAAAATGGAGAATATACCTCCTTTACCTCACAAAGAAAGACACAGGGAATTATGCATGAAAGCGTGCTATAAAAAACTGTAAGCATAAAAACAAATGAAAGGCATCATTACTAAATGGAAGTAGAGAGGTGTCATGAAACAGCATTCTGAGTTCTATTAGGCCACTCTTCATCTCAGCATGCTGCCTGCACAATATTTTCTGCCCATAATTGAGATAATAACATCTTCCTTTCTTCTTTACAGGGTATTTTATGTTGGGAGCAAAAGTTTAGAATCTCTCAAGTCTTTCTTCTCGACACTGAGAGTAATAAAAACAAATTTCTAAAATTTCACTCCTTGCCTTTCATAAAGGATTTAATCAGTGAAATAAGATGTGAATATAATTAATTACAAGTCAGTGTAGGCCATGTTAAGACTGTAGGAGAGGCAAAAAAAAAAAAAATCCTACTGAAGTTCAAAGGAGAGATTGCAGCTAGCTGGTGGGAACAGGTAGAATGAATAGCATGTCTTTTGAAGGCAAGAATTACTTAAATGCAGGCTGTATCCTGCTTGGCCTGGACATAGAGCAAAAGAAACCAAATTTTAAAAAATAGGTGATCCTATTCCAGCACAATGTCTGGCATACTAATATGAAAAAAAAATGAAACAATAATACATGAACAGTTGTGTTCATTTTGGAAAACAGAGAAGAAAGGCATATCTTATTTGGCATCTCAAAAGTGAGTAGCAGCAGAGAAAATTAGAACTCTTAGGATCCCTGGCTGCAATTCTGGATCTCATTTCAAAAAAGTCAAATGTTTCTATATGTCAAAATGAGAATAGAACATGATGAGAGGTCAAGGTTTGCTTTTTACAAAAAAAAAAGAAAAGAAAAAAAAAAGGTTCTATAGAATAGGCCATTAATTACAGCATGTTTCATAAACAATATTTTTATATTCAGAATAGTGTAAATGGTACCTTGCACATCTGAAGGCAGTTCAAATTTTTAGTAGCCTTAAAATACTCTAATTTTCAATGTCTATAGTATATAATTTGATTTATTTCCAATTACAATACTCATGTAAAGTTTGCTTTAACTTGCACATGCTGGGCAAAGTATGATAAGAAATGTTTCAAAAATGAAGTAGGTTTTGCTTTAATATCTTATAGGGATGAGGGGATCAGGCAGTTTCCCTGAAGGTCTGATTAATTGAGAAAGGGTTAGCATATTTAACAGTGTGGTTTCAGCAAATTGGGACTAATTGGCAAAACTAAAAAGGAAACCATTATCTCAAAAAATATCTTTTTCAAAAAGTGAATCATTTATCTAGCTTTATTCCTTTAGAAATTTTATTCAATATGAGACTTTTATGTTGAAACGTGTAACATTGGCTATGTGGGGGAGCCATGTCATTATTTATTTTCTTTCTTTTTTTCCACAAAATAATCACTTGTGTTGACGTACCTCTCTCTGAAAGATAACACGAACACATTTTGTGAGAATATTTGAAATTTGGAAAGCTAGTGATTCTATATAGATCATATATATTTTCCTTGCTTGATCTCTGTACTTAGAGTTGCGCTTAGACTGCACATTCCTTTTTGCATTTTTGAAACTTGACATAGGACTTGAATGAAGGAAAACTCTCCACAGACCCACCGCTAAACTTCTGGGTCTTCAGTTGTTAGTGTTTTAAACATAGAGTTCACCTACCAAACAAAGACAAATCAATGACAACACTGAAGTAACCTAATGGAAAACCAGTAACATGAGTCTACTATATGACCACTTTAGACCCCCCAAATATTTATTGAATAGTGACTTTCTGAGAGCATGTGTATTTACCTCAATTTTTCTCACTGCTAGTGTGGGCACAAACATGGATTTAGCTGAAATATTCAAAAGATTGAATTACCTCATCCTTACCCTCTTCAAACCCTTCCAACTTTCCTCCAATGGGAAAAAAAGAGAAATATGTTGAGGCTCATCACGTTTTTGTCTTCTCACGGATAAAAGTAGTTAATATGTCATTTGTAGCTATGAGCTTATCGGGTAAAATATATGAAGCAAAATGCAATTTTGTGCTCTCTCTTACATAGTCCTGGAGCCCTTTTGAAATTTCAAATTTTTGATAGCACTAATATTTCCTCAGATTTCAAGGAAACCCATTAAGAAAAATCTGACTCTAAAAGTAAATGTCCAAACTCACTCACCCTAGAATGTGTTCTAGATAAAGCCTGCTGTTCTCAGTTTTGTTAAATCTCCTGTGGTTTTATGCTTATGCAGTAGTAAAACAGGGGATGTGTTTCCAGGTACAAATATAAGAACAACCAGATAACTAGAGGGTATGATCCTCAAGGAATTCCTTGAGGGAAAGGTGTCTGGATTTCTTCTTCTCAGTGTTCCCACCCATGCGATGGCATTGTTTGAAAACAGACAAAGCAGAGACCAACTTCCTGGGACTGAAATACTTTGTATGTGTTGTTATTTGCAGTGCATGCCAAGACATTCATGAGCACCAGAGCCAAGCTGGCGAGCTAATTAAATATATATATGTATGTGTTTAAAACAGCCTAATAAGGAGCATTGGAAATCTTCAAGATGAGCGAATATCTTATAACTTCTTCCGCAGGTGCGAGGATAGCTACAAGCCATGGACTTTCTGTCCTGCTTCTTGTTTGTGGCTTTGTGAAGGGTGCTTTGCTTTAATCTAAAGTGCTGACTTTTTTCCAATATCACTTTCTCTTCTTAAAGCAAAGAGCAAATCGCCTGTAAAATCTACGGAGCGGACAGCAAAGTTGACCCTAAACTTCAAGCACCACTCTGCACCCACTGTACTCTAATTAACTACCCAAGGAGCACCTGTTCCGGAAGCGTAGACGAAGAGGCTATCACACGTTTTGTTGATAATGTTTTCTTTGGCAAATCACCGATCTTTTATTTCAAGAGAATTAGAGTGAAGCGATAGGACATTTTCCTATAGCAAGATCTATTTTTTCCCCTTTTCTTTCGGCAACTGAAAGAAAGCAGCGTCGCACTGACTGCTCAGGGGTTGGCCTGAACGTCATCAATAGGGTAAATACTATGGATACAACGGATTTCCTATTAAAAGACCCATTGTCTCCAGGAAGCAAACACATATCGAAAGGACACAGAACTTAAACTATGGTCAAACAGATCCCCCACTTTGGGGCAAGAACAAAATTATCGACATTGCAAGTCAACAAAGAGAACGTTATTTTAAACGAGGAATAACAAAACAAAGATTTTTCTTTTCATTTTCCCTTTCTTTCTTGGATTTTTTCTTCCATTTTTTTGCTAAATTGTTTGTTCAATGGTGGCAAGTACTGGTTATGGCCAATCCCTGTTAATTCTGGGAGGTTCCTATAAATACATTTTGAGTGTTCTATATTTCAATGCATTTTAATTCATTTAGCAATTCCTGTATATGCAAAGCTGACAAATTCTGTAAATTGCTTACAGTATGTGTGATATAACATCAAAGTAGATATACTATGACCTTCATGCAAGCTGATTTTTATCATTATATATAAATATATATATGCATATAAATAGCTGTATGTCTGGCCACCAACCAACTTTTTTTGAGGAAGCATTTGTTTCTCATTTATAATTCATGTACTGTGTGAATTTTGTAGTGCACTGTTTCATTTCCACAGGTTTGACAACTGCAGATGGTCTCTGTTGCCCTCTGCTTTCTTCTGGAAAATGCACATTAAAAATTGTATTGAAATGAATTAATTTTCTTGTGTGTATGCTGTGTTGGAATTTGCTATGTTCCCTTTATATATGATGTTTATTGAGATCCAAGGGTCTTTTGAGTCTGAAGAATGGACATTCTCTGCTTTTGACAGTTATTCCTGTATTATCATCATTATTATTGTTGACAAAAAGGAATGCTGCTTCTAGAAAATTTGCCTTGAAGATGAATGTGGGGAAGATGATGAGGGTGCCATGATTCCCTAAATTTATGGAACCACTTCCCGCTCTGGAAAAAAATGCTGCTTCCTGTGACCTTTATGAATTTTTGTAGCTTGGTCATTCTGTTTTCTGCTGCTAATTACATTTTAATGTCTCCTAATTAAAAATTAAAATGAGGTTGTTGGCTAAATGTAATATGCAAAAGATGACTGCAAATCCCTGACTAAAGAAAATAATGTGTTTAGTTTTCACTAGTTATGTGAATTATAATTTTAGGTATTCCATTCTTATTTTTGGCTTTATGATAAATCAGACTATTTTATTTAGAATCTGTTTTCTACTCTGGCAAAGAATGATGGGCAGAATTATTACTGTGTTCCTTACACACCATGGAATACATGTGGTTTGCAATAGAAATGACCTAAGTTTTCCTTCCAGAGAGATTTTTCTGTTTTCTTTTACAAAACCAGAAGAGCATCTATTTGTGGTCATCAGCTCCCAGTCTGGGGTCCTAAAGTGAAGATTTGAAGGCAATGAATACCCCTGCTTTTCAAAGGTAAATGCATTGATTTTCTGCAGTTCAGTTATGAGGAATGTCCTTATTTTCATAATATTTTGGACATTATTTTCTGAGAAATAATGTTTCATGCCAAATGTTTCCCATGTTTTTCTTGTTTGGTTGGTTTATTATTTCAGTCTAATGAGAAAAATAAAGGTTTGGATTGCACTATTTTATTAACCTAGAAATTTATTTTCTTTTGAATTTAATATTTAAAAATGCATAAAATAATAAGATATATATCACTCCTCAAGCCCATCTGGACTTTAAAGATTACCTACTTGAAAGTGTTAAGTTAGCATATTGATTCAAATTCAGGCAAACTGAGAAAAATCCACCAAGTAACTTGCTTCTACTCAAAGTTCAGGTCTTGAGATTGGTTGATTCTAAAGCAAGACAGACTTGTATCTGTATCGACTATCTCTACCGTTCTTGCAGTGAAGGACATCTGCTAGTTTGGAACGAACTCTCACTAGACTCATTGTATCAGAGTCCAGCTTATTGAAGACTTCTTTGTCACTGTGCTACCAAGGTTCTGACACACTGTCCTCTTTGGGAAAGAACATGGCAAATATCAATTTTGCTCTGAACTCAAAAAGTTAATATGGAAGCTTAAATATCAGGACAAACTATAACATATCAAGGGGGCCTTCTAGTGATTTTTCACCTTATATTGTGTCCTTCTGGGACTATAACTTTGTATGTAACCATGACGATGGGAATGAATAAAGATTGAAAAATAGGTCATCTAATCTTCTCAACCTTGATTTCCAAGGTTATTAAATTAATGTCTTTTATAAGAGAGAATTGTAAAAAGATGGAAAGACCATGCTTACCTGAATTTGGATTGGATACTTCAGTACTTTATTGAAGACGTACAGATTGTTTACACATGAAACAATGCAAAATAGAACACCTTATGATAAGAAAACCTAATAAAAATTGTCTATATTAGGAACTCAATCTGGGTTCCTCAATAAACTTGGTGGAGTCTGTGAACCCACTGAAACTATATGTGTATTTTTGCATATATGTATTTATTTTATGAAGATGTTCCTTCACATTCATTGACTCTGAAGGTGATTTGATTATGATTCCTTGGGCTAAAAAAAAATGCTTAGATGTTTTTGAGCACCTAAGAATAGATGATGATTATAACTTCAAACTGATTCGCCTTAAAGTTCTTGGAAGCAAACCATGTTTAGGGAAATGTATTAGGTCACATATATTTTGGGGGGTAAAGAAAATATATATTTTTAACCAGATTTTTTTTCCTTTAAATTTGTGACATGCAGCATGGAATAACAGATATGGAGCGATGTTTGCTGAATTTTTAGAATGGATGATAATGGTTAAAAATACAATTTTGCAAAAGATACATAGATGCCATTCAAATAAAGTCCTAGTATTGATCCTTTATGAAAGACAAACTATTAAATTTAACTTAATGATAATTTCTGTAAGAAAAAATAAATTGTGAAAGGTAAATGTAATTTGTCTGAATTAGTACATAAACTCTAATGATGTTCTCTTGGAATTGAGGCTACTGAACTACAAAATATGTGTGTAAATATTTTCAAATACTAAGCCCCAGTATTTTTGTTTTCAGAGCCTCTCATTGATTAAGGGGGCACTCAACCACCACAGAACTGTTAAACACTTCAGGGTTTCAGCAATGAAATAGATAGATAAGGTCTTATCCTTTCTATTGGGAGAGACAGGCATTACACATTCCAAAACAAGAAAATATCATAAAAGGGAAAGTTCTAAGAAGAAAATTCAGTAAGATGATGTAATGGAGTGCAACTAAGAGGATCAGGGAAGGCTGCTCTGAGGGGGTGACATTTAAGCAAATCTTGAATGACGAGAAATTGGTCAAGGGATGATCTGGGAGAAAAGACTTCCAGGTAAAGAAAAGAACAAAACTCCAGAAGTGAAGCCCATCTAGGCTTCTACATGGACTAGAAAGAGTCGGGGCAGGAATATAGTAAGTGAGGGGTAGAGTGAGGAGACGGAAAGTCAAACAAGGGGAAATCAGACAAGACTAAGACAAGGACAGAGGAACAGAGAGGAACAAGAGTTTGTGCAAATCCCAAAGTGGACTGTTTTTCTGAAATCAGGATACAGGTTCTCTCCACTCTTACCTTTTATTGTGTTGTTTGTATTGAAAGCAATACTCTTTCAGGAGCAAAACATTTCAAACAGGTTATACATTTGTACATAAGCTGCAGAGAGACAGTAGGCAGGAGAGAATTAAATTCAACATTTTTGTGCTAATTTACAACTGATAATCTTGAAGAGCAAAAAGAAAGACTGAAAGATAATGGGGACTTTTTCAAGTGTAACACTAAACTAGATACAGTAATTGTAAATATAGTTTGAAATAAAGACATAAGTAAATAAATTGAAAGGTCAGACAGACCAAAGGAAAAGACTTGCACCTATAGACACTTCTTGGCAAAACACTGTAATTAGAAAGGTAGAGAGAGGCGAAAACTCTACGTGACACACATAGCGAAAAAAAAAATTTTTTCAGAAAATCGGATCTCAGAGTTCTCAACAATAAAAATCTCATACTTCATTGGATAAAAGAGTACAGGGTTTACAGGGGGAAATATCATGATAAAATACTTTTATACACAGTTAAGTTACAGTTTCATTGTTAAAGATAAAAATCATTCTGAAGTAGGCAAGGCTCAGAGAAAACTAGCATGTATGTACTTTTCTTGAAAATTAGGCCTATATACCCCAACTGAGAGATGAATCAAATATAAGAGTTTAAAAATAGGCAGTCTAATATAACTTGTCTACCACGTGAGCTTTTAGGTTATGTTAAATCTAAAGGATCCTTGAATATTGTCTGTATTTCACTGTATATAAATGGAAACAAATTTCGTGAAACCATACTTAAATTATTTTGAACATGCAGTGCACTCCAATATTTTCTGTTTTGCTCTCTTTCTTTCTTTTTCAGTAATGCTTGTTACAGCCCATTAAATTGATTTTGCAGCTTACAATTTGAAAAAAATCACAGCTATGTTTCATTCCAAAACATAATACAAATAGCAAAAACAATGAGAATATAAATAATATAAAACAATAAGTCATTAGAATTCTAAAATTGGACTATATTATTAAAAACGGGAAGTTAGAAATGATTCAATGAAAATATGCATTATTTCTACTCTACTAAAGAGTCCATGACTTATTCTGGGATGGGGAAGCACTGAGGGTATTGTGCACAACTGTGGTCATTGTGTTTTGGATTTGGCTTTGTACCTGTCATCATCTGCATCCCTTGCTATGTTTGAGATATCCCCAACCCCTAGTTACAACCAATGAGGTCCAGAAGACAGTTCCTTCTTCATAACTTTGAGAAATGCATTGTAAAGTAACATGCCACCATATGTGAAGACCACCTCCATGGCTGTCTTTGAATACCTGAGAAGTAGTAGAAGACACTGAAGGTTAAACAAGATCTCTACTTTCAGTGGAGATAGGTGATGGCAGAGGTCAAGTACTGACATTTCATCCCAGAAGGAAATGCATGGCTGGTGATTGTAATGGGAAGCAAACAACAGAAAGGTGATTGGAACACTCCAACCCAGTTTTGAATGATTCACTGATCATGGGGTCTCTAGGAAGGAAATAGGAAGGCCACCTTCTTGAGGTCACACTTGATTTGTATAACCTTAAAAAAATCCCCCATTTCTTAAAAATAGAGTTCTGAGCCATGACAGTGTCATCACACGTGCCACCCATCCAATTCCACCACCAGAGTCAGCTCATGGACTCAGCATCCCTTCATTGCAGGGTGCCACTAAGGGAGGTCCCAAAAATAACATGTCAAGTGCACACTGGGACTATTACCCCCAGACTTCCCAAAAGGGAACTGAGGCCATTTGCCAGAGTGTGCATCAAAGAAAGATAAATACCCAGTCCTTGCTGTGTTATCAGACAATGGCTAGGAGCTAATACTATTTCCTGGAGTCACAGAATGTCACTGAACTGCCCTAGTCTAAGACTTAAGGGGATCTGAGTCCATTATTGGCTCATTGAGAACCAAAAAACAGTTGAAATATAGGCCTTTAGCAATGGAAGAGATTCTACATTGGTTCCCTGTCCTGTAAAGTAGTGACTATTAGTGTAGGAAGGGCCTAGAGTTTCTTCTCCATATCAAAATAGTCATAAAAAGCAATGCCTCATCCCTGAAGAAATAAGGGACATCATCAGAATCACACATGAAGAATTTACCTCTGTCTTTGGTAGAACAGGAAGCAGTGATCCTTGATTCTGGATGATCATAAGCATAATTAGGTGCTGAATGTAATTGTAGCTGTGGTCCAAATATACTTACTGGAGCAAATTAGTAGAGATCCTGGCTCCTGCCATTCAGTTAATAATTTGGTACTTTTCTATTCTATCACAATGAAATATAAGATAAACTCTAGAAAAACTCTGGAGCTCCGGATGGCTTTAAACATCCCTTTAAACATTCAAGGAAGTAATCATTCCAATCTTTCCCAAACTGTTTCAATGAATAGAAAAATATATAGCAGTCTCTCCAACCCATTTTATGAGACTTGCATCATCTTGAGAGCAAACCTGACAATGACAGTGAAAGGCATTTATAGGCCAATTTAACCCAGGAATATAGGCACAAATATCCTCTAAAGATAGCAAACAAACAAAAAATCAACAATATATCATGTACAACTCTTTTAGATTGGATTCCCTCAGAAACAGGCACTGAGACAAGGATTTGATTCTAATTTAACTGGAAGGTGCAGCAACCACCAGTAGGGGAGGGGGAAGTTAGACGAAGAGAAGACAGTTAATAAAGGAGAGTGCATTCTCAAGTGAGCTACCACTGAGGGAAACTGGAGTGTAATTCCACCCCACAAATGGTATAAAACACATACCTCAGAGTAATCCTCCGCCAAAGGAGACGCTGGAGTGTTTAAATACCAATTCCTGCCAGTTGTTGATTGAGGGTATCTGGTGCTAAAAGAGGAGTGAGGGTGGTCAGGGATTTAATTCCTAGACACTTCAAGCCTGCCCTGTGCAGGGGCAGGACAGCCTTCTGTAGCTTCCAAGACAGCCCTCAGGGAAAGAACTGCAGATGTGTACAGCTAGAAATTTGTTTGAACACACTGAAGTGCTAAGATCCACTCTATGTGGCCATAACAGTTCCTGCTACAAGAACCACTAACAGAATAAAATAGAAAAGCATATCTACATTTCAGGAGATGAAAGAAATGAATTTGATGAAATTCCAGCATCCATTTTTTATTTAAAAACTCTTAGGAAACTAAGAACAGAGAGGTCCTTCCTCACTGTGGTAAAGGATTTTTTTTAATTGTAGCAAACATACTTAATTGGTATATTTTGAATATTATTCCTTTAAAAAGACAGTGATACCCAATAACCCTCATCTATTTACCATACAAAAAAATGATCACAGTGGCAATTTAATAATCCCATAATTGGAAAGAACACAATGACCATTAGTAGTAGAATGTATAGATAAATGGTATACTGATAAAAGGGAATACTGGACAGCAAAAAGAATGAACAAATAAGGGCTACTTACAACATTATGGATGAAAGATAATCATAATTAAAGACATCAAGAAATACATCCAGTAGGATTCCATCTAAACAAAGTTCCAAAATAGGCAAAATTGAATCAGTATCTGCAGCATGCTGGAAAACCCCTTCCAAAATGGGGAAACGCCTTGAACTTCCTAACACTGAGAAAGAGACACATGCTTCATAGGCCTGTTTGGATTTCTTAATAATACACACAACAGTCAGGTTTAGAGCTTTGACTCATTGAGTGAACTGGAAGTTTGCCAGGTTTGAGAGTAATCCAGAGAAAGAGAAGGCCATTTTTATCTTGTGCTGGTGATACTGAAAGCAGCTCTGCTCTTTGACCGTTATAATCCTCATGGTCCGATGGTGTTCAAAGTTTCTGGTTAACTTTCACGATACCATATGGGGCCTGCTGAAAATACTGACAGGAAGATCACTGTGAAAGTTACCAGAGTTTTGTAGGAAAGCCATGACTTCTGTAACAAGTAACTCTTCTACTTTTAAGAAACAGTTTACCACTGCTCCCTGGTAGATCAAATAAAGATGGGACACCAGGCAACCGTGCATCCATGTGACTTGGTGTCTTTGTTTGCCAGAGTTGCTGCAACCAATTACCACCACCTAGTTGGCTTAAACAATGGGGATTTTCTACCTCATGGTTCTGGAGGCTGGAAGTACAAAACCAAAGTGCCATCAGGGCCATTCTGCCAAGCCTCTCCCCTGCTTCTGTTGGGTGGCTGGGAGCATTCCTTGGCTTGTTTTGGCATAATTAATCTCTGCTTCCATCACGTGCCCTCCTCTCTCTCTGTCTCTGTCCCTCTGTCTGTGTCTGAATGTCCTCTCCTTATATGGACAGCAGCCATACTGGAATAAGGGCCCACCCTAATCTAGTCTGACCTTATCTTACCTAATGACATCTTCAGAGAGCCTTTTTACAAATAAGTTCGCATGGACTGGGGGTTAGAATTTGAACCTGTCTTTTGGGGGTAGGCGGACATAATTCAATCCCTAACACTTGGTGTTAGCCATAAAATCAGGCATCTCATAACATTTGGCCATCCAGTAGAAGTAAGAAAGCATCTGAGAAGAGCCTGAAGGTATAAGTAACTGTCATTTAAAGTTTGCACCCTCAGTTTCCCTGATCCTTCCATACTGTCAATCCTCACTCGTGAGATCACATTATAATATCATGAGGAATTAGTTATCCATGAAAGGAAAAGTTCAAATCTGATAGATGGATGACTCTGTAACCAGAAAATTCCTTTCTTTTTAAGATATTCAGAGGACATGTAAAACTTGATTTGAAATAGCTAACAGCAGATTTCCTGACAACCAAAATCATGTGTGTATGTATCCGTACATATATAATGTGTAGATGAGGAAGTATGTGATAAAGTCAGCATTTTAAATTACTGGGTAAAGAATTGTTCCATAAGTGACCATAGAATAATTTATTAAGTATTTGGAAAAAAATTCAAGTGAGATAAATTTTAAGTTAGAAAAGAGAAAATGACAGCCTAAAATTTAAAATTTATGTAGGTAAAGATTCAAAATCAAAAGATGAACTAAGGGTAAAAACACTTCAACATAAATGATAGGCCAAAATCAATATCCTTACATTAAAAAAAAAAAAAAAAAAAAAAAAAAAAAACTTGAATCAGTAAGCAAAAGAAAAACACCTCAGATTTTTTTAAAGATGGGGCACCAGGCAACCGTGCATCCCATGTGGGAAAATCACAATTTTTCAAGACAAGGATAGCCCACACACATTACAATATTCAGCCTCACAAAAATGAAATAAAGCAATAACAATGAGACCAATTCTCAGTGCTCATAAATCTGAATTTGAGAAAGATGGATGCTCTTAAAAGTTTTATAAAAAAATAAATTCTATAAATTATATTTTCAACCTGAGAAGGTAAAATTACCACTTAAATGAATGAGAATATAAGAAGAAATAATAAAGATAAAAGCAGAAAGTCATGAATTAGATAATAGAAAATCCTTAAAGAACAAAATATAAGAGACAGTTGTTTGAACAAGTAATAACAATGGACAAAACTCTGATATACTTAAGAAAAAAAAACAAAGAAATCAAAGAAGTTTTTAAGACTTATAACAAGAGATGAGACACTAAAAGTTATACAAGAATATAATGTTCATTTCTCTGGTGACATACAGAAGCTTCAGTGGCACGAAAAGCTCAAAGCAGCCTGGTGTCAATCTCAACTTCCAATTCAGTGAAACCATTGTTGTGTTACCTGTTGGAGGAGTTCCTCCTTGAAAACTAAGATCTTCAAACTAGCAGTTTGAAGGGAACAGAAAACAAAATTTCCATGACTAGGCAATTGTGTATAATAGTGTGAGGAGCCACTCCAACATCCGTGTATTACGGCTAAAAAAAAAAAAAAAAAAAGCTGCACCACTTATCTGATGATGATTAAAATCATATCCATAGAGCCTCTTTCTTTCTGGGTGTTGAAACCAATGAGGGTATAAGTGAGTATTTAGTAAGTGATTCCATTTATTTTATCAGGCTACCTGCTTCCAGGTGATGGGGTATGTGAGAACATGAGTGAATTCTATAGCTATGAGCCCTTCACCACACTTCCATGGGATGAGTTCCTTAATCAGAGTCAATGTTAGGATAATGGTACTGGAAATCATTACCAGAGGGAAGAAAACCCATAGGTAGAATGCCTGCATATGCCAGACAGAACTAATGACCCCTCTCTCCATGATAGAAAGAATCCAATGTAACCAACTTCTATTAGGTGGTTTGCTGGTCTCTTGAGAACTATCATATTGCGGACTCAGCACTGGTTTCTACTTTTGATAGGTTGGGCACTCAGCAGGTGCAGTAATCACAGAAGCCTCAGTGAGGGCAAGCCCAAGTTACTGAGCCCAGTCCTGTGTGTAAGATGAAATAAGACAATGCAAGATTGTAATACGGTTAACAAACTAGTGATCACCTCTGTAGATGACAAATGGTATTTGATAAAGTTCAAAACTTTTTAAACACAAATTTAGTGAACTTGCATTTGAAGGATACTTTTTCAATAAGATGAAGGATATCCATCTCAAAATAACAACGAACCACATTTAAACATTGTAAACATTATCATTAAGGTTAGAAATATAACCAAGATCCTGGATTTTTCTTTTTTGTTCATACTTACACTTTTTTGGAAGACTTTGAGCATATTGATATTACTTATTCTTGGAATGGTTGGTAGAAGATACCTGTGAAACCATCTGATCCTGGGCTTTTCTTTGTTGTGAGGTTGTTGATGACTGTTTTAATCTCTTTGCTTGTAATTGTCTGTTGAGGTTTGCTATTTCTTGTGGATTCAGTGTAGGTTCTTCATGTTTTTCAAGGAAATTGTCTATTCCATATACGTTATCTAATTTGTTGGCATAATGTTCATAGTATCCTCTTATGATCCTTTTTATTTCTGTGGGGTCAATAGTAATGAACCCACTCTCATTTCTGATTTTACTTATTTACGTCTTCTCTCTTTTTTAATTTGTCAGTCTAGCTAAGGGTCTGTCAATTTACTGATCTCATAGTACCAACTTTCGGTTTTGTTAATTCTCTCTATTGTTTTTTATTGTTGATTTCATTTATTTGGGCCCTAATCTTCATTATTTCCTTCCTTCTGTTTGCTATAGGATTAGTTTGCTGCTCTTTTTCTAGTTCTTCCAGGTGTGCAGTAAGGTCTTTGATTTTAGTTCTTTCTTCTTTTTAATGTAGACATTTAGGGCTATTAATTTCCCTCCCAGCACTGCCTTCACTGCATCCCATAAGTTCTGATATGTTGTGTTCTTGTTTTCATTCATCTCAAGATATTTATTGATTTTTCTTATAATTTCTTCTTTGACCGTCTGATCGTTTAAGAATGCATTGTTTAACTTCCATATATTTGTGAATTTTCCAGTTCTCTGCCTGTTATTGATTTCCATTATGGAAATCACTCCATTATGATCAGAGAAAGTGCTTTGTATAATTTCAGTCTTTTAAAATTTATTGAGACTTGTTTTGTGACCAAACGTGGTGTAACCTGGAGAATGATCCATGAGCACTTGAGAAGAATGTATATCCTGCTGTTTTGGGGAGTCATGTTTTGTATATGTCTGTTAGATCTAGTTCATTTATCATATTATTCAAGTTTCTGTTTCTTTATTGATTCTCTGTCTAGATTTCTACCTGTTGATGAGAGTGGTGTACTGAAGTCTCCAACTATTATTGTAGAGACATTTATTTCTCCCTTCAGTTTGCCAGTGTTTTCCCCATATATTTTGGGGCACCGTAGTTAGGTGCATAAACATTTATGATTGTGATTTCTTCTTGTTGCATTTAAATTCTATTTTGCCTGATATTGGTATAGATACCTAAGCTCTTATTTGGTTACTGTTTGTGTGGAATATCTTTTCACAACCTTCACTTTCAACCTATTTGTGTCTTTCGGTCTAAGGTGAGTCCCTTGTAGACAGCATATATGTGGATCATAGTTTTTTTTATCCATTCTTCCAATCTGTGTCTTTTATTTTGAGGAGTTTAATCCATTAGCAGTCAATGTTATTAGTTAAAGCAGTACTTACTTCAATTATTTTATCCTTTTATTTTTGTGTGTCATATTTTATTTTTGTCTCCCTATTTACTGTTACTGATAACCATCATTTCTACACTCTACTCCAAACCTCTCTCTCATGTCACTTCCTTTCATCCTGCAAAACTCCCTTCAGTATTCATTGAAGGGTAGGTCTCTTATTGATGAACTCTCTCAGTTTCTGTTTATCTGTGAATATTTTAAACTCTCCCTCATTTTTGAAGGACAGTTTTGCTAGGTAAAGAATTCTTGGCTGGCAGATTTTCTTTTTCAGTACTTTAAATACATCAAACCACAAAAAAATCAGTACTTAGTCTTACTGAGGATCTCTTGTATGTGACAGATTGCCTTTCTCTTGCTGCTTTCAGAGCTCTCTTGTTATCTTTGGCATTTGACACTCTGATTAGTATGTCTTAGGGTAGGTCCACTAGGATTTATCTGTTTTGAGTATGTTGTGCTTCTTGTACATATATATTTATGTCTTTCATAAGAGTTGGGAAATTTTCAGCCATTGTTTTCTCAACTATTCTTCTGCCCCTTTTCCCATCTCTTCTTCTGGGACACCCATGATGCACATATTTGTTTGAGACCTTGCTCAATTTTTTCCATTCTTTTCTCTTGTTCTTCTGTTTGTAAGATTTTGATTGTCCTGTCTTCTAGTTTGCTGATTCTTTCTTCTGCCTGTTCAAATCTGTTGTTGTTTGTCACTAGTGTATTCTTAATCTTTTCTATTTTGCCTTTCAATCCCATAATTTCTGTGATGTTTCTTTTTATGCTTTCAAATTCTTCTTTATGCTCACCCAGTGTCTTCTTAATATCCTTTATTTCTTTTGCCATATTTTCCATCACTTAGAATTGATTTAGATTTGTTTGAACATCATTGATAAGTTGTTTCATATTCTGTGTGTCCTCCAAAGTTTTAATTTTATCCTTACCCTGAGCCATATTGTCTTGTTTCTTAGTATGGCTTATAATATTTTGTTGATGTCTAGGCATCTGATTATTTTGATGAGTTTACTATGAAAGTCAGTTTCTCTTTGTTGCCCACAGTTTTGTTGTTGATTGGCTTTGTGTTAAGGCTCTTTTTTGACACTTGGTCCAAATTATTCTAACCATTTAGAGAGTCCCCTGTGTTTAAATAATCAGTATTTTCCAGCTCTTTGTCTGATTCTTGTCCTGGATATGTGGTACAATTTTTAAGGATGCATAATTTTTGCAATTATTTCACCCCAAGGAGAAAGCTTCATTTCCTCTCCTTCTTCTCTGGGAATATTGATCTGTTCATTTGTTTTTGTATTACCTCTATCTATCTATCTATATAGATAGATAGATAGATAGATAGATAGATAGATAGATAGATACTCCTTTTGTTGCTTCTACCTATTTTTGCCTAAAGAGCAAATTCTGGGAGTAAGGGCTCCCCAGAGAGGACTTTCCCAAGTCGATATTTCCCATTCTAAACAGGACCAGCGACCCACCAAGGGGGCACACACCAGTTCCAAAAGCCCTCAGAAGAGGGTCAGGAAAGACCCTTGAAGCTTTTTTGGTGACTCTCCTAAGCTGCACTTTCCTGGCCTGCCCAGAAAATGGTGCTCTTCAGCAAACATTTCCACACAGCCCTAAGGAGGTACTGTGTCTGTAAACCTTACCGCCTCTACCCCAACTGGAGCTAGGGTTGAAACAATGGCCGTGGTGAGGTAGGCTGAAACAGGCGGTCACAGCAGGACCCAGCAATCTGAGTTCACCTATCAAAAGCCATGATTAGTGCTTAGCCATGCTCCTCCCTTTTCTTGTGGAAGAGGACTTCCACATCTTTCTCCATTCACAGAAGCCAGCCAGGGACCAGACCGTGAGGCAGTCCACCTCAAGAGTGGGGGGTGGACGTCAGCAGCTGCCATGAAATGAAGATACTCACGGTTCTTTACTGTAGTTTCTTAGCCTCTTTCTCCTGCTCCTCCCTGGATGCCATGCTGTGCTCCCCTGGCCTCCAGAGCCCAAGCACAGTTGTTTCAGATAGTTCCTGCTTGTACACTAGCTGTTTTGGAGGAGGAGTGATTTCTGACTCTCCCTGCTCTGCCGTCTTCCCCAGAAGTTCTGCCTGATTTTTTTGTTTAGCAATTTATCATTGATCTGATGATCTAGCCAGTGCAAAAGACAGAAATAAGAAACAAAATTGAGGAGAAGAATACAATTATTGTAATTTGGAAGTAATATAATTACCAGCTGAAAAGCATGAGAGTGTAAACTGACCTATTTTAGGATTAGTGGCTATGATATGGTAAAAGATGAAATATTGATAGACAAAAAACAGCACTTTTCACACTGATAAAAAGCAGGGGGTTTTCTGTCCAATGCACTCAAATGACTAATTCCTGTGACACCAGGATTTCAAAGGGAGAAAGAGTTTATTGCTAAGCACAAAGGAGGAGCTCTGATGGCCTATCAGCCTAAAAATCTGTCTCTCTGACCTGCAGTTTTATAGTATCAAAAGATGGGCAGTCTCATTCTAAGCCAACTCTGCAGGTAGACTTACTGCCCTCCCCTCTACATGGGACATGACTCCCAGGGATGTAAATCTCCCTGGCAATGTGGGACATGACACCTGGGGATGAGCCTGGTCCCGGCATCACAGGATTGAGAAAGCCTTCTTGGACCAAAAGGGGGAAGAGAAATGAAGCAAAATAAAGTTTCGGTGACTGAGGGATTTCAAATAGAGTTGAGATATCATTCTGGAGGTTATTCTTATGCATTATATAGATATCCTTGTTAAGTTTTTAGTGTATTAGAACAGCTAGAGGGAAATACCTGAATCTGTTGAACTGCAATCCAGTATTGATTCTTGAAGATGTGTAATTGTGAAAACCTTGAGACTGACACTCCCTTTATCCAGTATATGGACAGATGAGTAAGAAAGTGAAGACAAAAAATAAATAATAGGGGGGGTAGTAGGGTATGGGATATTTTTGGAGTTCTTTTTATTTTTAATTTTATTCTTATTTTCATTTTTTTTTTGAATAATGAAAATGTTCAAAAATTGATAGTGGTGATGAATGCACAACTATATGATGGTACTGTGAACCCTTAATTGGACGCTTTGGATGATTATCTTGTATGTGACTATATCTCAATAAAAATTGCATTAAAAAAAGATGGGCAGGTTTTAGGAGTTCAATGGCTTGAGATGGCAAAGTTAGAGATGATCTAATTATTGAGTGTACACAAATTGATTACATGCTTAGTCAAAAAATATATGTAAGAAAATGGTGGCCTTAATATGATGGGCGTGATTTTTAGTATTATAATGAGGTATAGGTCACTTATTGGTTAAAATGTAGTCTCCTGTACATGTCAGGTAGGCCAATTTTGGTTATATCCAGCTTCTTATAGTAAGATAGTTTAGGCATTGGGGTGAGTTAGATCTGGGCTGACTGATGTTCCTCCTTTATTAATAATTAATAAGTATTCAGGGCTCTTTTTTGTAATCATCAGACTCTAAAGTTGAAAAACAGGATAAGGAGTTACAAGTGGGGCCAATCACAGAATCACAAAGTTTTTACAATCACAAGACAAAGGCCATATAATTATACAATCATTATCAAAGATCAAGGCAGCTGAGCTACAGTTCAGCAACCTCAGGTTTCCCTTTGGTCAGTTTATAATATACAAGAAAGTAAGAAAAGCATCTATTTAATGATTCAGTAATCATAATTATTTGTAAATCCTTAACTCTCGGTTACATGGTTACCTATGCCAGTTTGAAAAACGTAATGGAAATAGAAGTGCAGTCACAATGAGAACACAGAAAAATTCAACATGAATAACAATATCAAGAAAGATTCCAGCTCTACATGAAGGAAACTTGAAAAATTTACCAAGTACCCAAAAGAATTTAATTATTGGAAAACCATACCACATTCAAGAATAATTCTTTGTAAAGATGACAATCCTTCCCAAAGTCATGAATTTCCAAATGACATCCTAGCTAGTTCTTTTTTAAATTTTGCTTTGTTTTGTTTTGGAATTTTTCCAAATTACTTTAAGCTTGATCCTGGAGACGAAGTGAGGGAAAATGCCAAGTAAATTTTTAAAAGGGTAATGAATGGATAGTTAACCCCCTAGATAATGAAAGTACAATAATTAAAATAATGTGATACTGGTCAGAAATTGACAGGGAGATAAATGAAATACAATGAATGTGCCAGAAAATTCTCAAGTGTATTTAAAATATAGTATATGATAAAATTGATTCAGAGAAACAATTGGGGAAGTGGGCTTATTCAGTCAGTAATTATTACTTGATCAACAGTTGGCTGCATAGACACTGTTCACCATGGGTACATTTACATTCTAGGATGATTAAACAATTAAATGGGGGGGAGGGGTGGGGGATAAAAAACTTGATGAAAAGAAAGCTAAGCATAAAAGCATTTAAAATAAACAATAATAAAGGAAAATAATCAATAGATAGACTACAAAGAAATATAAAATTTCTGTAATTAAAGAAAATTTTGAAATACAACTTGAAAAGGCAATAGGACAAAAACATATCACAAATAAATGAATTACATTTATAATATCTAAAGAGATCATAAATATAAAAATAAGATATTAAAACCCAGGTTGTAAAAATGACAAAAGACACAGAGTATTAGACAAAAGGAAAACAACATCTGACTAGAAAGAAGAAAAGGATAAAACAAGTAATATAGATGATACCGAAATTATAAGAGAACATTTTTTTGTAAATCTATGCAAACGTTTTTGAAAATAAAAATTTGGGGGAAATATAGACATTACATACATCTTCCATCCACTCAATCCCCTGTAGACATTTATTTCTCAGATGATCCTTGACATTACCATTGTGGAGAAAATGTCTGAAGCCAGTCTGAATTTTATCTCCGGGTTGGTCATCTGTTTTTTTCCTAGAAGCTTTTAGTTTGTTTTTCTTTTAATCCTTAAAGTTAAAAATTGTTCTGAAGCTATTTCTGAATCACCTGAGTATTCTGTTCAACTTTTGTCAAAATATCATTGCTCTTTGCCATTTTTGTTCCTGTAGGATATAATGGAAGCTTTGAAATCCTATGGCAGGAAAAATTGCCCCCTGCATGAAGTCTGAGCTCATGACAGATCCCAAAGTATGTAGGAAACTTCTATTCATAGTGCAAAAGTATTAAACACTTGTCTGTCATAGTTCATAGAAATTTCTTTTTTAACCTGCACTTGAACAGGTTTCCAAAAGGGAATTGCCCTAGCTCCCAGGCCATGGTGGATGCAAAATAAATATTCCTTTCTATTGTTGCTCTTAAAGAAGCGGTCTCTTCACAGAATGTCCTAATCTTCCATTTCTGGGTCATCAACACAAGGTTCATCTTCTGAAGAGTGACTAAATCTACATATAGGGAAGCACAATACAAATGATAAAAATAACAATATTCAAGCCAACACGATATTGAAGAATAACAAAGTCAGGGGACTGACGCTACCTGAGTTCAAGACTCACTATAAAGCTACGCTAATCCAAACACAGTGGTATTGATGAAAGAATGCATGCACAGATCATTGGAACAGAACAGAGTGCCCAGAAATAGACTCACACAAATACAGTCATCTGATCTCTGACAAAGAAGCAAAGGCAATTCAATGGGGAAAGGATAGTCTTTTTAACTAATATTGAGGGAACAACTGGATATCCATATGCACAAAAATGAATCTAGCCACTGACCTTGCACTGCTCACAAAAATTAACTCAAATGAATCATAGACCTAAATGTAAAAGGCAAAACTATAAAACTTCTAGAAAGTAACATAGGAGAAAATCTAGGTGATCTTGGGTTTGACAATGAGTTTTTACATACAATACCAAAAGTGCAATCCATGAAAGAAAACATAAATAACTAGGATTTCATTAAAAAAAAATTTTAAAATAACTGCTCTGCTAAAGGCACTGTTAAGAATATGAAAATAAAGTCCAAAGACTTGGAAAAAACATTTGCAAAACACATATCTGATACAAAGAACACTTAAAACTCGACAGTCAGAAAATAACCCATTTTTAAAAATAGAAGATCTTAATAGATACCTCACCAAAGAAGATATACAGATGGAGAAGAAGCATATGAAAATATGTTCAATATTCTATGTCATTAGGGAAATGCATTTCAAAACAACAATGAAATACTACTACATAAATAGGTAGTAGAAGGACTAAAATCTGACAATACTAGATGTTGACAAGGATATGGAGCAACCGAACTTTCATTGATTACTGGTGGGAATGCAAAATCATACAGCTACCGTGGAAAAGAGTCTGGCAATTTCTTACAAACTAAACATAGCCTTACCATATGATCCAGGCATCAGACTCCTAGCTCTTCACCCAATGAGTTGAAAATATGTCCACAAAAAAACCCTACATGTTATAAGTTATAAAAGCTTTATAATTGCAAAAAAAAACAAAAGCAACCAGGATTACTTTCAAAAGGTAAGTGGATAAATAGACTGTGACACATCCATACAATGGAATACTATTCAGCTATAAAAAGAAATGAGCTATCAAGCCCCCAAAAGACATGGAGGAATCTTAAATGCATGCTGGTAAGTTAAAGAAGTTATTCTGGAAAGACTACACACTGTGTGATTCCAACCACATGACATTGTGGAAAAGGCAAAACTTTAGAGACACTAAAAAGATCCGTTGTCAGGAGTTTCAAAGTAAGGAGGTAAAGGATGAATAGGTGGAGCACAAGAGATGTTTAGGGCTGTGAAATGATTCTGTATGATACTGTCGTGGTGGATACATGTCATCATGCATTTTTCAAAGCCCATAGAATTGTCCAACACAAAAAAAGAACAGTAATGTTAACTAAAGACTTTAGTTAATCATATTATATCAGTATTGGTTCATCAGTTTGAACAAATATACCTTACTAAAGCAAAATGTTAATAGATAACAGAGGAAACTGTGAGCTGGGGGTAGAGGGGATTAGTATGTGGGAACTCTCTGTATTAGCTGCTCAATTTTCTGGAAACCTAAAGCTACTCTATAAAAAATTAATTCCATTAATTAAGAAAACATTCTGATACATGAGACAACATGCATGAAACTTGAAGACATCGTGATAAGTGAAATAAACTAGACACAAAAGGAGAAATATTGTATGATCTCACTGATATGAAATAATCAGAGTAAGCAAACTCATAAAGTCAGAATCTGGAATATAAGTTTCCAGGGAATGGGATGGGAATAGTGAATGGGGAATTAAGGCTTAAAATGTACATGGTTCCTATCTGGAATGATGGAAATGTTTTGGTAATGGATGATGGTGATGGTAGCACAACATTACAAACCCAATTAACAGCAATGAAACATATATCTGAATGGGATTAAAAGGAGAAATGCTAGGTCATATATATGGTAACAGAATAAAATTTTTTTAAAAAGTCCATAGAACAGCACTATACAATGAACCCTAAGTTAAGCCATGGGCTATAGTTAATAGTACAATTATAAAAGTGTGTTTTCATCAATTGTAGCAACTGTTCTACCCCAATACGAGGTGTTAACATTAGGGTGGTATATGGGAATCCTGTATTGTATATATGATATTTAAAATCTGTCAACCCACTTCACTGTGTTTTAAAAATACCAAGATGTTCTGATCACAGACTGTGTCAGCTTGATTGAGGTCAAAGAGTTTGATAGGTTTGTAACAATCACTCTGCTATTATCCTTATATCTTTAAAGTTACATGCCAGTATTATTCAATAAGTCATAAGGTCAGTATATTCAACTAAAAATCAAATAACTCTTCACACACAAAGATACAAAATATACGTTAAAATCTTACACTGCTAAAAATTTTATGATAATAATTATGCAAAGAAAACTATAATATAAGCAATGAGTCCTTGAAGCATAATGTCATATGTATTTTCTACATCATGCATAGCCAGGATTTCCTTTGCTGCAAGATTTCATTCTGCCTACGTCTCAAATTCAAAGATTTGAAAATGTGAATCACACATCTACGAGGAGAAGCCAGAGGTATATTTGATAAGCCCCTATGAATTCTTCATTTCTGAATCCCCAGTAGGAGTCTAGGCTCTTGCCTAGAGTATAAATTCAATGTATGCAAGTAAATAAAGAGAGGGGAAAAGAGGAGGGAGTAAAGAGAGAGGAAAAGGAAAAAGGAACGAATGAAGAGTCGCTGATTAATCTGTGTGAAAATGTCTGAATTTATTGTCTAAGCTTGATGGAGCTATGAGTATTCTGACTTCTTACATGCATTAGCAGTTTTTGGCATCCCAGGGTCTTCGGGAAATCATATAGATAGTCAAACTCCTCTAAATTCAATTTACTTTTTAAATTTCTGTGATGTATCCAGGAATTGGTAGATGTGCCATTAGTTGCCTTGAAACTAAGCTCATTTTTCATTCTATTTCATATAGGTTTTTCTTAAAGTATTTTGCCTATTTGCTTCAATAACAGTTATGGATAAGGTTGGCATGATTTAAAATATATTCATGTACTGCATGAATGCCTAAATTTACTTTTTTTATAACTGCAGTTTTATTGAGATATAGTCACTCACCAAATAATTCATCCAAAGTGTACAATATAATGTATATATCATATAATACATATATACCATATATGTGTATTATATATAATACATCCATATAATCCATCCAAAGTGTACAATCAATGGTTCACAGTATCATCATACAGTTCTGCATTCGTCACAATAATCATAATACTTTTAATAAGAGCCTCATTTCATTTTTAAGTTGGCAGCATCAGTACAGTCTCATATTCCTTGGCACTAATACATACTATTACCTTTATTAGAACAAATGCATGGTTGGAATGGACTGTACTATCTTATCATTGTAAATGTTTGTTGCAATGCATCCTGGTATTTTATTTTCTGTGGTTTTGGGTAGTGAATGAAACTGATCTGTACAAGCTTCTAAAATTGCAACCAACTGTAGAGATGGATAATTTTCTTTCAGATGAGAGTGACGTGTTTTTCTGTTACATATGAATTTAATTGTCCTACGTTTTCAGGGAGGGGTGGCTGGAAAACATACACTCTAGCAAATTTGAAAAGAATGTATATTATTTAGGCATTGGGGAAAAAAAGGAAATAAAATGAAAATATATGGTCACAATCCTGGCAATGGAACCCAACAGAGAAAGCCTTGGGGAACCAATCAAAAATCTGTAGAAATAAATAAATAACATGTTGACAATATGAGAACTAGAAGAGATGACTTTATAGATGTCACTGCTAAACTCTCAGCAAAATTAGAATTTGAAATAAATGCTTAAGTAGTAGTATTCGTTTTAGGTCCAAGGCCATTCTTTCTTACAATATATGGTAGAAAATGTAAACATTGAAGAGTTTCATGATTATTGCCACAAATGTTCACCTGTATGTTTCTATCTCTACACATTTTCTGCAGACATCTAAGTCAATGGCTAAGCACATGATTCTAACAGCATATAAACTATATGCCGTAAATATTTGCATCTTAAAGTGACTTAGTTTGTTAGATTCAGTTGGGTCCCAGTGAATGCATGCAGTTAACACACAACATGACTCTGCTCCAAACCATTCAGTGTTTCCCATTTGCCCAAAGAGCACGAATTAAGTAAATGGGCAGCAGAAGGCACTGAGAACTGAACTCCTATCATCTCAGTGCCATCCCATAAGACACAATACAGGGGTAAAAGCCAAGGAACCCGAAGGCTTGTCAGCAGCCAGCACCAGAACATTAGAGGCTTTGGGGAGAAAGCATCGTCTTGCTGACACCTTGATTTTGGACTTCTAGGCACAAAACCATGAGCCAAAAAATTCCCATTTGTTTAAACCAACCCACTGTGTGGTATTTGTTATAGCAGCTTTAGAAAAACTAGAACAACCCACTATCTTGTCACTTTTTCTTCTTTGTTTGCCCTTGCCTGCTATACCCCCCATCTTTCTCATCTCATTGATTATCCTGAGCTTCTAACTATCCTAATGGGCTGATATATAAGAGTTTCTCTTATTTATGTGTTTCAATTTATGAGTCTTATTTAAAGATGCAGACTTCAGGGAGTTTAAATGACACAGCCAAGACAGTGCAGAAGATAAGAAAAGACAGTACTTTGAGATGCTCTATTTCCTAACTGGCGTCTTTTCCCCTATTCCATGCTCCCTTCCAGAAAATTGATGCCTTTCACCAGAATAGGAGCATAACCGTGAAGAGCCACTTAACCTCCCTGATCCCCAAGTTCCTCATCTGTCAGTGGGAAATTATGAGTCTTGCCCTGCCTACCTCAATGGCAGTTGTGAGACGCAATAAGATCATCACGTGAAGGAGTTTTTTGAAGTGCCTAACAAAAAATTAAGTGTCATTTTATTATCTCACGTGGAAGACAGCTGAAGAGCACTTGGATTAAAACAAAACAAAATGCAAAACTGGACTTAAACCCCTTACTGTCTGTGATACTACGGCACACAGTGAAAACGTCAGGGCCCACATTTGTTCCCGACTCCGTAAAACAAAATTGTTGAACAAAATGGTCACTCAGTCCCTAGTAGGATCTGAGTAAAGATTTGGATTAAACTGAGTGTCTGATTTCCCAATTCCAATTAGTATGCCTTTAAGACGTCAAAAAAGTAGCAACTCACAAAAGATTAAGAGTGTTTACGAATTCTTGGAAGTTTTTTTCCTGAAAGTACAATGCCTTAGCATTTTGAGTAAGAAAATCATTTGGGCCTAAATTAAAGTGAAGTCTCGTTAGAAAACTCCAAACACTGCCTATGAAGACTCATGAAAGCATACTCCATTTTCAAAGGCTAAAATTGACAGCATTGCCAGAATTTGCAAGGATTTTATGTTATCTATAACATTGATAAAGTTAGATTTTAGAATGGAACTTGGTGGTCAGAAACAGAACAACCCTTTCATGGTTTCCACTGTGATTCATGGATTGCAATAGTTGTAACTGTGAGGGAGAGAGCAGCTACTCCCCTGCTGAGTTGTGGCTCCTTATGATGTGGCCAGAGAACTATACACCCTACTTAGAAGAGCAGCTTGTGAGAAGATAGAAAGTGGCGCGATGTCCAAGCAATCTGGGACTTAGGGGTTGTGTCATCTACCAGCCACACATCTCTTCAGTGGTCATTAACAAGCCAGTGGGCCTTGAAAGTGACCCCATCTCATCCAGCAGAAACACACTAAATTAATCCCTGGACATTTGCTTGGAGACTTTGCTTTGTCAACAGCTACAGACTGAAGACAGGGCTTCACAAAGAACAGGAAGGATTTCAGAAGGCTGAGTACAATCAGAACGCTGATGGCAAACAGCAGTGTTGAAAGAGATCTTTTAGTTCAAATTTGTAAGAAGAGAAAAACCATGTATAAATAGATTGAAAAGCAAACAAAATTGAAATAAATTTGAAAATTGAAAAATAAGTCAAACCCAATAGAATTTAATAAAGGGGATTTATGTTGATCACCAAAAAATCAATCAGATGTATGTTAGCGGTTTTTTAAAAATATAAGTATAACAATATATAAAGCCTCAAATTAATTCTAACCACTTCTTAACCACTTAGTCTACTCTAAGAAAATGATTCCAAACATTGGAAAAAACAATCTACATTTCAGTCCAGTTCATATAAGCAAACCATTATTTTGATGTGTAAAAGGATATTTAAGTTTCTGTGACATCAAGGAAGAAACTTTATGAAAAATATCAAATCAAATTTTTATTCAAATTATGAGGATGATGATAGCTAATGACATTATGTTCTAGGCACATTTCAAAGGTACTTATATATATTAATTCATTTCATTCTCATAAACATATGAAGTAAGCACTGTTATTTTCCCTACTTTCCTGGATGAGGAAACAACTTCAAAGATGTTAAGTACTTACCAATTCAGAGAGAGAGAGTATATGGCAGTAATTATTCTATATGAACAACAAAAAAAATATGTGGATGGTAGATAGATATGTAGATAGAGCTAAAATATGTAATTCTGGAAGTATATGCACCAAAAATATTACTGGATTCTTAATGTTTGCTTTGAGATAGGGATTCATGGGGAGTTATAGGTCTTCTTTTCAATTTTAGCAATTTTTAATTTTTAAAAAACCAGCACATTAATTCTAAAATGAAAAAGTAGGATCATTTCATTTAAAAAATAAATTGCTACTATACATCTAGTAGGCAGATGTGGGTGATAGAATGAGTTAAGCAGTATGAAAGACACCACTTTATAATGGTGTAGCAAAAACCAAAATTGAATGGATTTTATTCTTTCATGTTGGTTCAATGATGAGCTGTTACTAAGTTGACTAAATTTTTATTTAGGGCTTCTTTATTCTTTTAGTTGTATTTTTAAAATGTCTAAAATAAATATATATGTGTATGTGTATATGCACACATATATCAGCAAACTAATGGTAGGTAATGCTTTTAAATCCAATAGCGTAAAAAAGTAAAATCAGTAATCATTTTTGGATAAGTGAAACAGACAGCAAAACCTGAGAGAAAGTAAACTATGCAAACATTATTCAAGAATTATGCAATTAATGTGAATCTAAATTACCTATCTCTTAGCAATTTAACAAAGAGCAAATGTCACGAATGGGCTCAGGCATCCACACTTTGAGATCAGTCCCGATCCCACCACTCTCCCACTTGGCCTGGGAAAGTTTGCTTAACCTCAATTTCCTCATCTACAAACTTGGGATAATAATAGCAGCAATCTCATAGGGTTGTTGTAAAGATTAAATAAAATGCCATGTTCATGTAAAGCTCTTGGTGAATAGCACTTGGTATATAGTAAGTGCTCAAGAAATGTGACCTACTATTCTTACTTGGGAGATAAAGTAACAGACAGTTTCAAAAGGGAGCACCACACCTTTCTAACAATGTCCTCTTATAAAACTGTAGCTCCTGTGGACAGAGGTGGTCTTGGATAAAATGAAAAAGAATAGAACAGGACCTCACAACTTGATGTGTGTTACTTGAATTAGAAGCATCTGCATTACTTGAAAGCTTGTTAGAAATGCAGAATCTCGGTCTTCCCTTCAGCTGACTCAAAATCTGCCTTGTAGCAAGATCCCTCCCCCCCCCCCCTCCCAAGAGATCTGAACACACATTAGTCCAAGAAACACCACTCTACTGCACAGAAGAGGTTGCTTGGCTTATTATGTGCCTTGTCCCGAATACCTGAGGTCAGAGCCTTGTATGGCATTCTCTGCCAGTCCTTCCTTTCTTTCCTTGGCCTCTGTTATGGGTTAAATTGTGTCTCCCAAAAGAACATGTTCAAGTCCTAACCCCAAGCCCCTATTTGGAATTAGGATATTTGAAGATGTTATTAGTCAAGATGAGATGAAACTGGATTAAGGTGGGCCCTGAATGCGGTATGACTGGTGTTCTGGAAAGAAGGGGAAATTGGACACAGCCATTGAGAGACAGAGGGGAGAATGCCATGTGACAACTGAAGCAGGGAACGCCATGGATTCCCAGCAAGCCAGCAAGCCAGAAGCCAGAAGGAGAGGCAGGAACAGATTCTTCCCTATAGATCTCTGAGTGAGCATGGCACTGTGGACACCTTGATTTTGGACTTGGAGCCTCCAGAACTGTGAGACAAAGCATTTCTGCTGCTGTAAGCCACCCAGATTGTGGTTCTTTGTTAAGCAGGCCTAGGAAACTGAGACATCCTCTGACTTCAGGAGCCCCAGCCTCCTTTGGTGGAAACCCTTCTTCAACTAAACTTGGCCTGGTCATGATTGTCACCTGTCACTAATTCTCCCACAGTTCAGTTTCAATTTCAATGCCTAAGAAAATATCTTAAAACAAGACATCCACGTTCTTGATTCTATTTTATTTCTATTGCAAATTGTTTCTGTCAGAACCTTGCTCAAATAACCCCTGCTCTTTCTGAAAATGATCACTAGTCACTATAAAGGCACAATATGCCTGACTAAATTATGCTGTCAACTGGAAATTAGCGATTGACCTGTGGAACCCTTTGTAATAAGAATATCTCTGCTGGTATTGATTTATAGGGAACATTATATCCTGTTGCAATATGAGTAGTAATAATTTTTCCTTGGAGGCATCTTATGATTTTAAGAGTTTCTATAATAAATGAGGTTTTAACAAGGCAGGAGTGATTTTATGTGATTGGAGCCTGTTCGTTATGCACTGGTGATTTGTTTAATTGAACATGATCTAGAAGACTACAGTATTAGAAATACACACCAGCTGCAGTAACTGCTTTACATGTATCTGAAAACAGAAATGAGACATGAGATGATGGAAATATTGGGCAACTTTTAAACTCATAAAGAGAAATGATGCCCAATTTCAATTTGGAGTCACCTAATACTCCCCATACCTTGTAAATTTCCATAATAATAGAATCCTGCACTTGCCTAGTTAATATTTAACTCGTCTATGGACTGAATGTTCTCTGTGGACTTGGGCAGGTGTTAAACTCCTTGGTTCATTCCCTAGATCTTCACAGAACTGTTATTTTCTGCTCTTACTGGATGAGTCAGACTTTCTGGTGTCATTCTGGTTTTCTTGAGAAAACATGTGTAAGAGAGAGTCTCATGGAAATTGATAAAGGTATATTTCTGTTTAGGTAGTGCCTTGTTAATCTTCTCAAGCTTTCCAAAGACAGTATCAGCTCTACCCTTAAGTCGTTATCTGTTAAGTTGTATGGATTGGTCATCATTAGGAAATACAGAAAAAGTTCACCCCAGCCACTTGTTAGAACACACAACCTTGAGTTCATTGCTATCCAGTATTTATCAAAAGCTTTGCTACAGTGATCTGCAGTTAGCAAAGCATTATGATCTTCCCCTGAAGATATTTACCATCCATCTTTAAAAACAAAGGAGGTCAGAGAGCTAGGTACATAGACCATGTGACAATGACACCAAAAAGTCTTACTCTCATTCTAGTTCACTTTATTGTGATAAAATATACATCTAATGCATGTCAATATGAAAAATAAAAATGCTGTAAATACATTTCTAGGGCTTATGCAAGTGGTGCTGTCAAGGACAATTTTATATACACCATGAAGTGATTACTGTGTGAGGAAGTCTTTGGTGTTCATAAAAGATTAGTCAGTTGTGTGTCTTCTGAAAATTGAGTTCATTTTCAGCTCATGGACACCGAATTAAATAAATAACAGGTTTTCCTTTTTGCTTTGTCTGCTGAAAAGTTTAGGGCTGACCAAGTTTGCTCAAATTTGCCTCAACCTGGCACCATTTTGTGTCCCCATCTTTGGTTTATTTCCTTTTTGTCACTGCCATTTTTAAAATGTATTATCTACTTGGCTTTTATTTGTCTTATAAGCTGCTGTTTCAGTTTGCTAAAGCTGCCATTATGCAAAATACCAGCAATGGATTGGCTTCTTTAAAGGGGATTTATTAGGTTACAGATGTACAGTTCAAAGGTCACAAAAGTGTCCAAACTAAGGCATCAACAAGAGGATACTTCATGGAAGAAAGGCCAGTGGCCATCCAGAACACCTCTGTCAGTTGAAAAGGCACATGGCTGGCGTCTGCTGGTCCATTGCTCCTGGTTCTGGTTTCAAAATGGCTTTCTCCAGGATGCCTCTGGGCTTCTGTCTCGTAGCTTCTCTCTCTCAGCTCCTGCACATCATTGTTTGTTCTCCCAGGGCATTTCTCTTTAAGCATCTGGGGATCCTCTCCTAGCTTCTCCAGGGCAAACTCTGGCCTTTATCTCTTAGCTTAGCATCTCCAAACATCTTTGTGTCTGCATCTCCAAGCATCTGGGTCTGTGTCAGTTCTTAGCTCTCTTAAGGACTCCAGTATACTAATCAAGACCCACCTTGAGTGGGCAGAATCACACCTCCATTGAAATAATCTAATCAACAGGTCTCATCCACAGTTGGGTGGGTCACATCTCCATGGAGACAACCTAATCAAAAGATCACACCCATAATAAGTTTGCACTCACAAGATTGGATTAAAAGAACATGGCTTTTGTGAGGGACATAATAGATTCAGACCAGCACAGCTGCCATAAATCTTTTACAGAGTAATATGTTGCTGTGTAAATAAATAGTAGGGTCAGATGACAACCATCAAGGGAGACCCCGATGCTATTCACACACTAAGGACATATCCTTCCAAACAATCCAATTAGAAAACATCAGCTACATCCTAGCATGTGCTTTATATTTCAATTAAATAAAACAACAAAATTGCATTGGTAAAACAAGAAGAAACTTTGCAGACCACAAAATGTTCTATTCCTGAGATAGATAAGTAAATTAAAGGAAAGGAGTTTTAAAGGGAGAAAAATAATCAACACCTGTTCACCAACTCCATTTATAGGAATAAAGATAATTTCAATTTATGAAAAAATAATGGCCTCTTTTTAAGAAATCCCTAGAGGTACCTGATTTCTAGGGAATTTTCCTCCAAGAAATTCTATATTGGCAGAAACACCCTGGGAATGGGGGTTAGTTTAAATCACTCCCAGAAGCCAAATGAAGAAACTTTGTTTGCCTTTACTATTTTTTAATTATAGAATTCACAGGTTTACAGAAAAATCATGCATATTCATGAAGAAACTTAAAACAAGAACAGAAGAATAAGTTGAGTTACATGCTGCTGTTTTATGTAGGAAGATGAAGATTGAGAAATAGTCACTGGGATTAGCAACATGGAGATCACAGATGACCTTGCCAAGTGGGGCTTCTGTGGAGTGGTAGAAGTAGCAGAAGCTCATTGGAGTGGGTTCAAGGGAAAATGAAAGAACATGAAATGGAGAAAAGAAGCATAGGAAACATTTTCCCACATCTTCTACAAGGAAAGCAGAAAAATGAGGCATTGCTAGGGAGGGATGTGGGGTCAATGGAGTTTTTTTTTAAGTTTTTTTAAGCAATCATATATGGTCCAGTAGAAAGAGAAACTTTAATGATACAGAGGAGAGATGTTTCAAGTGTCTCTGAGTTGGAAAGAGGGAGTGGAAGTGACTACACAAATGGAGGGGCTTGACTTCAGGAACATGGAGAGCTCACTAAGGGTAATCAAAGGCAAGACAGGATATAAATGCACAAGGGCAGGCAGATTGGAGGTGGGAGCTGTTCAAGTTCTTATTTTATGTTCATATTTACTCAAAGAAAGAGAAATGAGAAAAAAGTCATCTCATGAGACTGAAGAGAGGAAAGGAAGTTTTGAAGATAAAGGTGACTTTTGGGAGAGTGACAGACTGAAAAGCTAAGGAAAACGTGGAATGATTGGTGGTAAGCACTGAAAACTCTCTTAAAGATACTGGTCATGAATTTAGTGAGACAAGTCAGTATCACTGAATGTTTTTCTCTAGTCACCTTCACTTCCTCAGGTACAGATGAAGAGTACCTGTGGAATTGGATTTTACTAGGTGTGAGATTTTTCCAGGAATGAAGAGAAAGTGTGGTAAGGGATATCAAAGTGATCACAATGAACAATTAGGGACTCTAAGCTTGGAAAGGAAGTCCGGAATGAGTCAGAATGGGAGAGAGGTGGGAGAGATCAATGATAATGACAAAGTTGGGGTCAATTTATTGGATGGCCCAGTGAAATCAAAAGTTGTTGAAGGTGGAGTGTAAAGGGAATGAGTTGGAATGATTTAAGCCAGTGGTCAGAGAGCAGAATACTTAAAATGGAGGTTACAGAGGGGTTGCAATTATTGGTAATGACAACACTGAGAGTGGGAACATCAGTGGCTAATGTCAAGGGTGAGCAAGATCATTGGAAATAGGAAGCTCAAGGAAATGAGAGACACCAGGGTAATGGAAATATTTTCCATGAAAATATTGATGAGTTGACAATTATGAATGGTGAGCTGTTGGAAAAGGAGGTGACAAATTAGGAGCTAGACATACAAGGGGTGGGAGGTATCAGTGAAGAGGAGTAATGTGTGATATACTCTAAAAGCTAGAGCTTCAAAGACTTGGTTTTTGTATAGAGGAGGCTGGGATAATGATCTCGGAACAGTAATTAGAAACATTAAGGACATGTATTAGTTATCTAGTGCTGCGTAACAAATTAACTGAAAACGTAAAACAACAATAATCATTTATTATCTCTTACAGTTTATGTGAGTTAAGAATTCACACAGGGTACACAGGAACAGTTTGTCTCTATTACTTGATGTCTGGGGCTCCACCTAGAAAACATGAAGCCCAAGGGCTGGAAACTTCTGACGGCTTATTCGCTCTCCTGATCCTGGCTGTTAGCTGTGAGCCCGGTGGGGACTGCCAGCTGCAGCCTCCATAGAAGCTTCTCCATGGGAGCTGCCTCACAATATGGTGGCTGGGTTCTAAGGGAGGGAGAGAAAGAGAGAGAAGGCCAGGTAGAAGTTGGATAGCCTTGGAAGTCACCTGGCAACACCACCACTTCCTACTGATTGAAGGAGTTATGAAAGTCCATCTAAATTCAACAGACAGGAAGATAGATCCCACATCTCAAGGTACGAGCATCAACATCAGAGTATAAGAAGAGCATGCAGGATGGGATATATATTGGTGTCATCAGCTTTGGAAAATACATTTTGCCACAGAAACCTACCTTAACTCCGTGATCAGTTGTAGGAGTGTGGAAAGAAAACATGTACCCTTTAAGAGGACCTCAGAGAAAACAGCAAATGCAGTTACATCAAGATGTTCAAAGAGGAGGTTGAGAGTGTGGGACATTTTGCTAGACCATGGAAGAATTTATAAGGTCATGGAAGATGAAGGTCTGAAGTATGTTAGGAAATGTCTAGTCATTTAGAGATGAGAGTCTGGGTGGTGGAAGATGGTCTAGAAGACTTGGGCTTCTTTTGGTGACTGAGGTGAACAATGATGTAGGGCAGAATGAAATTAATTCTGATGACAGCTAGTGGGGACAGGGAGAGAGGAGGAGATCTTGCCAGAGGCCGTTGGATCTCTTCCCTTTATTTTCTTTTTAATTAAGATTTATTCACATACCATACAATCATCCAAAGTATATTATCAATTGATCACATTACCATCATATAGTTGTTCACCTTTCTCGTTGATCCAGGCCGTCCAAAGCAGTGTTGAATATGACAAAGGGAAGGTCCTATCAAGAATGCTCAGAGCACATCCTGACGAAGGAGGACATATCCCCTCACTGCAAGGATCTGTTACATTAGAAAAACAATTAATTTAATTCGTCTTAAGAGATACTATGTGAAAAACTCGAGGGTCACCATAACAGATGCTTGGAAAAGTAACTGATACTAGGACACATCCATTTATGATGAAAAATGAAGCACTTAGAAAACTAGGGATTGAAGTGAACTTTTTTAGCCTAATAAAGTATATCTATCAAAGACCTCCAGCAATTAGCATACTTAATATTGGAGTTGTTGAAGCAGTATCTTAAAATCAGGAACATTTCAAGGACACCTGCTATCACTGCTTTACCATTAACAAAATGACATCAAAATGAGTCATAGGTTTACAACTGGAAAGAAAGAAACAAAGTTGTTATTTGCAGATAATGAAATTAATTATAAAGATAATCAAAAAGAGGCCACAGAAAAATTATCCTAACTTACCAGTAACCAACAACTTGGGTAAATCAAAGATCAATAGGCAAAATTCAGTAACTTCTCTACGTACCAGCCATAACCAATTACAAAATGTCCTCTTAAAAAGATACATTTGCAATAGAAGCAAAAAGTGTAAGAAACCTAGGAGTACATCTAAAAGAAATGTAAAGCTGTTCATAAGGAAATTATAAAATATTTTATTGCAAAGCATAAAAGAATATCTAAAAAATGCAGAGAGATTTATTCTGTGTTCTTGGATGGAAAGACTGAATGTTGTAAAGATGTCAATGCTTCCCAAATTAATCTATAAATTCTATGTAATTATCATAAAAACCTCAAGAGGGTTATTCACAGAATTTGATCAGATTGAAAAATGATTGAAAGCAGATCCACATGAATGATCATGACTGTGGGATTTCAGAACATCACAGATAAAGACCAAATCTGAAAAGCCCCAGCAAGAAAAACAAGTCACCTAGAAAAGGACTGGAAATCACTAGGGCATCAGCTTTCTCAGTGGCATTGTCAGAAGCCAAAGAATAAAATAGGAATAAATTCAAAATTGCAAAAGCTCCAAAAAAAACAAAAAAAACAAAACCCACACAAAAAAAGACCTATCCACTCCTTCTTGGGAAGTTACCGGAGAATATGCTTCACCAAATGGAGGTAATAAGCCAAGAAATCGGTAGATATGGGATTTGCAAGGGGGTGGTGGGTGGTTGGACAGAAATCTCAGGAAGGAAGCTGAGAAATGTGCCATCAATTTTGCTGCCAAGAATGAGCATCACATGGGAACTTGTTAGAGATGTAAATTCTCAGGCCTCATCCCAGGCCTACTGAATCAAAATATTTAGGGTTAAGACCTGGCAGTCCGTGGTTTATCGAATGTCCCAGTGCTTCTGATGCAACTGTGGTGTGAAACCAACTGGCCTAGTGAGCTTGAATGCTCAGCTGTCCATCAGATAGTTCCCTGAAGCCTGCAAACATTAAACATGCATCTTTATGTTTTGATGAGTTCCATTCTTATTTTGAAAATGATACATGCTCTGTGTTGACATCCTAGAAGACAGGGCTGTGCTTTAGTTTGCTAAAGCTGATGAAATGCAGTATACCAGAAATGGGTTGCCTTTTACAATGGGGTTTATTAGCTTACAATTTACAGTTCTTAGGCCATGAAAGTGTCCAAATCAAGGCGTCAAAAGGTGATGATTTTTCCCAGAAGACTGGCTAACAGTGATCCTCAGCTCCTCTGTCAAATGGTGACGTCTGCTGGTCTCTCCCTTCTCTCCCAGGTTTCATTGCTTCCAGCTTCTGTCTTTAGTGACTTCCTTTCTGTTTCTGTGGTTTCTCTCTGTTTTCTGTGTGGCCTCTCTCAGCTTCTCTGGCTTTTCTCTCTCAGTTTCTCAGTCTGCATCTCTGAATTTCATCTCTTATATAGTACTGTATCAAGACTCCTCAACTGAAATAAACTAATCATAAGGTCCCACCCAGAATAGGAATGGATTAGCTTTAAGAACATGATCTTTTGGGGTACATACAACTTCAAACCTTCACAGACTGCATAAAAGAGAAAGGAAAATCATCATCATTCTACCACCCAGAGAAAAATAGTTTAGCATTTTTTCAAAGATATGGATTATGTGGCACATGCATTTTAAGCACCTCTCCCTCTTCCCTCACTTTCTCTCCCTCTCTCCCTCTCCAGGTCGCCTCTGGGGTTCCCAGGAAGTCCTCCCTCCCCACCTCCCCTTGCTTATTCAGACTTAGAGGCAGATTGGAGCCCACAACCCCTATTACTAGCCCAGTGATACTGCACTTTCCCTTGTTTCGCTACTTTCTGCCCACATCCATGTAAATAGTGCTTTGATTAGACTGTTGCCAAGTTGCCCAAATTGAGTATACCATCTGTTTCCTGCTGGGATGCTAACTGATACAGTAATTGGTACTGGAAATAGCTCTGGAAAACAGACCCTCAACATGGGATTCTGAGACTGTGTTATTCTCCTTGCCATAAGGAAAAGGGACATCAGTAACCAACTGCATGTGGGGACCATGATTATTCAAATTAGGGTGGAATAGAATGAAGAGCAAGTGGAGGGCAAGTGGCAGGAAAAATCAATTGGCTGTGGCAATTAGTCTTTATAGTGATAATAAGGATTAAAAGATTGTGGCATCAGGAGGCTTTTCCTGATAGTCTTAGAGCAATGGTTCTCAACCAGGGGCAATTTGCCTCCTCCTCTTTCCCCCCAGGACACTTAGCAAGGTCTGGAGACATTTTTGTTTGTCACAACTGAGGATAGGGTGCTACAGGCACCTATGGTGAGAGGCCCAGGATGCTGCTAAACATCCCACAATGAGTAGGGCAACCCCCTTCCAACACACAACACATAACAAAGAATTATCTGGTCCAAAATATGTCAACCGCACCGAGGATGAGAAACCCTGCCCTAGAGAGAAATAGAAAGCAGTGAATGTCCAATGGAGAACATGGGTAGAAATCACAAAGCTTCTGCAACAAATTTAAAATAGCCCTTCAATTCCTAGAGGCATGGGCAGATAGGGCTGAGGACCAAACCTGGGGTCTGATCATAAAGCTGCAGTGTTGCAGCACACAAGAAATACTCAACAAGTCCAGGTCTTCCCATTCCAGTGTAAGGGCTCTGCTGAAGCTCTGAGCCCAAACAGATATGGCTGAGAATGATGAACTTCCAAATCTTTCTGAAATCCTTGCAAGTGGAGGGAGCCCTTTAACTTTCCCCATCAGAAGAAACCAGTCTAACCTTGATCTAGGCCAGGAGCCCCACATGCTGATGCCAGTTCCCTTCAGAACACATACCCTCTAGCCCATGCCTACATGTTCACAAGCAAGATTAGAGTTCAACATGCTGGAACAAGGATGCATCATGTATGTCTTCTCTGGAAACATATATAACAAAAAAAAGTATAGGATCATACTAATCTCTTTTGGCAGGAGTGGAGGAGCATGTGAGAGAGTAGAGTTAAGTGTGTCGGGCAAGGGAGGATGAAACATAAGGTTTGAGCAGCAAGGAAATGTCTGCACTCAGCCAGGATTTTGAATTGAACATCATCCCTCAAGCATCTGGGAGTGGTGAAAATCCTCTTCCAGATTGGTTAACTGAAGCTGGAACTCAGTGGTTTACAGACTGTAAAGTCAAAACACATCCTGGAGAACTTGCTAAAAACATATAAGCCGAGACTCTTTCCTATGTCAGTGATCCTGGGTCTCTGTGGGCTTTATTAGTATCCCAGGTGGTTGTGATAAAAATCTCAGTTTGAGAACCACCAACCTGTCTTTTCAAAGTGTAGCCCACCCATCAGCAACAGTGACATCACCCTGGGGTCTTGTCCAACTGCACATTTTGATTCAGGAGATGGGGTCTGAAGTTCTGTGTTTCTAACTAGCTCTCAGGTGATGCATCTGCTGCTGGTTCTCAAACCACACTTTGAGGAGCAAGACTGAAGGGCAGTAGCTCTTGAACTTTGTTATCTATCAGAATTAACAGGAAACATAATAAAGCTTCCATTATACAATGTACTACCAAATTTCAGAACCATGACTTCAGAAGAGTGATTCTCAACATTTGGTCACATCAGAAGTATTTGGTATTTAAAATCCCCAAAGCCCATGTCACACCCCAGAGCAATTATATCAGAATTTCATTGGGGTTTTGTAAAGCTTCCCAGAATAGCTTCCCAGAACAAGACAGTCCTGGTTACCATCTTAGGCTTTGAGAGGAGCTACAGAATTGGGGACAGTGGCAGCTCTGTTTTATGTTAATTGACTGTTTGTTCTTTCTCTTTTTTATTCTTTGCTACCTTATATACGACCCTTAGTTATAGCTAATGTTTTAGATTTCAGTTAGGAAGATGTCTGTATTGCTGTCTCCCTAAGAGGGTATGTTAACTGATGGGACTTTCTGTCCCATCAGTTCTCTGTGTTGGGGAAATGAATTTCTGGCTTGGATGAAATCCAAGCGAAGAGGCTAAGGAGCCAAGGCAATGGACTGTGTGGATATCTTTCATTTGCCCCTCCAGATCCTCTGTCTACCCTTCTCCACCTTGCAGTGTGCCCTAGGAGGCCAACCAGTAAGAACTGAGCTTTTGACATCTGGCTTCCAGTTGAGTTCACACAACAGTGAGCATTAGCAAGAAACAAGGGAAGGGATAGGGTGAAGAGTGAGACAGGGTATCCATTCCTCTGGCTTCCTCCCTGGGGTTTATGGACTGACAATCTTGTTCGACTAAAGGTGATGAGCTTCAGGTGGTCCCTTTCACACAGCTCTCTACTTCTCTACAGTCTGGTGAATTACTTGCTCTATTTGCCCCATCCAGTCCAGGAGTACTCCAAGCTACTCTACCCATCCCCATGCCCATACTTTTGTAGCAAGTCTTTTTATTAAACTCTCCTCAAATTGCCCAATTTCAGTGTGCCATCTGTTTTTGCCAGGACCCTGACTGATACAGTTCCTCTTTGAATGAGATTTTTCTTTCTATGCTTTTGTGATTTAAAAAGATAGAGGAATTTTTAATTAAAAGAAAAGTTTCCAAAAAGAAAACTCACTTTGATTTTTTTTTTCCACATTTGGGATGCTAAAATTTCTAAATAGCCCTGATTTGGGATTTCAGCCTGCCAAATTGCACTGTAAATAGCTTTGATTTGGAATTGTATGCTCCAGAATCAAGGTTATTTGCAAATTTATTTTGCCAAAATCAGAAACCAGGTTTGAGAATCCCAGTCCTCTTATTTATGGGAAATATTTTAACAAACTGAGCATAATTGTAGAAGGAAAGTATAGAAACATTTTTCTTGCCTGTGTATATCTAATTTGCAAACCACAAACAATATTTAAGCCATTCATTTGAGCTCATTTGCTCAGTTATTGCAGTTACTTCAATCAGAACTATAGTTCTCTCAGTATGTTACTGCCCAGCTGACTATGTTAATTCAAGACACTGTTCTTAGTATGCTGAATCAGATTTCTGAAGAACCTTTAACAAGCTAGCCAAAGAAATTAACGCATTTTATTTCTCTTCAAAAATATTCAAAATCTGAATACAGGCAAAAATAAATGCATCTTAGGATTGAAGTTATAAAATGAGGGTTGAAAACAATGTGACATTTCATCAGAACAGAGCTAAAATTATTTCTATTATCTTTTCAGATGGCAATATACTTCAGTAGTTTGTTCTTGTGATTATAAGTATGCTAAAACTATATATAATCATTAACTTTATTCCTTCATACTCATAATTCCAAGACTTTTCCTCAACTGCCTGGATGTTAAAATGCAGTTCACTTAGATTCTGTATTTAATAAAGCTCCAAAATTAAGAACAGAATGATAATTACTGCGTGGTTGCATAATCCAAAGTGAGAGAGATGATAGGGCAATTCAGAGGAGTGGTTGGGGAGAGCTGTCAGCATTGGGGAGTGTTGGTTACATGTACTTTAAGCCAATTAGAAGGGTCATGAGATAACCAGCTAATATTGTGACATTCATCACCTAAAGCAGTGGTTTCAGACCTTCGTTGCATGTTAGAATCACCAGAAATCTTTTTAAATGTCCATGCCTGGGTTAAACCCCATATCAACTAAATAAGAATATTTGGAGGTGGGAGTCAGATGTCAGTATTCTTTAAGATCCCCAGATAATTTCACAGTGCAGCAAGTTTTGTGAACCACTTCTCTAGGATATGAGGGAGCATAAGACCTGGATTTCCCCTATCCTTGAAAAGGCTAAAGGGAGAAGCTTTCAACTTCAGCTGATTGAGTGAAGAGGGGTACTTTTGTGTGAGGTGGGGATTTCCCCTTCTTTAGAGGAAAAAATTCCTGTGTTTTCTCCTAGACCAAGAGGAACTTGCCTTTGGGAAGGAGCTGGTCCGGGGGTCATTTAAAAAAGTCCCCAACTACAATTCAACAATAAAAAAAACAAAGAATCCAATTTAAAAATGGGCAAAAGACTTGAATAGACATATCTCCAAAGAAGATAAATCCATGCCTAAGATCATAGGATAAGATGCTCAACATCACTAGCCACTAGGGAAATGTAGATCAAAACTACATTGAGATATCATTTCACACCCATTAGAATGTTAAAATTAAAAAAAAAATTTGAGTGTTGGAATGTATGTGGAGGAATAAGAACGTTCATTCTGGTAGGGATGTAAAATGTTGAAGCCACTGTGGAAGACAGTTTGGCAGTTCCTCAGGAAGCTAAGTATAGAATTACCATATGACCCAGCAATCCCGCTACCAGGTATAAACCCAAAAGAATTGAAAGCAGGGACTCAAACTTGCTTTGCACACTGATGTTCACAGCAGCATTATTCACAACTGCCAAAGATGGAAGCAACACAAGTGTCTGTCAACTGATGAATGGATAAAGTGTGGAGTATACATAGTTTGGAATATTACTCAGTTGTAAAAAGGAATGAAGTCCTGATGCATGTGGCAACATGGATGAACCTTGAGGGCATTATGCTAAGTGAAATAAGTCAGGCAAAAAAGGATAACTATTGTATGATCTCACTGATATGAACTAATTATAATAAGCAAACTCACAGGGAAGTGTGATGGTTGGGTTCATGTGTCAACTTGGCCAGGCGATGGTACCCAGGTGTCTGGTCAAGCAAGCACTGGCCTAACTGTCACTGCAAGGACATTTGTGCCTAGTTAATAAATCAGAAGGCTGATTTATTAAATCATCAGTCAATTGGATGCAGCTGTGACTGATAATGCCAACAAAGGGCGTATCTTCCACAATGAGAGAATGCAATTAGCTGGATTTAATCCAATCAGTTGAAGACTTTTAAGTGAGACAGATAAAGGACCTTCACTTCTTTGGCTGACCAGAGAAGCGTTTCCTGAGGAGTTCGTCAAAGTTGCCAGTTTGTTTCCTGAGGAGTTCATCGAATAGCTTCATTGGAGTTGCCAGTTTGCTGCCTGTGCTATGGAATTTGGACTCGTGCATACCCACAGTTACATGAGACACTTTTATAAATCTTATATTTACAGATATCTCTTGTTGATTCTGTTTCCCTAGAGAACCCTAACTAATACAAGAAGGAAACTAGACTATAGGTTACCAAAGGATAGAATGGGCTAGAGAATTTGTACAGAATTTCTATTTAGGTTGATTGTACAGGTTTGGAAATGGATGGTGGTGATGGTAGCACATTATCATGAGTGTAATCAACAGTGCTGAACTATGTATGTGAATGTGGTTGAAAGGGGAAGTTTTGGACCACATATGTTATTAGAATGAAAGTTAGAAGATAAAGCATGAGACTACATAACACAGTGAACCCTGTTGTGTATGATGGACTGGGGTTGACAGTACAAGTATCAGAATGTTCTTTCATGAATTATAACAAATGTATGACACTATTACAAGGTGTTAATCATAGGGTGGATATGGGGGAAGATACACCTAATGTAAACTATGGACTATAGTTAATAGTACTATTTCAATGTTGTAACAAAAGTACCACACTCATATGAAGTGTCAATAATAAAGGGGAAATGGGGATGTAATTTTTACATGACTTTTCTGCAAACATACAGCTTCTCTAATTAAAAAATAATAATTTTTAAAAAACATATGCTAAGTGAACAAAACCAAGCACAAAGTACTACATATTGTATGATTCCATTTGTATAAAATGTAAATATAAATAAATCTATAGAGACAGAAATAGATTAGTGGTTATGTAGGGCTGGGAAAGGATAGAGAGATTGAGAGGGAACTGCTAAGTGGTATGAGGTTTTTCTCTATGGAATAATGAAAACATTCCAAAATTGATTGTGTTGATAAATGCACGACTCTGTGATTGTACTAAAAGTCATTGATTATACACTTTGGATGGATTTTATGGTAAGTGAAATTATCTCAATAAAGCTGCTTTTTTAAAAAAGAGAGACAGTGGGAGTTTTATCTGAGAGTAACTCCAAAATTGGGGGTTCTGTCCAAGATTCCTTCTATGTGACAGGGAAAACTGACTTTGCAGTTCAGAGTAAAAGGCAGTGGGCAAAGAATAAAGTTTTCTTCCCTTTTGCAAGCTTTCAAGTTCAGTTTAGTCAGTAAAATGGTTACCTCAATGTATATTATTGGTGCACCAGAGTAAAAAAAAAAAAAAGAAAGAAAGAAAGTCACTGTGTCTCTCCAACAGCCTGCCCTGTCAGTCAGAGACCCAAATTTAGGCATTTGTCTCTCTTCTGCTGGAGCTACTGCTTTAGGAAGCCAGAGTCCTAATCTCTCCATTCAGCTACCACCACCATTCATCCATCAAGAAAATGGAACTTGCAGGAAAGCACAAAAAGAAGAATAGGATCAACAATGGTTCTTTGCATCCTAAGAGATGTAAGCTCCCCAAAAAGACCACTGAAGGCAGGAACAGAAGAGGGGAGCACCCTGGAAATAATGCATAGGGTTGGTGCTTACCCTCAATATGCAGAACTAAAGATTCTACAGTAGTCCTTGAAAACCCCACTGATTGGAGACCTGTGTAAATGATGACTGTGTCTCAGAGTTGTGCATGCAAACCAAATACTAATGGCAGGAATAAAGCGTTTAATAAAATCCACTACTTGTATCTGAAAAAAAAAAAAAAAAACACTTAGCAAATGAAGGGGAAAAAGTGAATGCTTGAACTTCATTACAGACATCTACAAAAACACCTATAACAAGCACCATAATGCCAAAGTAATGAAGATATTCTTTTTAAAACGAGGAGCAAGATGTCTGTTATCACACTCCAATTCAGTATTGCCTTAGAGATTCTAGCTGGTGCCATGAGAGAAGAAAAAAATTGAATAAGGAAACGAAAAGAAGAAAGAAAATTGCCATTACTCTTAGGTTATGTGATTCTCTCCCTTAGAACCTAAAAGCATCTAGAGATAAAGTGTTGGAATTAAGGAGAGTTTAAAATTGTGAGTTTTATTTTAATTACTTAATACAAAATCAATATTCATGTGGGTGTGCTTATCCTACCATTTATGCGGACTTGTACTACCAGACATCTGGAATTCTGAAAAGCTACAGACAGTAACACAAAGCACACTTGTCACATGTATACACAAACAGACATACATATACACATCTTCTCACATATATATGCAAAACTGTCTTTCAGGAGAAAGGTGAGGTAGAAATATTTTAGGAATACAAAATTGAAAGAGTTTATTACCAACAGACCTCAGTTTTTAAAATATACATTTTTGGCAAATGGGAAAAAACCTGGGAATCAGTCTGAAGTCAAGAAAGAATAGAGAAGGAAAAAAATTGAAAAAAAATATATAGGTAAATCAAAACCATCTTTAATCATACAAAACATGAAAAATATTTCTAACGTATAGATTTTAAAGTTAAATAAATAAAGACTAAATACTATCAAATAGCATATAAAGTATGCAGAGGGTGGTCAGAATCAAGTATTCTGATATACTTGTGTTGTGAGACAGGAGAGTGAGATATTGATTAGCTGTAGACTTTGTTAAACTAAACATGGTAGTTAAAATTTCCAAGTAACCAATAACAGAATAGAAATAAAAGTGTTTAACTTCCGTACTAATAGCATATAGAAATATGGAATAAAGGGGGAATTTTTTTTCCACAAAAGACAAGAAAGGAGAAAAAATAAGGAAACAAAAAACAGAAAAGTGAGAAAACTGGAAAACAATATTAGATCTTAGAAAGATACAAATAAAGATATAATCACAGTGTATAGAAAAGACTAAACTCACTGAGTAAAATACAGACATTGTCAACTATGTTAAAATAAAACAAAATTCAGCTATATTGCTGTTTACGACAGATACTACCAAGACATAAGACACAGAATGTTTGAAAAAGTATTAGGAAAGATAGCAATAAAATACTAATCCAGCAAAAGCCAGTGTAGGTATACAAATATCAGACAAAGTAGAATTTATAGCAAAGGGCATTTTTAATGCTAAGAAAGTCATTGTGTGTTGATTAAGGTTTTCAATCACCAGATAAATATACAGTTTTGAAATGTGTGTGTTTAGTATGATTTCAAAATATATAAAGCAAGAACGGTCAGAACTACAGAATAAAGTGATAAAATCATCACCATAATGGAAGATTTTAACACGCCTCTCTTGATAATTTATAGAATCAGTAAGCATATTGGAGATTTAGTCAAAATAATTAACAAGTGTTAAATGATGGACATACAAAGAACGCATTGTATGGAAGTGCCACAAAGTATCAATCCATTCGCTAGTTAAGTATTTGTGTTGTTTCCAGTTTGGGGCTATTATTAATAAAGCTGCTGTGAACATTTGCATACAAACTTTTTTTTGTCTTGGATAAATGCCTAGAAGTAGGATTTTGGGTTTGTATGGTAGGTGGATGTTTCCTAATTAATGCAATAATATGTAGAAATCTCAAAAGCATCAGTCTAAGTAAACAAAAAAACAAAACAAAGCGAAAAAAGACAAATGGCTATATCTTGTATGTTTCTTTTTTATATGACATTTCTGGACCACAGGGACAGACATCAGACTAGAGGTTGCCTGGAAATGAAGGAAGGGCATGGGTAGCTTTTTGGAGTAACAAATATATTCTACATATTGATTATGGTGGATGTTGCATGACTATACATGTTGGCCAAAACTTATTGTACACCTGAAGAGAGTGAGTTTTACCAGATGTAAAATGTACCTCAATAAATCTCCTTTAAAATAAATAAATAAATATCAAGACCATCTCCCCAATTCTATTCTAGAATATATTGGTGGTTCTAGCCTGTGCAATAAATTTAAAAGTGAAATAGTAGGCATAAGGTTTGGAAAATAAGAAAGACAAGTTCCATTGCTCACACATGGCATGACTGCCTGTGTAGAAAACCCCAAAGATTCCACAGAAAATTTATTAGCATTAATAGCAAAGGTTAACAGCATTGCCAGATCTAAAATCGATATAAAAATGTCATGTGCATCTTATAAATGGAAACAAACAGAAAATTAATTTCAAAATATAGTAATAAAAATTAAAGCTATCTGATAAAAAGATGACTATGACCTTTATATGAGAATTTTGAAACATTATTCATGTTATTTTATAAGACCTAAAGAAGAATTGCAGAAACATATCATGTTAATGGAAGGAAGATGCAATATCATAAAAGTATCAATTTTCCACAATCTAGTTTTTTCATGAAATGTGACAAACTGATTCTAAAATTCATATGGTAGACCAAAAAGAGGAGAGCTAAGATGTTCCTGTAGAACAAAAATTATGATATCATTTGTCCTGCTATTTATCAAGCTTTATTATAAAGTAACTGCCATGAAGATAGTGTGGAATTGGTACTGGGATAGATGGATAAGCAAAGGGAACAAAATAAGATCATAGAAATAGCCCCAAACAGATATGGGAACTTGATTTATGTCTCAGGCAGCATACCAGTGTGCTTATTAATGCTGGTACAATAGGTTATCCCTTTAAGAGAAAACGTAACTAGGATTTCAACTTCCAAGTTTACATCAATTGCAGGTCAATTAAGGATTTAAATTTCAAAGCAAAACTTTGAAATTCTTAGAACAAAATATAGCAGAATATCATTGACCTCAAAATAAAGTATTTCTAAATAAAACATTAAAAGGACAATCCAAAGGTAGAAGATTGACAAATTTGACCACATCAAAATTAAGAACTTCTGTTTATGAAAAGACACCACAGAGTGAGCCACAAGTCAAATCACAAATTGGAATATATTTACAACAAACACAATTAACAAAGAGTAGCTAAAATGTACTGTATTTGATTTTAGTTCTATATTGATGAACTGTAGGTTAGTTTCAAGGTTTTCTTATTTGGATCAATATATGACAAAATAATAAATGTCATCATACCCTTTTCTTTTTTGCTAGGAGTGGAATTGCTATGGCAAAAATTACATGATCTTAATTTATATAGATATTGTCATATAGAGACGTCTTTCCAATTACCACTCTGTGGTAGGCTCCCAAAGATTTGTCCATGTGTCCATTGAATATTACCTTATTTGGAAAAAGAGTCCTTGCAGATGTGATTCAGTTAAGAGATAAGAAGACTATCCTGGATATCTGGGCAGGCACTTGTGATGGCATTTTAAATGCCTTAGGAAGGCAGAAGGAGATGAGAGACACACAGAAGAGGAGGCAACTTAACTTCAGAGGCAGAGATTGGAGTGACATGGCCACAAGTCAAAGAATGAAAACAGGGACCAAAATCTGGAAGAGGCAAGGAATTGATACCCCTAGAGCCTCCAGAGGGAGTGCAGCCCTCTCTTTACTTCAGCCTGACTTCAGCTCAGTGAAACTGATCTTGGACATCTGGCCTCCAGAACTGTGAGAGAATAGATTTCTGCCCTTTTAAGCCACCAAGCTTGTGATAATTTATTACAGCAGGCACTGCAAAATAATACACACTTCCCCCAGAGCATATTGGATTATTATTTTCCAACCTAATAAGTGTGTAGACCCTTTTTATATGTTATAGAAAACAATCCTTAGATTGGTATATGTAGCACAGATTTTTCTATTGTTTTTTTTGGGGGGGGGGGTATTTTTTTATTATCCAGCAACATTTGGCTTTTCTATGAATCATTTTTTTCCTTTACAGCTTTATCAAATGAAGGTTATTTTAAATGCACTCAAATTTTCCTCTAGGAATATAGAGGTACATTTTATTATTCTAATTCTTTGACTCATCTTCAATTTAGTTTAATATAAATAGTCAGAATTTATATTTTTAATAGAAGCCATGACCAACCATTTTCAATCAATCTATCTCTTTCTCAGTGATGTGGCAAGCCATATTTACCAGGCATTAACATCCTTAATACATATTTAGGCCTGTTTTGGGGTTCTCTATTTTGTGCCAGTGACATGTTTCCATATTCATTCACTAATATATATTGCTTAATCACTGTTATTTGAATTTCAATCTGTTTTAATATGTAAGATGGCTAAACCTACCCATTATTCTTCCTCTTACTACGTTTGTTATTGTATATTTATTAGAACCATTAGCTTTTGAATGAGCTTCTGTTTTCACCACACATTCTTTCAAAACAAGAAAATCCTGTGGTCACAGTAGGTTTGCAATAAATTAAAGGAAAATTGACATCTTTGCAATATTAAGACTTATTTATACACTTAAGAGGCAATTGAAAGTATTCATCATATAAACTTTTATCATTTCTTATTAATTGTATTTCTAGGTTTATATATTTTCTACGGGATATTGTAAGTGTGATATTTTTTATTCAACTTTTTTGGATAAGAATTCATTGATTTGGCTGACTTCATTTTGAACCTAGAAATCTTAAAAAAAATTGTTTTGAGTGTTTTATGTTTTCAGTTGATTATCTTGGTTTTTCCATACTGTAGGCTAATGATACACCTTTTCCCCATATTATTCACCTTTAATTTCTTTCTCTTACCTATTTTCATTGCCCAATTCCTGCAGAACAATTTTAATTATTAGTGGTGAGAGTAAATGTAATTGTTTCATTGCTAAGTTCAACTGGAATGCATCTAAAATTTTTTTTCAAATAAACACACACACACACACATACACACACACATCCATAGTCTGGAACAGTTTATGAATGTATGTAGCATTGAAGCTTCCAGTTCTTTAAATGTCTGGTCAATTTCCCCAATGAGTGTATCTCAGCCTGTGTAGGTGAACATAGGGTGAAGGTAGTATGTGGTATTGGCAACAGACTTTCTTTTGTGATAATTTATCTGTTTGAATTTTCTCTTCTGTGGTCAGTTTTTCTAAACAGCTTTATTGAAATATAATTCACATACCATACAACTGACCCATTTAAAGAGAACCAATCATGGTTTTTATGCACAGATAAGTGCAACCATCACCATCATCAATTTTAAAACATTTTCATCACCTTTAATTGTCACACCCATCCTACCACCCCCTGTTCCCAGCCCTAAGCAACCACTAATCTATTTTCTAACTGTATAAATTTGCCTATTCTGGATAATTTATATAAATGGAATCATATAATAATGGTATTTCGATGATGGGCTTCTTTCACCTAGCATATTGTTTTCAAGGTCCATTCAAGTTGAAGCGTGTATTGATACTGCTTTCCTTTTTTCTGTCCTTAAAAAAATACTCATTTATTATCATGTGACATTATAAATTTATAACAGTTTCCAGTTTTCTCACTTTTGTGTGTTTCCTTATTTTTTCACCTGTTATGATGAATTACATGAATAATTAGATTTTCTAATATAACAAACCTGCATTTATGAGATAGACCCATCTTGATTACAATGTATTATTTTTATTTCTAGATAGAATAAACATATTGCTGGATTCAGTTGCCTAATATTTTATCTCGAAATTTTCAATATGTATTCATAGGTGAGATGAGCCTGTGCTTTTTCTTGGTATCAAATTCAATCTTAGCCCATAGAGTAGGTTGGAAAGCTTCTCTCTTTATCTGTTGTGTGAAGAAATTTGTATAGATTAAGGTTTACCAAGCACTTGGCTATTTAGTAAAATTTCCCTGTAAAATCAACTGTGCCTATTGTTTCTTTGTTAGGAACTACTGGTTGAATTTCTTTAATGCTTATGTGATAGTATCCAACATTTCTTCTTGATTCAAAATATGTCCAGAATTCAATCATTTCTCACCAGCTCCACTGCTACTATCACTTTTTGAGACAGCATCTTTGCTCATCTGGGTTGCTGTTATAATCTCTCAATTTACTTCCTGATCCTACCCCTGTCTTTCTAGACCATGCTGCCAATAGAATTTTCTGCAACAACAGAAATGTTTAATATCTGTTTTCCAATATGGTAGCCACTAGCCACCTTTGGCTTTTGAGCCATGATCTATAGCACAATTGAGGAACAGGTTAATTAAATTTAAATAACTACATGTGGCTGGTGACCATGAAATGGAGAGTGGAGCCATAGTGTCTATTATCAAAACAGTAGCCAGAATGAGCCTTTACAGATTTAAATCAAATTATATAATGTCATATATTTGCTTAAATCTTTCAATGGCTCTTCATCTCAATAAATAAAAGCCAAAATCCTTACAGTGGCTTACAGGAGCCTATATGATCTGACCCCTTCTCTGATCCCATTTTCTATTAATATTTACTCCAGTTACTCTATTACTCTCCTTCCTTGCTCCAGCCGCACTGACATCCTTGCTATTCCTTGGACAAACTTGCCAGACATAATCCCACATTAGGGTGCCCCAACTGATAGTTCCCTTCATCTGGAAGACTCTTTGCCCAGATGTTTGCATAGGTAATGCCCTAATCTGCTTCAAGTCTCACTCAAATTTCACATTCTCAATGAGAACTACCCTCACCAGTCAGCATTCTTATTTTTCCATTTTTTTCACCATCTGTTCTTTTGTGTGTATGAATTCAAATGTCTTGTCTTCCAATTCACTGATCCTTTCTTCTGCCTGTTCACATCTATTGTTGTGTTCCTCCATTGTGTTTTTCATCCTCCATTGTGCCCTTCATTCCCATGAGTTCTGCCATTTGTTTTTTCAAGTTTCCAAATTCTTCTTTATGGTCATTCAGTGTCTTCTTTATATCCTTCATCTCTTTCGCTATACCTTCCTTCAGTTCATTGAATTTATTTAGCATTAGTTGCCTCAACTCCTGTATCTCGGTTGAACTATTAGTTTGTTCCTTTGGCTGGTCCATATTTTCATGTTTCCTAGTATGGTTTGTTACCTTAAGTTGTCTAGGCATCTGATTTTCTTGATTGGTTTATTCTGGAGCTTGTTTTCTATCTTTTTCCTAGGGGTTTTCTTGTTGGTTGGCTTTGTTCTCTGGCCTCTGTTATTCAGTTCAACTTACTCTAGACCTCTAACTTAGATTCTATTTAACTAGATAGAATTCTGATTTAAAAATTTAAAAATCAGAATTTTTCACCTCTTGTTTTTTTCTGTTTCTTGCCCTGCCTCTATGTAGCCTTTTTTGTGAGTGGGTCTCCTCATATATGGTTGACCCCAGTCAGATTTTCCCAGTCTAGAGAGGCCCAGGTCTCATTGGGAGGGTATGGAGTTTTCCTGAGAATGAGACCCTCCTATGAGACCTTTAGAATTGGTGCTTTTCCTCTCCTGTCCAGCAGGTGGCGCTTGCCAGCCATCAGCTCCCCCACCAGTGTAAGGAGGTGTGGAGACAAGTTCTCCTGATGACTCTAATCCTGTCGGGGGCATGGCTGACTGAAGCTGGAATCTGAATTCCAGCCCCTGGGGTCTGAGTTCCCAGAAGGAGGACTGCCAGTTAAGCTGGGCCTCCCTCCACTCTCCCAATCCTCAGAACTCCAGTTGTCTCTCAGGGGCACTATTCCCTTCTCTCCTCTCCTCTTTGGGGCCTCTCCAGATAGATTCCTTGGTCAGCCTGAGTTGCCAAATAAAGACGGGGGTGGAGGTCTTCGGTAGTGAATACGGAATTCAAAGACACTGTGGGTACTCTGTCTCCCCCAAGCCCAGCCTAGTCCCTCAACCTGGGCTTTCTAATAGAAAATAACCACATATGCTACTTTTAGATTAAAAAAAAAAAAAAAATAGAAAAGAAAAACAAGAAAAAAGAAAAAAGGAAAAAAAAAAAGGAGTCCCTTTTAAAAGTCTTTCCCCAGCCTGGAATTTTTGTCAGTGTCACCAGTCAGTATTCTTGATCCTTTTCCTTTAAGTACTTTTAACTAAATTCTCATGTTCATTTTTTTCATAGTATTTATGATCTTCTAATGTATCATCTAATTTACTCATATGTTCATATATCTACTTTATTATCTACATACTGCATCTGGTAGTTTGGAATATAGCCTCCTCAAGGTCAAAGATATTTTTCAATTTTGTTCACTGAACTTTCTCAAAAACCTGTTGAAAGAGTGAATAAATGAATCATTTTTAGAAGTTTTGTTTCCTGTGAGTGTATCATTTTTCTAATTCATACCATTTCATCATGGGTTAGATTTTTTCATAATATCCTCACTTTATCATCTGCTTAATCCCTATAGCATCTGAAGTATGTCTCTCCTTTCATTTGTAGTGGGTTGTTTCTTTCTTAATTTCTTCTCTTTTTCTTAATCCTGCCAGAGATTTATCACTTTGAATAATTCCAAAGCAAACTTTTGGCTTTTTCAATACTCCCTATTATATATTTGTTTTCTATTTCATTAATTTCTGCTGATATCTTTATTATTTCATTCCTTGGTTTATTCTGCAGTTCTTCTACAGAGTATTTCAGTTGAAAAATTAGCTCATTAAACTATAGGACTTCTTTCCTAATGTAAGAATTTACAATTTACAACTATAAATTTCCTTCTAACCATGTGCTTAGCTGCATCTCACAAGTTTTTTTTAAATATTTTCAGTATCATCCATTTATTGTTTTTGTCCCATGAGATGTTCAGAAATTGCAGTCATCAGGAAACTTTAAATTCATGTTTGGTGGTTGTTTTCCAGCTTAAATTCACTATAGTTATGGAATATTTCTATATGTTACCAATCCTTTGAATGTGTTGACTCTAACTCTTTCACCTATATTTTGGTCACATTTCTTAAATATTTTATGAAATAAATGAAAATAATGAGAATTTTATGAAATAATTGAAAATTAAGAGAATTTTCCAATTATTGGGTATAATATCCTATATATGCCCATTAAACAATCCATGCTAATTATCCTAGTCATATTTCTATGTCCTTATTGATCTTTAACTGCTTGCCATCTTATCAATTTCTAAGAGAAATATGCTAAAAATCAGCCACTTTTAAGGTAGGTCTGTTAGTATCTCCTGGTAATGTTTTTCTACTTATCCTTTATATTTTTTAAAGCTATGTTATTAGTTGCATATATGTTTACCTTTATCATTAAGTAGCAAATCTTTTAATCTCTAGTAAGAATTTTTTAATTAAAAATATATCTGATAATAACCTAGTATCTGGTTTATATCATTAGTGTTTGCCTGGTAAATTGTTTCTCAATCTGTAATTCTCAACCATTTTTTTCCTTATATTTTAGATGTGTTTGAAAATAGCATATATAAGGACTTTTTATTATTGTAAAAATCTTGACATTTTAGCTATAGATTTTAAGTTCATGTACATTTAATGTCATCATTGATATCTTTGGATTTGCTTTGACCATTTTACAACATGTTTTATGTTTGTCCCATTTTTTCTTTCCCCACTTTTTTTGCCTTGAATGAAATTTTTGTGATATTGATTTCATTTTCTCATTTTTTTATGTTAAGTAGTTTATTATTCTGATTCTAATATTGCAGTGATTACCCTAAAGGAAATCAAATGTTTTTCTTTCTCCTAGAGTGCTTTAAGTACAGTTATCTCCTTTCAACTTAAATACTGTTGTTGTCCAGTATATTAGTTGTATGTTATTCCCCCAACCTATAAATTAGTTATTATCATTTTTATTTTTGTTGTAACATACAGTTAATATTTGCTTAATTTTACCAATAACTTTGCTCATTATTCAGCATGCGATGTTCCCAGGATCTCCTGAACCCATTTTCAACTTTGTTGGGTATATTTGAGTTAGCTTATTCTGTTGTAATTAGCAGGTTGTTTTATGTGTATATCTATACCTACACCTTGCTATATTAACAGATAAATAGCTAATGATAGATGACCCAATCTGAAAAACTGCTACAGATCAGAGGACACAAAGGCAACATAATGACTAAACCTAGTTGGTATCCTGGATTTAATCTCGAAGAGAGAAAAAGGAGAAGTTGGTAAAGTTAACATAGAGTCTGTGGTTCAGTTAATAGCAATGTGCCAGTGTTCATTAGTTATGTCAAATGTATTGTGGCAGTGGAAGACGTTGACATTAGCAGAAACTAAAGTATGCAGAAACTCTTTGTATGATCTTTGCAACTTGTCTGTAAATCTTAGATTATTACAAAATAATTATTCCAAAATAATCATTTTTTTAAAGAGTGAGGTAATTGAAATGGTCAATGGATAGTTGAACAGATACTCAATTTCAACATATTGGAGAAATGCACATGGGAGCCACAATAAGATACAACTACAGATTCACCAGTGTGGCAAACTGAGCAATGGTCCATTGGTATCCATGACATAAACATGGTATCCATGACACAAACTCTGGTTTGTATCCAAACCAAAAGTTATCCATGACAAAAGGTATCCATGACACAAACTCTGGCAACCATGAATATTGCCTTATATAGGAAGAGGGTGAACTTTTCCTCATATGGCAAAAGGTGTGAATAAATAAAGGAACTTGAGAGGGGAGGGAGAGTACCCTGGATGATCCATGTGGGCCCTAAATGCAATCATAAGTGTCTTTATAAGAGTGAAGTAGAGGGAGAATCTATGAGAGAGGAAGGGGAAGAGGCAATGTGGCCACAGAGGCAGAGATTGGGGTGATGCAGCCACAAGCCAAGGAGTGCCTGCAACCACCAGAAGCTGAACAAGGAAAGATGGATTATCTCCTGGAGCCGCTGGATGGAGCACAGTCCTGATGGACACTGAACTGGAACTTCTGACCTCCAGAACAGTGGGAAGATAAATTTATGTTGATTTAAACCACTGAGCTTATGGAAATTTGTTACAGCAGCCACAGGAAACTAATATCAAGTGCTAGAGAGAAGATAGAACAATAGGAACTTCTATTCACTGCTGGTGGGGAAGCAAATTGAACTACAGTTTAGAAAGCAATTTGAGGGTATCTACTTAAGTTGAAGGTATGCACTATATAGATGAGAAAGTTTTACTCTGAGATATACCTTAAAGAAATGCATGCAACTGTGCCATAGAGAGAGATACAAGAATTGGCATTATCCAGAATTACTGTGACTTGAGAAAACCTGAATTTTAATTAACAATAGACTGGATATATAAATTGTGGTATAGTCACATAATGGAATAGCATACAGCAAACAAAAATGCAAGAACTTAGCTCACACAACATAGATGAGGTTCATAAACATAATATTGAGCAAAAGGCACCAGACATAAAAATATATATGTGATATATGATTGCATTTATGAAAAGTTCAAAAACATGCAAAACTAAGCCATAGTGATTAGGAATACATATGTAGGTGGTAAAAGTATAACAAAAAGCTAAGAAGTGATTACCATAAAAGCCACCTTTTATGGTAACTTTTGAGATGGAGTGATAGGGTTCAGATTTGGAAAGAACACACAGACTGGGTTATTGTAGCAGCACTAACAATGTTCTATTTCTTGAACTGGATAAATATAAGGATATTTAGTTCACAATAATTTATTAAATTGCATATTTATGTGTAATGCACCTTATGTATGTGTTACATTTCTCAGTATGCATGTTTTACATATACATCCAAAAACATCTAAAAATAAATTATGGACTAAAAAACAATCTAGAGGTGATTTTTGAATAAGGAACTGTCAATAAGCATTGAATCAAGATAAAAATTAAGTTGTCTAAATAATTGCAACAAATTAGTGTAAAAAACCAAAAGTAAAAGGGAAATTCTTGAATAAGAATATGTACACCATAAAAGAATAATATATAAAAATAAGATTGCTCTGTACCCTAGAATACTTTTCCAAATATGGAGAAGAAGGAGAATGAAAAATATGCCTTACTGGGAAGGAGAGAGTGAATTCCTGTTGAGGAACTTAAATAATTCATGCCTCTGAACTAGTTGAAATGAGCAGGCAAAGCACGGCCCATGCAGTAGGAGGCCTCCAAAGCCAGTCCAAGGAAGCATTTGAACAAAGCAGAAAATAAGGAAAGAAGATGAGCCCAGCTCTGTCACCTACTTGCTCTGTGACCAAATCAAAACACTAATCTTCTCTGTGCCTCCATTCCGTCCTTTCTAAAATAAATGGTAATAGATAACAGACCATTTGTTCTGGAGTACAGTTAGGATTAAATGAGACAAAACAATAAACCTAGTAAATGTTTATTAAGTTTAGCTAATATTAACATTATAATCAGCATTGTTATTAACCTATCATCCAAAATCCTAACTAGTTAAAGATCATGACTCCGAATGACTTATAATTTTAAAACATGCTGCAACCAAAGAGAAAAAAGTTAAGTTTACAGTATGCTAATTTAAACAGATGTATGCTTTGTGTTTTGGTTGGGAGAGATACAACATAGGAAAATAACATGAATAAAAATGAATTATTAGTGTAGTAATTTCAGACAAATCTGAATTTTCAAGAGGAGATATGAAACAAAACAAAGTATTTTTAATTGAAAAATGTTTAGTGACAATTAAAAAGTAATAGGCTTTATGTGTTGAAAAATTTCAATAGTTGTATTTATATCCAGGTGTATTAAACTTATAAAATTTCAAGGAGAGGTGGATAAATCACTATAGGATTGTGATGCTAAAGGAGATCTCTTGGGCTTTGGCATTGAATTAAAATAAAAGTAAATAAAGAGCACAAAAATCTAGATGCATAGAGAGGTTCTTGAGAATTGTCTGTTTGCATTTCCTATCAACGCTGGTGTGTGGAGACTGAGTTAGAATTGCTTTTATTTAGAAAAAGTGAAAGAACATGACATATTTGTACTTTTAGTGTGGAGGGACAAATTTATTCCATTTAGGCTCTTCCCTCCTTGCTATATATTTTCATATTACTACAACACACTTTGGAAAAAGCTGACAATTGCATCTACTGTTAAATACAACAGAAAAATAAATTGCTAAACTGTTCCTCAAATTAGGAAATGCAACTTCAAAAAGTAAATAGGAGAAAATACATGAATAATGATAAAAGAAAAAACCTGGAAGTTATTAAAGAAAACTAGTAGAAAAAATTACGTACCCCATGAGACATGTTCCAGTCCTAACCCTCAGCCCTGTGGGTGTGGGCTCATTTGTAAATAGAATTTTCAAAAATACCATTAAGGTGCGGCCAAATTGACTCAGAGAGGGCCTTAATCCAAATATGTCTAAAATCCTTCTAAGCAGAGGAAATTTGGAAGCAGTCTGTCAGTAGAAGCCAGAGGAGACAGGAGACAGAATGCCATGTGATGGAGGCAGAGGTTGAGTTTTGGATTGCCTGCAAGCCACCACCACATCACTACAGACTTCAGAGAAAACCTGATCCTGCTGAGGCTTTGATTTTTGACTATTAGCCTCCAAAACTGAGACAATAAATTCCTGCTGTGAAGCCAACTAGTTTGTAATATTTGTCATAGCATCACTGGCAAGCTAAGACATATGCCAAAGACCCTAATCACCAGAATTCAAAAGGCACAAGTTTCATTGTTAGGGAAACTAACATTATATTGATATGGATGTCCATGGGGGCCAAATATCTTCAGAGATGGCGTGTCTGGAGGTGGGAGTGTAACAAAATTAAATCATCATCTCCCCCAGTAGGAAGTCAGCTAACAAAACTGGTAAACTGAATCATCATGCAAGTGCAGCATAAAGAGGCTATTTAGGAATACAGAGTTAAATACCAGGAGAAACAGCTACAAGTGCTGAATGTGGTTAACACTAAGAATCAGGAATCAAGAGTGGGAAGAAATAAATTAGGAGACACCTTTTTATCTGTTATAAGCCTGGTAATGCAATGTGATTTTTTTAAAATATGTACAAGAATTACAGTGATAAAAACTTAAAAATGCAAAGACATGCGGTGCATAACCCCAATTATGTGTTTATGATTTGTATATATATGTGTATAAATATATGTATAGGTATGTATGCATTGTGTATATATATACATGTGTGTGTGTGTGTGTATATATATATATAAATGCTATCAGAAAAATGAAGGGCTAATTGTAGTATCACAGAATAGTAGGATTATGTGCAAATATATTTTAATCCTTATACTTGTATTTTCAAAATATTCTATACTGAACACATATTCATATTGAAAAAATTTTTAAAAATTTAATCTGCCAAATATATACAAGCAGTGTATTAAGTGTTGGGATACTAAAATGAGTAAGATGCAGTCACCACCGAGGATGATATTGAGGGTGACGTCACCAGACAATTCAGAAACAACTCACTGCAGGCCACCTCAAATCAAAGTCTTTCAATCAATGTATTATTTTTTCCGCTTTGTTCCTTGATACCCTGGGGATAGGGAAGGGGAGGTAGCAAATGTCATTCTCACTACTGGATTCATTGAGCAAAAGCAAAGTATTCTTGATCGTAGTACTGTGTGATATACATCAGAACACTACAATTTTATCTGATATCTCACAACTGTACTGATTATCCATGTATTTGTAATTCAAGAAGATTGCATCTTCTACTAAATGCATTATTTATTTGAGAAGGCATTTTTGTAGTTTTCTGTGTGTATTACTTTCATTTTATATGAACTTCCTATGTTTTAATCATTGAATTCTTAGATATCTGTTTATCAAAATGATTGTTCTCATGCAAGATGCTGATTGCATCTGCTGCTAATCTTTAATAGGTGTGAAGTCTTTTTAGATAGATGTCAGGAAAATTAAATACTTACATTAATAAAAAGAAAGGTATGTTATAGAGAAACAGATGCTTAATGAGCTGTGACTCGTCACAAATGGGTTCTGAGTTTTATAACAAGAATCTATCAATAGATAGGAAAACTTATCTTGACAAAGACCAATTGCCTGGAGTTAGTACACAATCTAATTTTAGACCATTTCACTTTTTTTTTTTTTCTGAATGACATGAACAATATGATTGAGTCACTTTGCTAAAGCAATTGAACAAGACTGACAAATGTGTAATGCTTCAGACCATGAAATCCCAATTGGTCCAATCACAGATAAATTTATCATGCCTTCAGAGACATTATTGTAGCTACAAGTAATGTTCTCTCCCACTGTGATAACTACAGAATGGAAGTGGGTCAAGTTTGCAGTGTAATTTACTCAAGCATGTTTCTTCAGATAACTATTTTTTTTTAATCAGGTGGTTCTTCTGTAATTTGATTTATTTTCCACTTAATACTCTTGACAAATGCCATTGCAAAGTCTTCTGACAAGAGATGCCATGCAGTATTTGCAGGTGTTTCTGCAGGGATTGTGAATAGTTGTGTAGCAACCTGCCCTGGTGGGGCAGGTGGAAATTAGCTAGAATCCCAGCTGGTAAGTGTAGCTCATGTTGCATACCATGCGTGAACTGAATCCTTGAAGATATTCTTTGAGAAAAGAGGGTCAGATAGAAGATTTACACAAGGAGGCTGAGAGCCATTTCAGGGCAGAGACAGAAATGTGATGTCCATGAAGAGAAGGTCAGTCAAGAAACAGGCTCTGGTTGGAAATCACAGATGTGATCATAAAATTCACATGGGAGTGAGCAAGTCCAGGTGAAGAAGCGGCAGCTGTTTCTCCCCATCCCCAGCCAGTTTGCCTGTTGAGGGTGTAGTCCCTTGACCTCCCCACACTACCCCCATTCCTGCCCCTAACAAATCCCACTTGTTGCTAAAAATGGAACCTGGCCACAAAGCTGGATAGAGATTCAGGACTTTTTCTTTAATCCTATATCTTTATCAAAGAAATTTGTGCTTATGGGATTGGCAAGATGGAGTGGATAACCTGTTAGGTTTGCTGTCATTTATTCCATTGGCACTGATGTGGGAGAGAGGATGGGAGTTTGTAAAAAGACCCCAGATTACAAATACTGGGTTTCCTTGGAAGCCAGGTGAGAAGGGTTAGTCTGATGAAAGTCACACTTGGAGATTTCTCCAGGTTTGTGATTTTATTGTTGTGGCCATTGTTGTTTTTGTTTGTTTGTTTGTTTGTTAGAATAGTAGCAGGTTAACAGTTTAAAATGTGGGATATAATTAAAAAGTATTAAAAAGAGAGGAGTAACCATTCATAAAATTCCAGTGTGGACATGATCTCTTTGCTGACATCACCACACCTGAGAGAGAACAGGATCTCCTGCCCCAAGGCTTGGGCATCCAGCTTTGGAGGCATCGGACTTGGACCCCACCACAACATGCTGTGCCCACAGGTACCCCCCTGTGAGCCCCAGAAGCTGGCTAGAAGCACCCCTGCCAGGTGGAATACTCCTACTTGGAGAAGAGCCAAAGGGAGGAGTGACCCGTATTGGATGGTGGGTATAAACAGCACATTCTTAGAGAAATGCTCTTCTGAGGGACAGTGCTTGTGTGTGACCAACATCCACTGCTGAGGAACCAGGAATATAGATGGAGCAACAGAACCAAGACAGCTTTTCCCATGTTGTACCAGTTTGTATATATTATGTCCCCCAGAAAAAGCCATGTTTTTGATGCAATCTTGTGGGGGCAGACATATTAGTGGGGATTAAGTTGGAACGTTTGGATTAGGTTCTTTTCATGGAGATGTGCCCCACCCAACTGTGGGTGATAACTCTGACTGGATAATTTCCATGGAGGTTGGCCCCGCCCATTCAGCGTGGGCCTTGATTAGTTTACTGGAGCCTTATATAAGCTCAGACAGAAGGAGCGAGCTTGCTACAGCCAAGAGGGACACTTTGAAGAATGCACAGAAGCTGAGAGAGGAGCTGCAGATGAGACACAGTTTGAAGACGGCCGTTGAAAGCAGACTCTTGCTCCGGAGAAGCTGAGAGAGGGCAAACACACCAAGAGCAACTAAGAGTGACATTTTTGAGGAACTGCAGCCTAGAGAGGAACATCCTGGGAGAAAGCCATTTTGAAACCAGTACTTGGAGCAGATGCCAGCCACGTGACTTCCCAGCTATCAGAGGTTTTCCGGACACCATCCGCCATCCTCCAGTGAAGGCACCCGATTGTTGATGCATTACCTTGGACACTTCATGGCCTTAAGACTGTAACTGTGTAACCAAATAACCTCCCTTTATAGAAGCAAATCCATCTCTGGTGTTTTGCGTCCCAGCAGCATTAGCAAACTAGAACACATGTGTTTCTCTCTACCTCTTTGTGGCCCAAATGGTACCTATTAAACTCCAGTCAAAACAAGTAAAGACAATTCTAAACCACAGGTCTTTACTTTGTCAAATCCTGAACACTGGTCACAGTTGTAAGCGGTGATATTTCATGATAATTATGGCCAGTAGTATTGAGTGTTTTGCATGGGTCAAGCAAGTTTTTATGTGTCCGTTCTTTAATGCTCAGGACAGCCTTAGAGCTGTTCTCATCAGCACTCTACAGAAGGAGAAATAAAGGCACAGAGGAGTAGCTGGCTCTAGATCACGCAGCCAGCATGTGGTACAGTGGAACTCAGTTCCTGACAGCTCAGTTTTGGAGCCCAAGATGTTGGCCAATGTGGTACATACCGCACTATCAGTCTGATGCTCTAAATTATTAGAATAATATATTTTTAATAATTTGATAGGCAAAATTAAATCCTAATTTTGTTGTGATTGATATTTTCTTCTCTTCGAAGGAAATGAAGCATTTTCCACTTCTATTAGCACTCACTCTTTTGTACTTGGTGCATTTGTTCAATTAACTATTAGGCTCTTACTGGTTTACTTCTCTTTTGTGCATGAACTCAATAAATTTTTATACAGTTATTAACTTTTTACAATATATGAGGCATATATTTTTCCAGATGATTGTCTGCCTTCAATGTTCTGATGATTTCGTGTGCAGATGGCTTTAATATTTTGTTTAGTTAAAACAATCTTTCCTTTAGTAAAGTTTCCTTTGTATTATGGGTGGATGGCCTCTCTAACTCAGAGGGTAGATATATAGTCATCAACACCAGGCAACTCCAAATGTGGTCTGCCGACAAATGTCAGGCTGAGAACTATTGGTTACCGATCTACAACAGAAATTTTTATAGCAACATGATGGAGTAATTTTATATCTGTTAAGTCAAATGAGAACTGGAGCTTGTATTTTATGTCTTTTCATTCCATTTTTCTAGTAATTCATTTTAACGTATTTTTAAAGTCATGACAGACTTGGTAGGAGAAGGGACACCTGGTCCTTCACCACAGAAAGTTTGAGAATCATTGCTCTGTATTTCCTTCATTCTTCAAGAATTCAGGGTATGATGTTAGAGAAGGAAGAGGTTTATTTTTGCTTTTGTTTTTGTCTAGTTTGTTTATGTGTACACTTAACAAACACAAGTGAAAGTCATTTTAATATATGATATGCCATAGGTTTAAACACTTTGATTAAACATTTTTCAAAGACACATTAATTCATGTTGTCCCAACTAATTTGTGATAATCCTTTGTCATATGTAATTTTCTTATCTATTGACTTCAAATTTTAAGCTCTTTTTTAGACCCTTATTCTGATCATCTGTTGTTCACTACTGCTACAATATTTTAATTCACTGACAGATTTTTTTCACATGGAGATAGAATTCGTCAAAATGATTTAATGGCTACATGGTATCCAGTTGTATAGATGCAGTACAATGTATTTATTTATTTCCCTAGTATTTGGCATTTAGGGTAGCTTTACCTTTTAATATTATATGTATTGTGGCAGTAAATATCTGTATTCTAGAATTTTATCAGCATCACTAATTATTTCCTTAGTATAAATTAAAATTGAGCTTCAATTAGTTAAAAGGAAATAAAAATGTTATATATGTGTGTGTGTGTGTGTATGTGTGTGTATACAGAGAGAGAGAGAGAGAGAGAGAGATCCAGGAAAGCTGTGCTAAATTATACTCCTTGAAGCAGCACATGAAGTATGTATTTACCAGCACTATTAACAATGCTTGGTAATTCTACATCTAAAAATTGTCATTTGGATGGCTTAATTTGTATGCCTCTGATTTGTGGTATGAGAGAAATATTTTCATATTTTTGTAGCCATTGGTATTTTTAAAAGTTGTTCACTGCCTATTCATGTGTTTCACCCATTGCTTCTATTAGAGGATTGGCCTCTTTTAAACTGATTTTCAGAATGTTTTAAGAATATAAATTGTGTATTGTACAGAAAGGAGTTCACAGAGCAGGCCTGAGAATGCCACCCTTAGAAAGTCCCGCTCGCAAGGTGTATCCTTCTAGCACCTCGGATCTTGGGTTCCAGGAATATTTCCAGCATTCCCAGCTGATAAGAGTGGCCACTCTGCTTACACTGTTTGCACAAATCAAGGTGGTTTATGCTGAACACCTGCTTTCCTTCCGGAGCTGTGGGATTTTGTTACATAATAGGCAGCAGGTGCTTACATGACCAGTCCCCAGTGAAAATCTAGGTCACTAATGAGTTTCCCGTTATACATTCTATATGTATTGTCACAATTTGTTGACTGCACTGGGAGAGGATCCCTGAAAGCTTGCCTTTGTTTTCCCCTAATCTTCACCTGTACAGCTTTCCCCCTTTGCTGATTTTTCTCTGTATCCTTTCTCTGTAATAAATCATAGCCAAAGTAGACTATAAGCTGAGCCTTGGAGTTCTCCTAGAGAATCACCAAACCTGGGAGTGGTCAACTCACATATTAATCTTTAATCTTGGGATTCCTGCATATACTTTTTTCAAGAATTCCTATTGTCTTTTTCTGTTCTTTATGGTCTTTGTTGCTCTAAAGAAGATTGGGTGTGTGCAAATCAGGAATTACAGTCCCCAGATTCACCCATACCAAGAACCTCCTGCTGAAATCCCTTCCTTTTCCAGGCTTCCTATGCCTGGAGGTAACTTTGCACCATTATTTTTTACTGCTCTGCTTATGTAACAATCTTGAAAATAAATATCCCAAAGATAGGTTTAAAAAAATTGTTCATGGGGTGTTTTTGTAGACAGTACCTGCTATATTGCCTAAGTTTCTAAACATTGTATATTTTTGTCTCTGGATCTGGGAAGAAGACAAATTCTCAAAGTCCTTCAGGCAAGAAATTCTTGTCAAGATCAGCTGCTAACTCTGAGCTCCAACTCGACTCCATATGGCTTTTAAATAGTGTAAATTCCTCCCACATCTGTGAAATATTTTGTTACTTTGCTTTTCAATGTTGTGAATTTTCATCTTTTCCTAGTTTTCTTAGGTGGATTTTTAAATGAGAAATGGGAGAATTGAAACATGGGCTGCAAGCCACACAGCGATTCTTAAATGGCAAACGCTTTAATATATTTCCTAGCAGTGATGTTCTCCATGCAAAATCTTTAACAAGGATCATAATATAAGTCCCACATTTTAACACTGTTAACACAGGAACATTCATACATCTTAGAAGATGATATAAAGAAGGGCTTTTGGAATTTAACACTTTTTTTTTTTATAAAAAGTGGCTTAGATACTTTAATATAAACTCTTAAAAGTCAGGAAAATGACTTGAGTTAATTAGAAGTAAAAATGGCCTTTATGTTGTTTTATGTAATTCTGCTTCTGCAGAGTAAAATTAAATCTCTTATAAAATTAAGTTCCTTAGCACAAGCTGCCAAGTATGCAAATAATTTTGTCATTTTTAGAACACCATTTGCTGTATTAAATGGACAAGAGATAGCTTCAAAATTGACAAGTGATGTTTTTGACAGGAAACATAAAATCCCGTGCTCTGGGAGAGGAGTTAAATCAAAATAAAACAAAACAAAAAAACCCCAAAACCTTATGAAGGAAATACCACAGGCTAAATTTATCCAAAGGCAAAAACAACAACAACTCTCCCGACAGGTCATAATTCAACGAGATCCCTGAATCTGATTTTCAGACTAATGTAGGAAAGACCTGAAAATCTGTTTATTTCATGACTTATCTGTTCTTGAGTTCTAAATTGTGATATCTCTCTTTTAGAGTATTTCCCCAAGCTATATGTCAACTAATGATACACAAGTGGTTTATTTTTCTGACTTGTTTTCATAATTGGGAATGTCTTTGTTTGCTTTCAATTTCTTTTCTAATAGGCTTCTTATGAAATCCCTGCTTCACAGTTCTGATTTTCAACATGGTGGAGTAGGGAGTGCAACACATCCTTGCCCTAAAAAGCTTCTATAGAATGGGACAGAATTGTCAAAAACATCAATTTCAGGATTCTGGAAACTGACAAAAAGCATACAACAAACTGAGAAGAATTTATTCAGAAAAATGACTGAGCATCATATAAGAACAGCGTGAGTCTTTAGCATCCACGTCTAGGGTTACTCCCATCCGTTTCCCACCAGCTCCGTCAGTGGTGGTTCAGCCAGGGTAGGGCAGACTGTGAAAACCAGCAGCTTTGCTGCCCCTGCTAGAGGAAGCTAACTCTATTTAGAGCATAGTCAGTCAAGGTGGTGATCTCCATGGCAAGTAAACACAAAGGGCCAACAGGTCTATTAGCCGGAGGTGGTGATTCTGTTGGGGGCAAGCAATGGTCCAGAAATTAGCTGTAGATTTAACAGGGAGTTTCAGGAAGTGAGATAGCTATTAGAGGCTTGATAACCTGTCCACATACCATGGATTATCCAAAGACTTCTACATCCACAGAGGAGATGGCAGTGTACTCAAGCCACCCAAACATCCCAGGCTAATGAAGCCTTGACTTTGAAGCCTACAGACAGGATATGAAAGCGCCCAACAGGAAGTAAAGCTGAGGCAGACTTGTAAATGGCCGGAAGTTTAACAGCACTTCCCCGCCATCACACAAGTCCAGCAGCATAAAGAGCCTTACTGATTTGAGGTATTTGAGCACAACTTCTGACAAATTAAGCTATGCATACATGGGGATGAACCCTCAGAAGCCAAGCTTAAAAATACATTCAAGGGAAAGATACTAAATAGAGATATGAGAATTCACAACTTGGGGGTTACAGCCTTCATAATTTAGTCCAGCTATTGAGTAAACAAACAAAAACCAACAACTGTCATGGTAAAAATGGATGAATAAGAAGTTGTAAATATATATTACCTAAATTATCAAATATTCAATAAAAATTATGAGATGTGCAAATAAATAAGAAAGTATGCCCAATGCTCAAAAGAAAAATCAGTCAATAAAAAGTGCTTCTGATAATCATCAGATGTTGGGATTTAGCAAGGCTTCAAGGCAGTAATTATGACTATGTTCAAACAACTAAAGGAACCTCATTTTGAAAAGTAAAGTATGATGACAATAGATCAATGAAAACAGAAGTATGATAAGCTAGAAATTATATATACTTTTTTAACAGGAACCAAATAGAAATTCTATGAAAAGTACAATGACTAAAACGAAAAATTTACCAGAGGGATTCAACAACAGATTTGAGATGGCATGAAAAGAAATCAGTAAACTTTATTGAAGATATATCAATAAAGACCACCTAATGTGAACAACAGAAAAAGAGTGAAAAAAAATTAATAGAGCTTCAGACTTGTGGGACTACATCAAGTATTTCAACATGCATGTAATGGGAGTCCTAGATAAAAAGAAAGAGAGAAAGAAGCAGGAAAAAAAATTTATTTGAAGAAATAATGGTAAAAAACTTCCCAAATTTGATACAAATTCAAGAAGTTGAATGAATCATAAGTAGGATAAACACAAATAGAATCACACTTAGATATATCCTAGCCAAACTGTTGAAAGTCAAAGGTAAAATCTTCAAGGCAAACAGAGGAAAAAGAAAACTTATTAAGTAAATGATAACCACAGTAAGATTGACAGCTAATTTCTCATCGGTAATAAAGGAAGCCAGAAGGAAGTGAAAGGACATGTTCAAAGTATTGAAATTAAAAATATATATATTGAGTGAATGCAAATCTACAGAAACAGAAAGTAGATTAGTGGTTTCTTGGAGGTGAGGGTAAGAGGGTGATTGGAAATGTAGTCATATTTTGTATTTTCCCAATTAAAAAGAAATTTGATTAGCTTTTCATATGTTTATTGACCATTTGAGTAATTAACTTCTTTAAACTGCTTCTTACGTCTTCTGCCCAGTTTTCTATTTATTAGTGTTTTTTTTACTTATTGCATTATAGAGAGTAGTCTTTATATATTCTAGTTTCTAATTCATTGTCAATATTGCAAATTGCAAAATCATTCAATTTAAGGCTTATTTAATATAGAACTCAATTTTTAAATTAAATTTTGTTCTTTGGAGTAATCTTAAATTCAGAGCCAGTTGTAAGGAATAATACAAAAAGATCCCACGTACCCTTTACTAGTTTACCCCAAAGGTAATATTCATAAACTACAGTACAATACCATAACCAAGATATTGACATGGATTGTCAAGATAGAAAATATTTCCAGCACCACAATAATCCCTATGTTACCCTTTTAGAGCATGCCTATTCCCCTCCTGCCCCACCTTCTCCTTAATGCCTGGAAACCACTAATTTGCTTAACATATCTATAGTTTTTTGTTATTTCAAGAATTTTGTCTAAACAGAAACATAAGTAGGTAGCCCTTTTGGATTGGCTTCCTCAGGACATTTATTGAGGTTCTTGTGTGTATCAAGATCTTGTTCCATTGTACTGGGGAGTAGTAGTCCATGGTATAAATGTAACTCAGCTTATTTAAGCACTGAAGCCTTTACTTGTAGAGGGACATCTGAATTGTTTTCAGTTTTTTGTTAATACAACTTCTATAAACATTGGTATACAAGTTTTTGCATGAACAAAAGTTTTCATTTCTCTGAGATAAGTGCCCAGGAGTGCAATTGTTGGGTTGTATGTTGGCTGCATATTTAATATTTGAAGAAATTTTCAGTTTTCAGGAGCAGCTGTATCATTTTTCATTCCCACCAGAAATGTATGAATAATCCAGTTTCTCTACATCCTCCGCCAGCATGTGATGTGTCAATATTTTTATTTTAAATATTCTAAAAGGTGTGCAGTGACGTCTTATTGTGGTTTGAATTTTCATTTCCCTAATGGTGTTGAACATCTTTTCATGGCTTTCTTTGCCATCTGTACATCACTTTCAGTGAAATGTCTCTTCATGTCTTTTATCCATCTTCTAATTGAATTGCTTGTTTTTTTACTGTTGAGATGAGAGTTCTTTTATATTCTAGATAATAGTTATTTATTGGATATGTGGTTGCAAACATTTTCTCCCATTCTATAACTTGTCTTTTGATATTATCTTTGACAGAGCAAAAGTTTTTAATTTTTATGAAATCAAATTTATCAATTTTTCCTTTTATGTATCATGTGTTTGGTGTCAAATCCAGCCTAGATCTGAAAGATGTTCTATTTATCCCAAATGTTTCACAGTTTTACATTGTACATTTGAATTCATGATTCATTTTGAGTTATAGAAGGTGTGAGATGGTTTATGGATGCCCACTTGCTCTAACAACTTTGTTGAAAAGTCTTTCCTTCTTCCACTGAATTGCTTTTGCATCTTTATCACAAATCAGTTTGGCTTGTTTGTGTGGGGTTGTTTCTGGGTTTTCTATTCTGTATCACTGATCTATATGTCTATACCTCCACCAATATCAGAGAACTTTGATTACTGTAGCTATATAATAGTTCTTGAAATTAGGTGTACCAATTCTTTCCACTTTATTACTCTTTTTGAAAACTGTTTTAGCAATTCTTGTTACTTTGTCCTTCTATAAAAATTTTTAAAAAATCTTATTTATGTCAACAACAAAAAAAACTTACTGTGATTTTGATAGGAACTGCACTAAACCTGTATATCAATTTGGGGAGAACTGACATATGTATTATTTTGAATCTTCCAATCCACAAAAATGGTCTACTCTCCATTTATTTAAATCTTCTTTGATTTATGTCATCAACCTGTGTAGTGTTTAGTATACAAGTCCTGTACATATTTTGTTGAATTTACAACAAAATATCTCTCTTTTTGAATCATTGTAAAAGGTATTAAATTTTTAATTTCAGTGTCTACATGTTAATTACTTCCTTGCCTCTTCCACCTCTGGTGGCCCCAGTACTCCTTAGCCGGTGGCAATATAACTCAAATTCTGACCCCATCATCACATGGCCATCTTCCCTCCGTCTGTGTCTCTTCTCCTCTTCTTTAAAGACATCAGTCATATTGTATAGAGGCCCACCCTAATTGTGTATAATCTCATCTTAACTTGAGTACATCTGAAAGGACCCCATTTCCAAATAATGTCACATTCACAGATACTGGGGGTTAGGACTTCACCGTATCTTTTGGGGGGACACAATACAACCCTGTGCCAGTTTGGAACTGTTGTGGACCCCAGAAGAGCCATAAGTTTTTAACCTAATCTTGTGGGTGGAAACGTTTGATTGAATATTTCATGGAGATGTGACCCATTCAACTGTGGATGAGAACTCAGTTTAAATTATTTCCATGGAAGTATGGTCCCACCCATTCAGGGTGGGTCTTGATTACTTCATTGGAGTCCTTTAAAGAGAGCTCACACTGAGAGCACAGAGGACAAAACACCCCAAGAGAAGCTGAGAGAGACATTTGTAGAGAAGCTAAGAGCCGACACAGATGCTAACACTTAGAGACACTTGGAAATTCAAACAGAAGGAAGTCTGGGGATGTTAATCTAAGGGATGAAGCCCAGAGATTGCCCTGGAGAAGCTAAGAGAGGACTCCCGGATGCTTAGAGAGAAACGCTCTGGGAGAAAGAAGCAAGGACGTCCAAGAGCTGAGAGAGAGGAGCAAAGGCAGAAGCCCAGAGACATTTTGGAGACAGCCATTTTAGAAACTCATCCTGTGCCAGTTTGGATATATTATGTCCCCCAAAACTCCATATTCTTTAATGCAGTCTTGTGGGGGTAGATGTATTAGTGTTGATTAGGTTGGAACTTCGGATTAGGTTGTTTCCATGGAAATGTGACCCACCCAGCTATGAGTGACACCTTTGATTAGGGTGTGTGCCAGTTTGAATGTATTATGTCCCCCCAAATGCCATTATCTTTGATGTAATATTGTGTGGGCAGACCTACCAGTGTTGATTAGATTGTAATTCTTTGAGTGTTTCCATGGAGATGTGACCCACCCAACTGTGGGTGATGACTCTAATTGGATAATTTCCCTGGAGGTGTTACACCACCCATTCAGGGTGGGTCTAAATTAAATCACTGGAGCCATATAAATGAGCTGACAAAAAGAAGGAACTCAATGCAGCTGTAGGAGACATTTTGAAGAGGAGCCACAGCCAAGAGGGACACTTGAAGATGCACAGAAGCTGAGAGAGGAGCTGCAGATGAGAGACAGTTTGAAGACCAGATTCTTCCTCCAGAGAAGCTAAGAGAGGACGCCCCAAGAGCAACCAAGAGTGACATTTTGAAGAGGAGCAATGGCCTAGAGAGGAACATCCTGGGAGAAAGCCATTTTGAAACCAGAACTTGGAACAGATGCCAACCACATGCCTTCCCAGCTAATAGAGGTCTTCCAGATGCCATTGGCCATCCTCCAGTGAAGGTATGCGATTGTTGATGCATTATCTTGGACACTTCATGGCCTTAAGACTGTAACTGTGTAACTAAATAAACCCCTTTATAAAAGCCAATCCATTTCTGGTGTTTTGCATTCCTGCAGCATTAGCAAACTAGAACAGGGTGTGACCTCTGATTGAATGTTTCCATGGAGGTGTGGCCCTGCCCATTCAGTGTGGGCCTTGATTAGTTCCCTAAAGACCTATAAAAGCTCAGACAGAAGGCGCTGCAGCTGAGAGACACATTTTGAAGACTGCCATTGAAAGCTGATGCCTTGGAGAATGCCATTTTGAAACTCAACCTGGGAGAAGCAAACACCAGCCAAGTGCCCTCCGATCTAACAGAGGCTTTCTGGACACCATTGGCCATCCTTCAGTGGAGGTACCCTACTGATTCCATAACTTGGAAACTTTTATAGCCTTAAGACTGTAACTTTATAACCAAATAAACCCCCTTTTTAAAAGCCAATCCATCTCTGGAATTTTGCATAACTGCAGCATTAGCAAACCGAAACACATCCCATGAGCAAGGACCAGCAGATGCCATCCATATGACTTCCCAGCTGACAGAGGTGTTCCAGACACCATCAGCCTTTCTTCAGTGAAGGTATCCTCTCATTGATGCCTTAGTATGGACACTTGCATTGCCTCAGGACTATAAATTTGTAACCAAATAAACCCCCTTTATAAAAGTCAATCCACTTCTGGCATTGTGCATAATGGCAGCACCAGCAAACTGGAACAAACCCATAACAGTCCACTCTCTGGCACCCAAAATTCATGTCATTCCAACGTGCAAAATACACTCAAACCTTCCCAACATCCCCAAAAGTCTTAACCTATTCCAGCATCAACTCTAGGTCCAAAATATCATCTATAAACAAACAACTTTAAAAGTCTCAGGTATCATCTTCTAAATCATCTAAGTAAGATATGGGTGAAACTCTGAGTATGGTCCACCCTTGGGCAAAAGTCCTCTCATGCTTGGATCCATGAAACCTAGAGAACAAGTTACCTGTTTCCAAAATACAGTGGTAGCACAGGCATACTCAGACATTCCCATTCCAAAAGGGATAAATTAATAGGAAAAAATGGTTTCATGAGTTTCAAACAAGTCTTAAACCCAGCAGGGCAAATTCCATTAGATTTCATGGCCCAAGAATAATCCTTGTAACTGGATGCTCTGTCCTCTCGGCCAAGATAGTGGCCCTGCCCTTTCTGGCCTCTGCATCTGTGGTTCTGCCCTTGGAATTATTTTTCCTTTAATTCTTTGCAAATCTGTCCTGTTCAGTCCAGGCTGACAGTGTTTCTGCTGGAATAAAATTCTCAAAATGCTTGTCATGAATATAGACTCAAAAATCCTCAACAAAATACTCGCAAATCGAATCCAGCAGCACATTAAAAGAATTATACACCACAACCAGGTGGGATTTATTCCAGGTATGCAAGGCTGGTTCAACACAAGAAAATCAATTAATGTAATACACCACATCAGTAAAGCAAAGCAGAAGAACCACATGATGATCTTGATTGATGCAGAAAAGGCATTTGACAAAATTCAACATCCTTTCCTGATGAAAACACTTCAAAGGATAGGAATAGAAGGGAACTTTTTCAATATGATAAAGGCAATATATGAAAAACCCACAGCTAACATCACACTCAATGGGGAGAGACTGAAAGCTTTTCCTCTAAGATCAGGAACAAGACAGGGATGCCCACTATCTCCATTGTTATTCAACATTGTGCTGGAAGCTCTAGCTAGAGCAATTAGGCAAGAAAAAGAAATAAAAGGCATCCAAATTGGAGAGGAAGAAGTAAAACTTTCACTATTTGCAGATGACATGATTCTATATGTAGGAAATCCAGAAAAATCTACAGCAAAGCTACTAGAATTAGTCAATGAATACAGCAAAGTAGCAGGCTACAAGATCAACATGCAAAAATCTGTAGTGTTACTATACACAAGTAATGTGGAACAAGAGGAGGAAATCAAGAAAAAAATCCCATTTACAATAGCAACCAAAAGAATCAAGTATTTAGGAATAAACTTAACCAAGGACACAAAAGACCTTTACATAGAAAACTATAAGAAACTGCTAAAAGAAACTGAACAAGACCTGAAAAAATGGAAGAACATACCATGTTCATGTATTGGAAGACTAAATATAGTTAAGATGGCAATTTTACCTAAACTGATTTACAGATTCAATGCAATACCAATTCAAATCCCAACAACTTACTTTACAGAAATAGAAAAACCAATAACTAAATTTATTTGGAAGGGTAAGGTGCCCGGAATAGCCAAAAATATCTTGAGAAAGAGGAATGAAGTGGGAGGTCTCACACAACCTGACTCTGAAGCATATTACAAAGCTACAGTGCTCAAAACAGCATGGTACTGGCATAAGGACAGATATACTGATCAATGGAATTGAATTGAGTGTTCAGAAGTAGACCCTTACATCTATGGACAACTGATCTTTGATAAGGCAGTGAAGCCGAAGCAACTGGGAAAGAGCAGCCTGTTCAATAAATGGTGTTTGGAGAACTGGATATCCATTTCCAAAAGAATGAAAGAGGATGTCCATCTCACACCTTATACCAAAATTAACTGAAAGTGGATCAAAGACATAAACATTAACACCAAGACCATAAAACTCTTAGAAGAAAATGTAGGGCAATATCTTAAAGATCTTGTGAAAGGAGGTGGTTTCTTAGACCTCACACCCAAGGCACGAGCAACCAAAGAATAAATAAACAAATGAGATCTCCTCAAAATTAAACACTTTCGTACATCAAAGGACTTTGTCAGAAAAGTAAAAAGGCAACCTACACAATGGGAGATGATATTTGGAAACCACATATCAGATAAGGGTTTAATATCACAAATATATAAAGGAAACCTGCATCTCAATAACAGAAAGACAAACAATCCAATTAAAAAATGGGCAAAAGACATGAACAGACATTTTTCTGAAGAGGAAATACAAATGGCTCAAAAGCATATGAAAAAATGCTCAACTTCACTGGCTATTAAGGAAATGCAAATCAAAACCACAATGAGATATCATCTCACACCTACCAGAATGGCCATTATCCAAAAAAACAGAAAATGACAAGTGCTGGAGAGGATGTGGAGAAAGAGGCACACTTATTCATTGTTGGTGGGAATGTAGAATGGTGCAACCACTCTGGAAGACAGTATGGAGGTTCCTCAGGAAGCTAAATATAGATTTGCCATATGACCCAGCTATTCCATTGCTGGGTATATACTTAGAGGAGCTGAAACTTAAGACACAAACAGACATTTGTAAACCAATGTTTATTGCAGCATTATTCACAATTGCCAAGAGATGGAAACAGCCCAAATGTCCATCATAGGACGAGTGGATAAACAAACTGTGGTATATACACATGATGGAATATTATGCAGCTGTAAGACAGAACAAAGACATGGATCATGTAATAATGTGGATGAACCTTGAGGACATTATGTTGAGTGAAGTTAGCCAGAAACGAAAGGACAGATTCTGTATGGTCTCACTAATATGAACAGACATTAATGAACAAACTTTGGGAGTTAAAAGCTGACAACACAGGCGACCAGGAGATAGAAAGAGGGCAGAGATCAGCCCTTGATGCTGAAGGACTACAGAATGTTTAGGATTGATTGCATAGATCCAGAAATAGATAGCATAATACTGTGTGATGGTAGCACGGTATTGTAAGTACACTGAACAAAGATGTCTGTGAGTAAAGCTGAAAGAGGTGGGATAGGAGAATGTATGACACCAGAGGTAAAGATAGATGATAAAGACTGGGACTGTATAACGTGGCAAAAACTGGAGTGGCCAATGACTGTTACTAAATATACAAATATAAAAATGTTTTTGCATGTGGGAAAGCAAATGAATGTCAACCATGTAGAAATTTGAAAAAGGGATGATATTCAGGAAAAAACATAATCAAAGCAAACTGGAGTCTATGGTCAACAGTAACATTGTAATGTACCTCCATTAAATGTAACAAAGGCGATATGCCAATGCTAAATGTATATGAGAGGGGGATATAGGGGAGTAATATGGGATTCTTGGTAGTGGTGTTATTTGCTGTCCTTAGTAGTATATTGTATTGTATGACATGTTTTTTTCTTTTTATCATTTTTTCTTATTGCTAAAAAAAAAAAAAACAAACAATTTTTCTTGTAGTAATCAGTATGTTCAAGTGCTGATTGTGGTAATAAATGTACAACTTTATGATGATACCATGAACAACTGATTGTACACTGCGGATAAATGTATGGTATGTGAATATAACTCTATAAAATTGTAGGAAAATATATATATAGGAGTAAAAGTGTTGGAGAAAACACGGTGAGAGGGATGATGCCTCACCAATATGGACTAACTACAATGTGTAAACTCAGAATTGAATCTTAGAACATAGCCTAACGTGGACACAATAATTGTAATAGTCCCTAGATTGTAAGCTCTTACAGCAGTTAATTCTATCCCTGAATTGTAAGGCCTATCTCTAAACTCTGAGATGCTGATCCCCTAGCGCATAACCTGATTGGTCTCTGGAACAATGCATATCTCTGAGGCACCTGAAACTCAGAGCTAGAGCTCGGCAGATATGAATGTCAGTATTAGTGCATACAGCCACTGTCAAAAAAAAAAAAAAAAAAAAGCTGAAAAAGAGCCCAGACTTCAATTAGTGATATGAATGAAGCAGGTCTGGTTAAGACCAGGGCAAGCCAGGCCAAAGGGTAAAGGTTGAAACTGATTGTGTTTTAAAACTTCAGCTTTCATATGAGACCAAGGGAATAGATATCTGTTTGGTACAGGATCTAAATTTTCTAAACGGTACAACTCTACAGTCGATTTGTTCAAACACAACAATTGCATGGAACTTTGAATAGGAAGTGAGATACGGTAGGTTAGTATAGGCTGGAGTGAAATAGTGACACATCCTAGAGTAATTTGGGCAGATAATAAAAAATATATTTACAGCCTCCCCCTCCCCAGCCCAGAGGATCTGGGGGAAGGTGTGGATGTGTTGGACATCCTCACCTGGACTGGTGTTGATGTTGTCACAAACATTGGGACTGGCGGTTTGATGTGCTGAGCCCTCGAGCATGGGACTTGCCCTTATGAAGCTCATTACCACAAAGGAGAGTCTAAAGTTGTATGTAATGGTGCCTAAGGGTCTCCCCCTGAGTACCTCTTTGTTGCTCAGATGCGGCCCTCTCTCTCTCTAACTGAGCCATCTCGACAGGTGAACTCGCTGCCCTCCCCACGTGGGACCCGACTCCCAGGGGTGTAAATCTCCCTGGCAACGCAGAGTATGACTCCCGGGATGAATGTGGACCCAGCATCGTGGGACTGAGAGTATCTTCTTGACCAAAAGGGGGATGCAAAATGAGACGAAATAGTTTCAGTGGCTGAGAGATTCCAAATGGAGTCGAGAGGTCACTCTGGTGGACATTCTTATGCACTATATAGATAACACCTCTTAGGCTTTAATGTATTGGAATAGCTAGAAGTAAATACCTGAAACTACCAAACTCCAACCCAGCAGTCTGGACTCCTGAAGACAATTATATAATAATGTAGATTACAAGGGGTGACAGTGTGATTGTGAAGACCTTGTGGATCACACCCCCTTTATCTAGTGTATGGATGAGTGGAGGAATGGGGATAAAAACTGAAGGACAAATGGGGTGGGATGGGGGATGATTTGGGTGTTCTTTTTTCACTTTTATTTTTTATTCTTGTTCTGGTTCTTTCTGATGTAAGGAAAATGTTCAGAGATAGATTGTGGTGATGAATGCACAACTATGTTATCATACTGTGGACAGTGGATTGTATATCATGGATGATTGTATGGTGTGTGAATGTATTTCAATAAAACTGAATTTAATTTAAAAAAAAAAAAACGCTTGTCAGTAGTTCCATCAGACAGGATCTTTGCCATTAGATAGGAGAGTTCTTCACATATTCTTCCTGGATAAACCCATCTCTATTCCTGGCATCTGCTGAGATGGTCAATTGGATCCATAAGTCATACATCTAATCTCTTTAGCAAATGGTAGTCTGCTATATATGTGACTGTGTCTCCAGAACACACTACCTGGATAGGTTGAAAATTTTCCAAATCAAATGCTGGTTCCTTTTTCTTAACAATTCCTTCCATCCTTCCTCAATTTGTCTCTTTCCTCTTGAAGTTTTCTATAAGGATAAACCAGGCTATGCCCTCCACATTCTGCTTGGAAATCTCCTCAGCTAAATATCCAAGTTCGTCACTTACAAGTTCTACTTTCCATCCAATGGTAGAAAATAATTCAGCCAAGTCTTCTGACACTTTTTAGCATGTATTGCCTTTCTTCCAATGTTCAATAACAATGTTTATCATTTCCTTCTAAGATCTCACCAGAAGCAGTTTTAAGTTCTTATTTCTACCAATCATCTCTTATAGGCAATCTAGGCTTTTTCTATCAAGCACTTCAGAAACTCAGACATGATTATGCTATAGTCTTGAGGCGGAATTCCTTCCTCCCCAGAAACCTCCAGGTTTTGCTCTTAAGTCCTTCAACTGATTGTATGAGGCCCACCCACATTATTGAGGGTAATTTTCTTAAGGTCAACTGATTGCTGCTGTTAGCCACATCTACAAAATACCTTCACAGCAACACCTAGATTAGTGTATAAGTAATTAACCGTCATAAGAATCAGGTCATCTGAAAACAGGGAAAATTTTATTTCTTCCTGACTGATTTGTATGCATTTTATTTCCTTCTCTTGCATTAATTCACTGGCTAGGATTTCCACCACTATGTTGAATAAAAGTGTTGAGAACAGACATCCTTACCTCGTTCCATCTTAAAGGGAAAGCAGTTTTTCATCATTATACTGTCAGCTGTAGGGTTTTTTAAAATAAATGCTCTTCATTAAGCTGAAGAAGTTTCCCCTTCTATTCCTATAAATTTGAGGGGTTTTTTAAATCATGAATGGATATTGATTGTCAAACACTTTTTATTCACCGATTCATATGCTTATGTTATTTTTCTGCTTAGCCCATTAGTATTGTGGATTACATTCACTGATTTTCAAATATTGAAGCAGTCTTCCATCTGGATACTAAACGCTACTCAGTCATGGTGTACATTTCTCTTTATATATTTCTGAATTATATTTATTAATATTTTGTTAAGGATTTTTGAATCTATATTCATGAGGGTATTTTAGTGGTTTCCCTTGGTTATTAATTATGTATACATAATTTATCAATCTACTGGTGTCATCATTTACCAATTCAAGAGAAGTATAGAAACCTTACTCTCCTTTATATCATTATACATTCAACCATTCCTACTATAACTGTTTTAAATATTTCCTCTACATACATTTGGAACCACATCAGACAGTGTTATAATTTTGGCTTCAACCATCAAACATAATTTAGAGAATATACGAGGAGGAGGAAATTTTATTGCATTGACCTTTATTTCTTTGTTAGCATGTTCTTTCTTCTGTCTTGATATTCCAAGATTCCGTCTTTTATTGTTTCCATTCTGTTTAAAGAACATCCTTCCACCATTCTTTCAGATTAGATCTGCTGGTGACAAGTTATCTTAGTTTTCCTTCATCTGAGAATGACTTATTTCTTCTGCCTTCTTGAAGAATAATTTCACAGGATACAGGATGATTCTGAGTTGACAGTTCTTTTCTTTCAATTCTTGAAAAATATTGTGCCACTTCTAACTTTCAAAGTTTCTGGTAAGAAACCTGCTGTAATTCAAATTGTTTTCACTCTTTGGATAAGGTGTTATTTCTCTCTTCCTGCTTTCAATACTTTTTTTCTTTATCTTTAGCTTTCAGAAATTTACCCATGATGTATCTTGGTGTGGATTTTTTGAATTTACGTGTTTGGGGTTCACTCAGCTTCCTGAATCTGCAGGTTTATGTCTTTTGCCATATGTGAGAGGTTTTCAGCCATTATTTCTTTAAGTACATTTTTTAGCCCTACCATCTTCCCATAATCCTTCCCAGACATGATGGTATGAATGTTAGATCTTCTGTTAAAGTCCCACAGGTCCATGAGGCTCTGTTAACTTTTATTTATTTATTTTCTCTCTGTTGTTCAGATCGGGTAATTTCTATATTCTGTGTTCCATTTCCCAAATTCTTTCTTCTGTCCCTTCCATTCTGCTGCTGAGTCCATCCATTAAATTCTTATTTTGGTTACTGTATGCTTCAGTTCTAAAATTTCCTTATGGTTTTTCTCTATATCTTCTATTTCTTTGCTGAGATTTCTTTTTTATTTTTTATTACTATTTTTTATTTTCAGTTGCTTCAAGTCATTTTGTTGTTGGAACATTTTATGATGGCTGCTTTAAAATATCTGTCAGAAAATTCTAACATCTCTGTCATCTCAGGGTTGACATCTATTAATTGTCTATTTTTATTCAGTTTGGAATCTTCCTGCCATTTTTAATCCGGATGAGGTCACTGGTATGAGAGGTGAATTTTTTATTGAAACCTGGATATTTTGGGTGTTATGTTATGAGGCCCTGGATGTTACTTAGAACCTCCTGTTTTATCTGGCTTCCTCTGACATCATTCCAGCAAGGGAAATGTGGGCACTGTCTCATTTTGGCTGGGTTGGGGTAAATACCCCCATCTTGGCTTCCTTTGACATTTAGCTCAGCAGGGGTGGGAGATTTAGATCCCCGTGTGGCCTCTAAGGATACCTTGTTCCCTTGGAGGGTAGGAGTGCCTCACTACTGTTGCTCATGTGGTTTGACACCATGGGGAGGTGCTTGCCTCTTTATCATGGACAGTGGTAAAAGCCCTGGCTCTCAACTAAGCTTCCTCTGACACCACCTGGCAGAGAGGAAGGGATGCCACATGACTAGGGGTGGGGGTGGAAGTCCAGGTTCCCAATGTGAGGACAGGGAGGTAAAGAGAGCTTCTCACTGCCCATGTGTATGAAAATCCCAGCTCCCTACATGAGCTTCTCTGACATTACTCCAGCAGTGGATGGGTGGGAGGATAGGGTACTTCATTACACAAACAGAGGGGATTATGCGAAATGTGCAAGATGGGGTTAGGAATCTTGGTGACCATCTTAGAATTCTGCCGCCCATGTCTGTATTTCTTTCTAATGTTAAAGCTCACATATCAGACTTTAATTGATCAGAAAATGATAGTTATATATGATATAAGGATTCAACTTTATTTCCTCTTATTGGGTATCTAAATTGTGCTACCTATTTATTGAGTAGCTCATCTTCTTCTTCATGATCAGCAGTGCCACATCTGAAATATGTCAAGTATAGCCATAAATGTATATTTCTGTTTCTATGGTCTATTCACTCCATTGGTCAATTTGTCTATTCCTGTGCCAATGCCACTTTATCTTAACTTCCATACCCATAAAAGCTCTGATAATCTGGAAAGGAAAATTTATTGCCTTTTTCTTCTTGAAGAACACACTAGCTATTCTCAGGCCTTTGATTTTTCATAGTAATTTTAGGATCACCCTGTCAAGTGACTTTAAAAATCTTTTAAGGATTTTGTTGGAATTGCAGATTTTCTGAAGCTCAATTTGGGAAAAATTAACATCTTGAAATTAGTGCAACTTCCTATTTATAAATATAGTAAATATCTCCATTATTTAATTATTCTTTAATCTTTCAATAAACTATTATAAATTTGCTCCTTACAAATCTTAAGGATATTTTGTTAAATGTTTCCTAAGTACCTTTTCTGCTGTTATTGTTGTTACTATTATAAATGGTCACTTTAAAAAATAAATTTTGAGCTGCATGTTGTTGGCATATAGAAGTACAATCGATTTTGGAGTATTGATCTTATATTAAATCAAACAATAAAACTCTCTTATCAATGTTAATAATTTATCTATAGGCTATTTTTATATAAACAAAGATATTATAATAATATAATTTATGTCTTCCTTTTCAATACTCATACCATTGGTTTCTTTTTTCAACTTAATGCTCTAACTAGGACCTCCAGTAAAATTTTAAATGGCACTAGTAATAGTCAGCATTGTTGTCTTGTTAAAATGAATACCTCTAAAATTTCACAGAAAAATGGCTCTGTTAGGTTTTTTAGATACTCATTTTCAGATTAAAGAAATTTTCTTCAGTTCCTGATTTACAAAGATGCCTTTCTCTCTCTCTCTCTCTTAATCATGGAAACATTTTAAATTCCACCAAATAGCTCTTCTAAATCTGTATATAAAATCAAATGATTGTTCTCCTTTAATTTAATATGATGAATTATAAAATCAATTTTCTGATATTAATCAGCCTTTCATTCCTAGAATATATACAACTTGGTCATGATATATTCTATTTTATATGTTTCTGAATTACTAGTTAATATTTTGTTGCAACATTTTGCATTTCTGTTTATTGAGATGGGTCTCAGATTTTCTTTCTTTTGATGGCTTTCTGACTTTAATATAAAAGTTAAGCTGGAGAGGTGGGGCAAGATGGTGGACTAGTGAGCTGTATGTTTTAGTTACTCCTCCAGGAAAGTAGGTAGAAAGCCAGGAACTGGACACCACAGAGCAACCTGACTTTGTGCAGACTTCATACAACACTCATGGAAACGTGGAACTACTGAGATCAGAGAAATCTGTAAGGTTTTATGGCCAGGGGACCCGCACCCCTCCCTGCCAGGCTCAGTCCTGTGGGAGGAGGTGCTGTCAGCTCAGGGAAGGAGAAAGGAGAACTGCAGTGGCAGCCCTTATCGGAAACTCATTCTACTGCTCCAAACTCAAACCATAGATAGACTGAGACCAGGCACCAGAGAATCTGAGAGCAGCCACCCCAGCAGAGAGGAGACAGGCTTAGAAAAAAACAGCACGATAAACTCCAAAATAAAAGCAGAGGATTTTTGGAGTTCTGGTGAACATAGAAAGGGGAAGGGCAGAGTTCAGGCCCTGAGGCTCATTTGCAAATCCCGAAGAAAAGCTGATCTCTCTGCCCTGTGGACCTTTCCTTAATGGCCCTAATTGCTTTGTCTCTTAGCATTTCAATAACCCATTAGATCTGGGAGGAGGGCTTTTTTTTTTTTTTTAATCCTTTTTTCTTTTTCTAAAACAATTACTCTAAGATGCCCAACACAGAAAGCCTCAAAGACTTGCAATTTGGGCAGATCAAGACAAGAGCAGAACTAAGAGAGCTCTGAGACAAAAGGCAATAATCCAGTGGCTGAGAAATTTCACTAAACACCACAACTTCCCAAGAAAAGGGGGGTGTCTTCTCACAGCCATCATCCTGGTGGACAGGAAACACTCCTGCACATCGCCAGCCCCATAGACCAGAGCTGTCCCAGACAACCCAGTGTGACGGAAGTGCTTCAAATAACAGGCACACACCACAAAACTGGGCGTGGACATTAGCCTTCCCTGCAACCTCAGCTGATTGTCCCAGAGTTGGGATGGTGGAGCAGTGTGAATTAACAAAGCCCCATTCAGCCATCATTTCAGCAGACTTGGAGCCTCCCTACACAGCCCAGCAGCCAAGAACCGCCCTGGAGGGACAGCACTCACCTGTGACATAGCACAGTCATCCCTCAACAGAGGACCAGGGGGTGCACGGCCTGGAAGAGGGACCCACTCGCAAGTCTCAGGAACCATATGCCAATACCAAGGACTTGTGGGTCAGTGGCAGAGACAAACTGTGGCAGGACTGAACTGAAGGATTAGACTATTGCAGCAACTTTAAAACTCCAGGATCACCAGGGAGATTTGATTGTTAGAGCCACCCCCCCCCTCCCTGACTGCCCAGAAACACGCCCCATATACAGGGCGGGCAACACCAACTACACACACAAGCTTGGTACACCAATTGGACCACACAAGACTCACTCCCCCACTCACCACAAAGGCTAAGCAGGGGAGAACTGGCTTGTGGAGAACAGGTGGCTCGTGGATGCCACCTGCTGGTTAGTTAAAGTGTACTCCACAAAGCCGTAGATCTGATAAATGAGAGATAAGGACTTCAGTTGGTCTACAAATCCTAAAAGAACCCTATCAAGTTCAGCAAATGCCAAGAGGCCAAAAACAACAAAAAATTATAAAGCATATGAAAAAAAATAGACGATATGGATAACCCAAGGACAAGCACCCAAATCAAAAGAACAGAAGAGACACAGCACCTAGAGCAGCTACTCAAAGAACTAAAGATGAACAATGAGACCATAGTACAGGATACACAGGATATCAAGAAGACCCTAGAAGAGCATAAAGAAGACATTGCAAGACTAAATAAAAAAATAGATGATCTTATGGAAATTAAAGAAACTGTTGACCAAATTAAAAAGATTCTGGACACTCATAGTACAAGACTAGAGGAAGTTGAACAACAAATCAGTGACCTGGAAAATGACAGAATGGAAAATGAAAGCATAAAAGAAAGAATGGGGAAAAAAATTGAAAAAATCGAAACAGACCTCAGGGATATGATAGATAATATAAAACATCCGAATATAAGACTCATTGGTGTTCCAGAAGGGGAAGAAAAGGGTAAAGGTCCAAGAAGAGTATTCAAAGAAATTGTTGGGGAAAACTTCCCAAATCTTCTAAACAACATAAATACACAAATCATAAAAGCCCAGCGAACTCCAAATAGAATAAATCCAAATAAACCCACTCCGAGACATATTCTGATCACACTGTCAAACACGGAAGAGAAGGAGCAAGTTCTGAAAGCAGCAAGAGAAAAGCAATTCACCACATACAAAGGAAACAACATAAGACTAAATAGTGACTACTCAGCAGCCACCATGGAGGCGAGAAGGCAGTGGCACGACATATTTAAAATTCTGAGTGAGAAAAATTTCCAACCAAGAATACTTTATCCAGCAAAGCTCTCCTTCAAATTTGAGGGAGAGCTTAAATTTTTCACAGACAAACAAATGCTGAGAGAATTTGCTAACAAGAGACCTGCCCTACTGGAGATACTAAAGGAAGCCCTACAGAGAAACAAAGAAAGGACAGAGAGACTTGGAGAAAGGTTCAGTACTAAAGAGATTCGGTATGGGTACAATAAAGGATATTAATAGAGAGAGGGGAAAAATATATATGACAAACATAAACCAAAGGATAAGATGGCTGATTCAAGAAATGCCTTCACGGTTATAATGTTGAATGTAAATGGATTAAACTCCCCAATTAAAAGATATAGATTCGCAGAATGGATCAAAAAAAATGAACCATCAATATGTTGCATACAAGAGACTCATCTTAGACACAGGGACACAAAGAAATTGAAAGTGAAAGGATGGAAAAAAATATTTCATGCAAGCTACAGCCAAAAGAAAGCAGGTGTAGCAATATTAATCTCAGATAAAATAGACTTTAAATGCAGGGATGTTTTGAGAGACAAAGAAGGCCACTACATACTAAGAAAAGGGGCAAGTCAACAAGAAGAAGTAACAATCATAAATGTCTATGCACCCAATCAAAGTGCCACAAAATACATGAGAGAAACACTGGCAAAACTAAAGGAAGCAATAGATTTCTCCACAATAATTGTGGGAGACATCAACACATCACTCTCTCCTATAGATAGATCAACCAGACAGAAGACCAATAAAGAAATTGAAAACCTAAACAATCTGATAAATGAATTAGATTTAACAGACATATACAGAACATTACATCCCAAATCACCAGGATACACATACTTTTCTAGTGCTCACGGAACTTTCTCCAGAATAGATCATATGCTGGGACATAAAACAAGCCTCAATAAATTTAAAAAGATTGAAATTATTCAAAGCACATTCTCTGACCACAATGGAATACAATTAGAAGTCAATAACCATCAGAGACTTAGAAAATTCACAAATACCTGGAGGTTAAACAACACACTCCTAAACAATCAGTGGGTTAAAGAAGAAATAGCAAGAGAAATTGCTAAATATATAGAGACAAATGAAAATGAGAACACAACATACCAAAATCTATGGGATGCAGCAAAAGCAGTACTGAGGGGGAAATTTGTAGCACTAAATGCATATATTAAAAAGGAAGAAAGAGCCAAAATCAAAGAACTAATGGATCAACTGAAGAAGCTACAAAATGAACAGCAAACCAATCCTAAACCAAGTAGAAGAAAAGAAATAACAAGGATTAAAGCAGAAATACATGACATAGAGAACAAAAATACAATAGAGAGGATAAATATCACCAAAAGTTGGTTCTTTGAGAAGATCAACAAGATTGACAAGCCCCTAGCTAGACTGACAAAATCAAAAAGAGAGAAGACCCATATAAACAAAATAATGAATGAAAAAGGTGACATAACTGCAGATCCTGAAGAAATTAAAAAAATTATAAGAGGATACTATGAACAACTGTATGGCAACAAACTGGATAATGTAGAGGAAATGGACAATTTCCTGGAAACATATGAACAACCTAGCCTGACCAGAGAAGAAATAGAAGACCTCAACCAACCCATCACAAGCAAAGAGATCCAATCAGTCATCAAAAATCTTCCCACAAATAAATGCCCAGGGCCAGATGGCTTCACAGGGGAATTCTACCAAACTTTCCAGAGAGAATTGACACCAATCTTACTCAAACTCTTTCAAAACATTGAAGAAAATGGAATACTACCTAACTCATTTTATGAAGCTAACATCAATCTAATACCAAAACCAGGCAAAGATGCTACAAAAAAGGAAAACTACCGGCCAATCTCCCTAATGAATATAGATGCAAAAATCATCAACAAAATACTTGCAAATCGAATCCAAAGACACATTAAAAAAATCATGCACCATGACCAAGTGGGGTTCATTCCAGGCATGCAAGGATGGTTCAACATAAGAAAATCAATCAATGTATTACAACACATTAAAAATTCGAAAGGGAAAAATCAAACGATCATCTCAATAGATGCTGAAAAATCATTTGACAAAACCCAACATCCATTTTTGATAAAAACACTTCAAAAGGTAGGAACTGAAGGAAACTTCCTCAACATGATAAAGAGCATATATGAAAAACCCACAGCCAGCATAGTACTCAATGGTGAGAGACTGAAAGCCTTCCCTCTATAGATCAGGAACAAGACAAGGATGCCCACTGTCACCACTGTTATTTAACATTGTGCTGGAAGTGCTAGCCAGGGCAATCTGGCAAGACAAAGAAATAAAAGGCATCCAAATTGGAAAAGAAGAAGTAAAACTGTCATTGTTTGCAAATGATATGATCTTATATCTGGAAAACCCTGAGAAATCAACGATACAGCTACTAGAGCTAATAAACAAATTTAGCAAAGTAGCGGGATACAAGATTAATGCACATAAGTCAGTAATGTTTCTATATGCTAGAAATGAACAAACTGAAGAGACACTCAAGAAAGAGATACCATTTTCAATAGCAACTAAAAAAATCAAGTACCTAGGAATAAACTTAACCAAAGATGTAGAAGACCTATACAAAGAAAATTACATAACTCTACTAAAAGAAATAGAAGGGAACCTTAAAAGATGGAGAAATATTCCATGTTCATGGATAGGAAGGCTAAATGTCATTAAGATGTCAATTCTACCCAAACTCATCTACAGATTCAATGCAATCCCAATCAAAATTCCAACAACCTACTTTGCAGACCTGGAAAACCTAGTTATCAAATTTATTTGGAAAGGGAAGATGCCTCAAATTGCTAAAGACACTCTAAAAAAGAAAAACGAAGTGGGAGGACTTACACTCCCTGACTTTGAAGCTTATTATAAAGCCACAGTTGTCAAAACAGCATGGTACTGGCACAAAGATAGACATATAGATCAATGGAATTGAATTGAGAATTCGTAGATAGACCCCCAGATCTATGGCCAACTGATCTTTGTTAAGGCCCCCAAAGTCACTGAACTGAGTCATAATGGTCTTTTCAAGAAATGGGCCTGGGAGAGTTGTATATCCATATCCAAAAGAATGAAAGAGGACCCCTACCTCACACCCTACACAAAAATTAACTCAAAGTGGATGAAAGATCTCAATATAAAAGAAAGTACCATAAAACTCCTAGAAGATAATGTAGGAAAACATCTTCAAGACCTTGTATTAGGCAGCCACTTCCTAGCCTTTACACCCAAAGCACAAGCAACAACAGCAAAAATAGATAAATGGGAACTCCTCAAGCTTAGAAGTTTCTGCACCTCAAAGGAATTTCTCAAAAAGGTAAAGAGGCAGCCAACTCAATGGGAAAAAATTTTTGAAAACCATGTATCTGACAAAAGACTGATATCTTGCATATATAAAGAAATCCTACAACTCAATGACAATAGTACAGACAGCCCAATTATAAAATGGGCAAAAGATATGAAAAGATACTTCTCTGAAGAGAAAATACAAATGGCCAAGAAACACATGAAAAAATGTTCAGCTTCACTAGCTATTAGAGGGATGCAAATTAAGACCACAATGAGATACCATCTAACACCGATTAGAATGGCTGCCATTGAACAAACAGGAAACTACAAATGCTGGAGGGGATGTGGAGAAATTGGAACACTTATTCATTGTTGGTGGGACTGTATAATGGTTCAGCCACTCTGGAAGTCAGTCTAGCAGTTCCTTAGAAAACTAGATATAGAGTTACTATTCGATCCAGCGATTGTACTTCTCGGTATATACCCGGAAGATCGGAAAGCAGTGACACGAACAGATATCTGCACGCCAATGTTCATAGCAGCATTATTCACAATTGCCAAGAGATGGAAACAACCCAAATGTCCTTCAATAGATGAGTGGATAAATAAAATGTGGTATATACACACGATGGAATACTACACAGCAGTAAGAAGGAACGATCTCATGAAATATATGACAACATGGATGAACCTTGAAGACATAATGCTGAGCGAAATAAGCCAGGCACAAAAAGAGAAATATTACTTGCTACCACTAATGTGAACTTTGAAAAATGTAAAACGAATGGTTTATAATGTCGAATGTAGGGGAACTAGCAATAGAGAGCAATTAAGGAAGGGGGAACAATAATCCAAAAAGAGCAGATAAGCTATTTAATGTTCTGAGGATGCCCAGGAATGACTATGGTCTGTTAATTTCTGATGGATATAGTAGGAACAAGTTCACAGAAATGTTGATATATTAGGTAACTTTCTTGTGGTAAATAGGAACATGCTGGAAGTAAAGCAGTTATCTTAGGTTAGTTGTCTTTTTCTTACTCCCTTGTTATGGTCTCTTTGAAATGTTCTTTTATTGTACGTTTTTTTTTTTTTTTCATTTTTTTCATACAGTTGATTTAAAAAAAAAAAACAGGAAAAAAATAGGTAGAGCCCCCTTGAGGAGCCTGTGGAGAATGCAGGGGTATTGGCCTACCCCACCTCGATGGTTGCTAACATGACCACAGACATAGGGGACTAGTGGTTTGATGGGTTGAGCCCTCTACCATAGGATTTACCCTTGGGAAGACGGTTGCTGCAAAGGAGAGGCTAGGCCTCCCTATATTTGTGCCTAAGAGCCTCCTCCCAAATGCCTCTTTGTTGCTCAGATGTGGCCCTCTCTCTCTAGCTAAGCCAACTTGAAAGGTGAAATCACTGCCCTCCCCCCTACGTGGGATCAGACACCCAGGGGAGTGAATCTCCCTGGCAACGTGGAATATGACTCCCGGGGAGGAATGTAGACCCGGCATCGTGGGATGGAGAACATCTTCTTGACCAAAAGGGGGATGTGAAAGGAAATGAAATAAGCTTCAGTGGCAGAGAGATTCCAAAAGGAGCCGAGAGGTCACTCTGGTTGGCACTCTTACGCACAATTTAGACAACCCTCTTTAGGTTCTAAAGAATTGGGGTAGCTGGTGGTGGATACCTGAAACTATCAAACTACAACCTATAACCCATGAATCTCGAAGACAATTGTATAAAAATGTAGCTTAGGGGTGACAATGGAATTGGGAAAGCCATAAGGACCACATTCCAGTTTGTCTAGTTTATGGATGGATGAGTAGAAAAACAGGGGAAGGAAACAAACAAACAAATAGACAAAGGTATCCAGTATTCTTTTTTACTTCAATTGCTCTTTTTCACTTTAATTATTATTCTTGTTATTTTTGTGTGTGTGCTAATGAAGGTGTCAAGGATTGATTTAGGTGATGAATGTACAACTATGTAATGGTACTGTGAACAATCGAATGTACAATTTGTTTTGTATGACTGCATGGTATGTGAATATATCTCAATAAAATGAAGATAAAAAAATAAAGTGGGTATTTTGATAAGTTTTAACTTACGTATACATTTGTTAAATCATCACCACAATCAAGATAATTAAACGAAATTATCATCCTCAAAAAAAAAAAAGTTAAGCTGGACTCAGTATGAATTATAGTATATTCTGTCTCTTTGTGCATTGCCTGGAAATTAGAAAGCATTGAAATGATCTGTTTCTAGAAATTTTAGCAGAACTCTCCTATAGACCATCTTCAGGTTTTGGATTCTTTATAGAAAGATTTTTTAAATACTGGTCTAGTATTTTATATTTATATTTCCTAGAGATTTTTCTACTTCATCTATGCTAATTTTTTTAATTCAACTTTTTTCAGTATGTAATATATTCCCATAATTCAAAAGAATTATACTTTACGTAAAAATTTATACATTGAGAACCCTCGGTCTTGTCTTTTTTTCCAGTCCTCATTCGTTACCCATCACCCCAAATAATTGCTTTTATTTGTTGTTTCTTTTTATTCTTTCTGTGTTTCTTTAGGCACACACAGAAAATATGAATATACATTTTTATTTTATCTCTTCCCTATGCAAAAGGTTTACAAACCCTATACTTTGTGTTACCAGCAGCAATCCAGAGATCAATGAGATGGGAGAGTGATGCCAGGCAGGAAATCAAAATGGCAGCTCCATGCAAAAGCCATCAGCCCAGGAAATGGATCAAAGGGGTGGCACCAACACAGTGGGTTGGCAGCAGCCCTGTGGAATCTAAGTGGCAATATGGAACAGAGGCGCCTGCCACACATACCTTGGGAAGACACATCAGGCCTCTTCCTCTTTCCTGCCTGGGGGGGATCATTTAGACCTTGAGTTTTTGTGAGAAGAGATATAATAGAAGAGATGTGAGAAGAAAGACGAGTCAGTGGGCACAGTCAGCATCCTCAAAGAGCAGCCACAACACAGTTAGTTGAGAGCCACCCAGCTTCCTGGTTGGTGCTGAGCTTGTATACACAATGGAACGGTATAGAGAGTCAGGGAGGGATAAAAAAATATACATAAATGAAAAGCATAGGATCAAGTCTTTAAAAAAAAAGCAAGAAACTAGAAATGTGCAGTAGGCAGAATAATGCTTTCCAGCCCCCCCAAAAAATGCATGGGCACTGGAACATAACATATTCATGTTAGGTTGCATGGCAATTGGGTAATTAATTATTTTTAATCAGTTAATTTTTAATCAACTAATTTTAATTAATTAATTAATTAAGGTCATTAATCAACTAACCTAGAGATGTTATCCTGGATCATCTTGGTGGGCCCAAAGTAGTCACAAGGGTCTTTTACAGTAGAAGACGGAAGGAGCAGAAGAAAGTCAAAGGGAGATGTGACTATAGAAGAAGATCATAGTGATGTGCTGTTAGCAGCATTTGACCTTGCTGTCCTTGAAGATGCACATAGGGTGCCCTGAGCAAAGGAATGTGAACAGGCTGCAGAAACTGGAAGAGACAGGGAAATGGATTCTCACCTGAACCTCCAGAAAGGACCGCAGTTCTACTGACATCTTGATTTTATCCCAGTAATAACCATATTGGGATTCTAATCTACAGTATTGGAGGATAATACCCTTGTGCTGTTTGAAGTCACTAAATTTATGGTAATTTGTTGTGTCAGAAATAGAAAACTAATACCAAGTCTGTTTTCTATACAGATATGTTTTAAATAAGTTCCTTCTTTTTTGCACTCTGACTTGTGTTTCTGATTTATGAAATATGTATCGATCTGGAACTATATACCTAATTGGTCAAGAAGTGAACATCATGAAAGATTGAATTTTGAATCCAATGTTATGTTTTAGGGTTAACCGTTTGAATCAAAACTGAGTTCCCACATTAACATTATTGAGGCTGGCCTGCCCAGAGTGTGTTCGCAAAAGGAGCCCTCCTAGGACAGAATTAATTCTAGAAAGAGAAGGAGTTGGTCAGAAAAGCCTATAAATAAAGCCATGGCAGGTGGTAAGGAAGGGCAGTCTGCTTGTCATATAGAATCAATCACAATAATTTACCCAACCTGGCCTATCAAGCATTCCAATCCGATTCCCTGCGAGAAAGATGTTATTTAAAATGTAGTTATTTCCTCTTGAAACTACGTAAGGTGTAAGAGTTCAAGCCAGTACTGCTTTGGGAACCCTCAGATTATGCTTAGCACAAAAGGCAAGAGAGAAATTCTTCCCAGTTCAGCACAGAGCACAGCGTGGCTTCAAGTACATTGAGGATGCCAGAGAAAACAGCAGTAATGTTGGTATTTGGGCAAATTTTGGTCAAACAAGGTCTTCGGCACCTCAGCAGAAGTAACCAAGGTTCCAGACAGCTGCAGCAGATGTGCATGGCGGTGGAGGCTCCCGGGCAGAGGTGACGGGCAGTGATGGAAATATGCAGGTAACAGCAAGTTTTGGGAAACAGAGCCGGCAACAAGATGTGGTCCCAGAAAAATTCACTGTGTTGGGATACAATGTCCTGGCAAAGACACCTGATTCTCAGTGCAGTAACTGGCAGTAGGGGACAACAGAGCCAAGAAAATGACAAACTCGACTTTTGCTCAACAGAAATTCAGAAACACACTGGGACTAATAAGAACTAACTGATGACATTTGACGTTTTGGGGAATGGGAGTGGGAGGGAAGCAAAGCTGAGGGGAGAAGGTATCATCTCGCATCAGATGGACATGATGGCCAAATACTATAGTTCAATCCAAAATGACCCTTTGCATTACCTGGACTTAAGATTTGTGGTGAAATATAGGTTACTCTTACAATTTCTGGATTTCTAGTGAATTTTAGTAACTATATCAGACTTGCCAAACCTGTTGATCTGAGAAGAACTGTTAGCTTTAAGGACTTCAGTGTCAAGCTACAATTTTCTAAGTTATTGCCCAAATCATGAAATAATGAATTTAAATATCTGAAGTCTTTTCTCTGAAGCAGAGAAATTATTTTTCTAAAGCAGAAGAGGTGGAAGACTTGGTCAATAGCATATATATAAGGATGTTAATCAATCACAACAAAGATGATTTTCTCCCTTTCCAGCTTTTATCAATTGCTTTTCAAAAAGCTTAATACCCTATATAGTTTACCATTATTAAACTATTTCTTCTGTTCTCTGTGGGCAGAAAAGGAAATTGCCAAATTAAATTGCACCATACAACTTTCACTATATTATTAGTCTGCGGGTATTGCACCCTTTGGCATTCAGAACTTCAAGAACCTTTCATTCTTACATATTAACAATTTTCCTCTTGGCTTCGCACAGACACTCACATCTATTTTTCTGGATTAGTACTGTAGGTTAAAAGAATAAATTCAAAGACAAAGAATCTGGGCATGCATTAGGTCTTTTTCCTTCATAGGCCCAAATACTGTGCTTTTGAAGAAAACTTCACATGAGGAAAAAGACATTTGGGCCAATAAAAATCCAAATATCTGGAAAATCTAGTATGTTTAATAAAAATTACTTTAAAAATAGCATTTCTATCTTTGCCTTATTATGCACATTTAAATTATTCACCTTTAATTTTTCACATTATAAAAGCGATGCATTTTTTTTCAGTTCAAATTTGAGTTATAGAAATAAAATTCTGAAGAAAAATCACTCAATTGCTATCATTCAAAGTTAACCACTTTTTATATTTTGGTATATTTCTTGCAACTACTTTCCTACAATGTTTAAATAGCTAGACTCTATGTTTAATATATATGCATGTATTCTAGTGATTGTTTTTTTTTCAGTTGCTATTATAAAGCATAATTTCTCCATGTTATTATAAACTCTTTATAAACATTTCAATTACAATAATATTCAAACTGGAATTGAGTTAACCATTCCCATTTGTTGACCATCTGATATTTTTCCTTTCCTCCCCCAGTAGGTTTCTGCTAACAATGCTAAATGAACATTTTTATGCTTCAAGCGTTTTTCTTTATTTCACTTATTTTCTTAGAATAATTTCTAGGCGACGGAATTGAAGAATAAAATGACAAATATTTTAAATCTCTTACCAACTTGTTTTCTAGTAGAATTGAAACAAATTGCAAATTGCACTATTAGCTAGCATGCATATGTGAGTGCCCTTTCTTTCTTACCATCCCTCACTGTGACTTCATTATATAAGGAAAAAAAAAAAACTTTGCTAGTTTAAGGAATTCTGAATAGATTATCATGATTATTTTAGTAACTTCTGTGATAACCTGTTTCATAAGTTTCTTGTTGGGGATTGAATCATGCCCCCTCCTCCCCAACAAAAGGCATGTTCAATTCCCAACCACTGGTCCTGTGGGTCTGAACTCATTTGTAAGCAGGACCTTAAAAGACATTATGAGTTAAGGTGCCTGTTCTAATTTGCTAATGCTGCCAGAATGCAAAATACCAGAAATGAACTGGCTTTTATAAAGGGGGTTTATTTGGTTACACAGTTAGAGTCTTAAGGCCATAAAGTATCCAAGGTAACACATCAACAATCAGGTACCTTCGCTGGAGGATGGCCAGTGGTGTCCAGAAAACCTCTGTTAGCTGGGAAGGCACGTGGCTGGTGTCTGCTTGCTCCCAGGTTGCGTTTCAAAATGGCATTCTCCAAAATGTCTGCATCAGCTTCCAACCTCCGTCTTCAAAATGTCTGTCTCAGTTCCAGCTAGCTAAGAGCTCCTTCTGTCTGAGATTATATAGTGCTCCAGTAAATTAAACAAGGCTCACACTGAATGCGTCGGGGCCACACCTCCATGGAAATTATCCAATCAGAGTTATCACCTACAATTGGCTGAGTCACATCTCCATGGACACTGACCCAATAGGTTCCAACCCATTCCACACTAATATGTCTGTCCCCACAAGAATGCATTAAAGAATACGGCTTTTTCTGGGGGACACAATATATACAAACCGGCACAGTACCAAACTGAATGAGAGTGAACCTTAATCCAATATGGCTGATGTCCTTAAAGCAAAAAAATTGGACACAGGAGAGGAAGCCCCGGGGAGCAGCCAGAAGCTGGAAGTCAACAGAATCCTGAAGAGAGAAAAGAAGACACCACCATGTGCATAGGCATGTGACAGAAAAGTTAAGGAACACCAAGATTGCCTACCAGTCAGAAGACACTGACTGCAGAAGGAAACAAGCCTTCTAGCCTCTGAAACCAATAATTTCCTGTTGTTAAGACAACTCTCTGTATGGTATTTGTTTTAACAGCTAGGAAAGAAATACACTAGCAATGAGAGCAAAACTTTTTCATAAAATTATTCAACAGTTTGCTTAGCCTGAGGCAAGGATACAAGTGCTAGCAATTTATTTGAAAGGTGCTTGAGGCATCAAGAGGGTAATGAAGCAGTGGGAAGGTGCAAAGCACTGAAATAAGATGCTTTAATGCACGGACTATTGTGCTCTAAGGAGACACAAAGGGACACACCAGATTGCTAAGCAACGTAGTTAGCTCAAAATCATTGCAAGAAGAAAATGTTTCCTGGACTACTCCATGAAGAGAGAAAGGAGAGGGCATTTATCTGCCCAGCAACCTCTCATCTTTCTTCTCCCATTGGTCATGTTTCGCCTCCTAGTGAGCTTGCCCACAACCCCCTCCAGGGCTGCATCCAGCAGCCTCTTAGTGCTATCTCAGGCCCTACAATGTCAGACTTGGGCTATGAGCAAATGAACCTCCCAACACGAGGAGAAGGGAGAAGGAGGCCATAGAGGGTATCTGAAAAGACACACAATATTTATGAGTCAGTATATTACTTAAATTTATGTTTTTGTAAATTCTGCTTATATCTTTTCACAATTTATCTATTGGATTACTGTGGAGGGGTGGAGGTGGGGGGGGACCAGAATGATGAAAAACGTGCAAAAACCAGGCTTCCTTAGAGATCTCTTTCATACATCAAAACACCAGAAGACAACAGACAATATCCCTTAGAGTTGTGAGGGGAAAAATAAGGTGACCCCAGAGTTCTTTACCCATCCAAGATGGTGTTACCATATAAAAGTAACAGAAAAACCAAGAGTAGATCAGGCTTGGGCCCTCTTTGAAAAAATTGTCCCATCACTTAAGAGAGAATAGTATCTTCATGTTAATTAAAAGACAAGGTTGACTATTTGCATTGATTTTCATTTCTGTTTGGTATCATTTTTTTTTGTGGGGGGGGTGAGTAACTTAAGAAACAGACTTCTAATTCTACCAGAAGATACCCACCCGGTTTCTTAGTCATTTTTAAACATTATTTTCAAAGATGTTATTATACTCTCCTTCTAAGTTTCCCAAGTTTTAAACATTTAATCTGAGTTTAAATACTGCATTAAGTATACAGACTTTTTCTTTCAAACAAAAAACTCCTACAATCAATCCTGTAACATTATTGAAAATGATTCTTTGACATTTCTACATTTGGACTGATTTCAATGCTTTTGGATTTTCCTTGCTGGTTACAATTTCCTCATTCTTTTGTGGGCACATTGATTCATTTTTATTGTTCTGGAAAAAAATATTTCAGTCACTTGTTCAGGAAGAGTACTTGAGTACTTAGTACTCCTTTAGTATCTGAAAATATTGTTGTGGTTTTCTCCACAAACAAATATTTCCTGGCTATTACCTGGCTAACATTTTTTTTTCAAGATGCGCAGCTCTCCCTGCCCTGCTATCTGATGGGAATTTCATGGAATTATAGGAACTATCAGTTTTGTGCTCCTTTTTGCTTAACTTGACTGGTTTCTTCTTTTATAGGAGACTTTCTTAAGTTTGTTTCTAATTTTATGCAAGTATGTCTATCTATGCCTGTTTGCATGTGTATTTTGCTGGGTAGATATCCATAGCTTTCATCATATTCTCATAGGAGCCCCTCATTCAATAAATACTATGAAACAATTCTATGTATCCTATTTTGTTTAAGTCTTTCATTTTCTACATTTTTGCCTTTTCACTTTAATAACTTGAGGATATCAAGGCTTCTGATTTTTCAAAGAAACTGCAGTTCCCTACTTTGAATTTTTTATGCTTCATGCTTTTTCTCTTTTATCTGTTGTCAAAGATATAGATCTATAATCATGCAGTTTGGACTTACATGTAGCAGGAATTTAAAAGTGGTCTAAGATTAATATGATCCTATTTTCAGAAAGTTCATGTTCTTTCTGGATCTGGGTTGGAGAAATATAGAAAAACACATGGAGATAAGTTACCCTTTCAATCCGAGAGTCTAAAGGGACTGTAGGGGCATTTTTCTAGGAAATGTCTCTCCATGGCGACGTGGGTGTGGTTACCAAGATACAGGCACCACTATGTGTGAGCGTAGTGGTTATGCCAGATGCTTTTACCAGAGTCAGAACACTTCCAGCCGTAGCCACAGGGGGCGCTCAGGAGGCTGCCTCCCATCAGCACACAGTCTTCAAAATAGTATCTGCCAGGGACTTTCCTCCAGGGCTTCTTTCCACCTATTCCTGGGCATATATATTTTTTTCTCTTAAAAAGGGCTTGCTCCTCCACCCTCTGTGACATTAATTTGATTCCCTTAGCAGTGAATGTAAGTAAATTCTTTCCGTTTCCTGAAATAAAGATGATACCTAACCTTGATTTCCAACATTATGAAGATTCTTTCCCATATGAACAAATCTTGTCAGTCATTTTCATGAGTATAAGGGAGGAGACAGAAAACCCAGGATCACTTCACACGTTATATCTTTAATGGTCGCCCTCTCTTTGTTAACAAGTCTTGGAAACCGTATCAATGAATAGCATTCATTCCACAAGAATTCCACTTACATGGAATGCTTCCCCGTGACTATGCGGGACTGTTAGACAACTCGTTTTTAAGTCCCTGTTTCTTCTGTAGAATGTGACCTCTAAACAGGAGGACATTCATAAAACCAGTCGTCCTCACCTTTGCTCAAGAGTAGTAGCTGTCTGAGCTAGGATTTGTTCAAGTAATGGAATCTTAACTGCTTTTATGTTATCTTTGGCACACAGGCTGAAGGCTTTATCTTTATCAGTGTCACGATTCTAACAACAAAATGGCTTTAGCTAACATACAGTGACAAGTAAATCATTTAAAAACAATTGTACCAAAAGTTCTTTTCCGTTGTGATTACCTTTCTTAATCGTAATTCCTAAACCTGTCCATTTTAATGATTCATGAAATCACTTCCTAATAGTATATAAAACACGTACCTTCAGGATCATTTTCAAATTTTATTGTGGTTATAAAACTGCAAAAAAATGTTCCCTTTCCTCCTCTCACCAGGTGAAGAAATAACAGTTCAAGTTTATGCTCCCTATAAAATAAACAAACACAGAACACCTCATACAGTAGAAATTGATTTTTCTGTCATTTCAGCAGAAGCAGCAGCACCTGAACACAGGTAGGATGTGCAACAGAACTATTTCAGAGGGTTCAGTCAGAACAAGGGGGAAAAATGAAGATTATTATCATCATAAAAATCAATTGTTTCATGTGATTTTTTAAAATGTATCTTTATTGTGGTCTTATGCAGAAACATAAAGGGAAAATGCATGCTGTACCAACAGATGCTGCACAAGATCATTCACAGTTATTGCCTGAGGTCAGAAAGAAATTAGTGGAGACAATATCTAAATGGTTGGCTAAAGAGGGCCTTCTTCTCTTTAACACAACAGTTCATTGATCCAGCTAATCCTTTTGCTGGGTTTATTATACGTCAGTTGCTCTCTTAGGTTCTGGGGATTTAAAGACCAATGAGATTCTTGGAGGATGGGAGGATGCAGGGAGTTTAAAGGAGAGTAGCAGAGACAGACATGGGGATAAATAATTGCTATAGACTATGATAGATAAAATAATAGATGTGTGCAAATTCTACACCAATACTCTACAGGAATGAAAAATTAACTTATTAACTCTACCTGTAAGAGATAATGAGGCAAAGGGAGAAGGCATCAGTTAATCTGATGAGATTGAAGGTAATGTTTGGATGGCTTCAAGAAGCATAGAGTCTATAGAATATTATTTTGAGGGGAGAGTCAGGAATGGCAGCCAATGTAAAGAAAAAAGGCAAAGCCAGGTCATGAAAGTCATGTCAGAAGGTAGAGTTTAAGTGATGGAAGCCATCAGTTGGCTTTAAGCAGGGCACTGACTTAGTAATATATGAATTTTATTGCCTTATAGAAATTGAATTAAAGACAAATAAGCTACCCCGAAGGTAGGAGAATCAGTTAAGAGGGATTGCTATAAGCTAAATATGAAAAGATGAGAATCTATAATAAATAATCCCTATGAAAATTAAAGATCAAAATGGATCTCAGCAAGGAAAAGGCATTATAAAAACAGGGTTGATGTGGCAGGTGAGAAAGAAGGAAGAAACAGAAGATTCCTAGGAGTCTGGCTCGAGGAATTAGGCAAACAATCTTAACATTCAGGGAACTCAGCAGTATAGAAAGAGAAGCTTGTTTCTTCAGGGGGATAATAAATTAATTTTGGAATTGTATTAAGCAATCTGTAACAAAGCCAGGTGCAGATATGTTTTGCTTTGTTTTTATTTATAAATCTGAATGAGTGTGTTTATTTTCTGATATTTTACACTTCGAGAAAAATAATAAAGCTATATTGAAAGCATCTTTTTATGAATTGTAATCAGTACTTTCTAAAATCTTTTCTGTGGAAATGTATGACAACACTTCCTGCACTAACAAAACACTAGTCTAATTTTAACTGCATTAACTCAACTCAACAAACATTTATTAGGAAACTCCTTTGTCATAAGGCATGTGTGCTAGGTAGGGCAGTGGAGATGCAGAGATAATTACAAAATAGTCCTGGTACCCAAAGAGCCTTTCATCTAGTGGAATAAAAGAGAAAGTCAACAACAATTCAAAAGAATAAGAACTGTAAAAGAAGTGCCAAGGAACCACAGTGGAGCAGGGCTGGCAGGGGGTGGGGGGTGGGGAGAATGGGGTGGTGTGGGGGTTACAGACAGTCCAGGGCTCCTCTGCCCAAACAGAAATAAGGCTACAATTGTCTGAATGATTCAGACTCCTAGTCTCTACATTATGAAATAGGCAGCAGAGAAATTGCCCAGTCTCTTGATTTTGATCCCAATGTTCTCTGTTTCATAAAAATGCCTGAGTATTTTAAGAGGCATGAGTAGGTTTTTTAATATGCATGTCCATCTTGGAGATTTTTCCCACATTTTGGCATCAAATTCCCCATTAGTCTGATGCACTAATGAATTTACATCTGTTCTTTCCTTTCTATTTTAGTGAAAGATTTAGAAAGGCTGCTTTATAATATTATTTTTATACTGATGCATAACTTTTGATTTTAAAAAGTAATTCCTCAGAAATTTTTTTCTAAACATAAAAGTCAATGCAGAAAAATATAAAAGATTGAAACATATGATTACTAGGGATTAACTATTTTCATGTCATCAGTTAAAAAGAAAAGATTGTGGTCAAGTATTGTAAAATATTTGAAATATTTAAAATATTAAAATGCATGTTAAAAATAATATCATTTACATATAATAGCCTTGCAAATCATTAAGAAAAAGCTTAATATCCTTAAACAAAAATGTTTGAAAGGAGATGACTCACACCCAGATTTTGTGCATGAAGAAGTGACGCATAATGGGGTCAGCACTTGAGATGGATAATAGAGCAGGAGGACAAGACTTGCAAGGGGATGATAAATTTAGTTTTGTTTAGATTACAGATGTGAGATTCTAGGAGAAGCAGATAGCAGATAGAGCAGTGTCATGGAAGCCAAAGAGACTCAATGAGAGTGATCAGTAACAATACATACATCAAAGTATAAGAAAGACACTGAAAAAATGCCCAAAATAATTTGAAATTAGAAAGTCATTGAAGACTTTACTGAGTAAAAGGTCAATGAGATGCCTATGATTATGATGTAATGTAAGTTGAGAAAAAAAAAATTCTTATCTGAACACAGTGTCATATGCAGAGTGTGATTTTAAATAAATAATAGAAGATATTTTTAAAATGGCTTAGAAAAACATATTATGAAATGTAAATGGTTATCATGTGTGAAATTAAGAGAACTTTGCATTTTCTCTATTTTAATAAATTCCACAGAACATATGAAATATTTTAAGAACCATCAAATATTAAACAAAGAGAAAAAAAGTAATAACATTTCTGTGAATCAGCGATCATCAGTTAGGAAACTTTATCAACAACTGAAGATAAAAAAATAGGTGAGAACAAATCAAATACAAATGAACATTGCCTATATAAAAAATTAGAAAAATTAGGAAGAAAATTAGGATAAAGAAGACATGAATGAGAGAAAAAATTATCAAATATCTGCTGGGTCAAGGAATCAGTAAAAATAATTAAGAAACTGGAATATTCATGAGTAAAATGATAGCATATCCTGCAAAGAAAAAAAAAATGATGGTACATAAGAGAAGATTGACAAAATATTGATAATTGTTACAACTAGGCAAGGGTACATGGAGTTTCAATTCATGATTCTCTCTACTATCATGTAAAGTATTGTGAAATTCCCCATAATAAAAGTTAAAATTTTAAAAATGTATTAAGATGCAAGAAGAAAACTGAGACCATAACAAATCAAACTCACTGGAATATTCAAAGTCAACACATAATTTTAAATAAGCATTAATTAAGGTACTAAATTCCTAAAACAAGCTATTCAACACAAAACCTTACAAAAAAGAAACAAAGTCTTGAGATGATTGGGAAGAAGTAGACAATAAAAGTCTACACACAAAAAAATGAAATATACAGTAGACCCAAACATCAAAATCAGTCAATAAATCCAAGAACTAGTTCTAGACAAACCAAGAACATCTCGGGAAATACATAAATAAAAGGAAAGCATTTAAACAACCCAAGTATTTTTTAACTAATTACAACCCACATTTGCATTTAGTTTATTTGGGTATTAACAGCACAAGAGAAAAAAAAAAAACAATAATCTGATGAAATTGAAATAATCACCAATTCTTGCGGCACAGCACTTTCATCAAGCAGTTATTATCTCCTTTCCTTTCAGCTCGCTCAATAAACATGCAAAACATACTAATCAGTCTGCTCAAAGATTTCATAAAAAGTGCTTCATTACCCATTCTATTAATAGTTGCCAGGTTTTTTGAATAAGGAGTTGGTTGTTCAGAATGCTTAATATTTAAATATGTTTTCTCCCAGTTTATCCAAGTTTGGAATAATAAATGAAGAAAAAGTATATAGAAAAGCACATGAAGTTGGCCAAGTTTTGCCAGTAGTATCTAAGTATGTTTCTCATTCTCACTGAAGCAATGTTATTCTGAATCACCTTAAGAATCACTTTTTTCTCACCAACTCCCTTACCCCTTCCCTTTAAAATCTGTTTGCATATGTGTTACTAGAATAAATTTAAAACAAAATCCCATAGGATTGTACAACATAGTGAACCCTAATGTAAACCATGGACTATAGTTAATAGCACAATTTTAATAATATTCTTTCATCAAGTGTAACAGATGGACCACACTATTGCAAGGTTTTAATAATGGGGGGTATGTGTGAACTCTGTATTTTCTGCATGATTTTTCTGTAAACCTACAACTTCTCTTACAGAAAAAAATTATGCAACCTAATTTTTCTCAGATCTCATTTGATTTTGGTACCAAAGCAACAAATTCTGCCATTTACATAAGACCTCTTTCTTCTTTATTTTATCATACTATTGCTCCATCTACCTGCAAATAGCTGAAAGCATTATGTCATTATAATTAATGGAATAAAATTCAGAATTTGAAAATCATTAAATCCTCCCCAATTAATGATCTGCCCAGATTGACTATTAAATCCGTCAGCTTCCCCTCACTCTAAAAAAAAAGCTAACAAACAAAACAAGGGATGATCTGCTTTCATTTGGTGGTTTTGTCTCATATTTCTTGGTAGATAAAAAGAAGTTAGTGTTCTAACATGGATGATTCTAATGGTGTTTATCACTTTACAGAAATTCTCAAAATTACTTTTACCAAAGATGTGGCTAACATTAATGGCATTAAAGAAATGCAGGGGTGACTGTGTTTTGTTTTCTTTCATTTTGCTTGTACATGACTCGCTTTATATGCTGATAGGTGTAAATAAAAGCGAGGTACCCCCAAATTACCAAGGCTTTGAAGTTTGTGGTTCTGAAACTTCCCAACTCTTTTGGAAACTCTCTCTTATTCACTGTCCTTTCCTTTACGTTGATGGCATCCTGACACCAACAAAAGAAGAATCTAAACTCAACCTCAATCCTTAGAATTAAACCCATCAACACTTTTGGATGTTTGAATTATTAAGCCATGTGTCTGTTAATATGAAATTAAAGGGGTTGCAACAATTTCTTATTATTGGACCTTGTAGAAGAAATATGGTTAATGGGACTGGAAATAGACTTCCATTGCCTCTGATATAATATGCCTAAGTTGGCTATGCTTTAGTCATGCTGGTATTTCTAGAGCCAGGTTTGGTGGTATTTCTAGAGCCAGGTTTGGTGGTGTGAGGATGGAAAAGGAAAATAAGGAGGCTGGGCTGATCATCTTACATTATCTTTCCTCCTTCCTTTTCTTCTCATTCTGCTCCTGAATACCCAGGGGCTGAGACTGCAGAAGCCACTCTGCCTGGGCCCTTTTCTTTTATATTGCCCATGTAATTGGGGTTTTCACTTCGACAGCAAAGTTGTTCAACTTCAGCAAAATGACATTCAGGATCAGATAATTCGGTGTTGTGGGGTGGGCTGTCCTGTGTGTCATAGGATGTTTAGACATCCCTGGCCCCAATCCACCAGATGCTACTAGCACCATCTGCCCAGCTGTGAAAATCAAGATGTCTCCAGACATTTGCCAAATATGCCCTGACTGAGAGCCAGTGTGCTATAGAGCACAGTGAAATCATCTCCCATTTTTCTCCTCTTACTTGGACTGTTATATAATATCTTTAACCACTTTCAGTAGATTGATGGTACCTGCAAGTCTAAGGAAAATCAAGAGCACCTTCTCATGAAGCCCAGACCGATGACTAATGGTAGCCTGGTATGGTTGCAATTGCTAATCCAAACCCTGGGGACAGCAAAGGATAACTTGACTAAAGAATTCCAATTATTAGAGAGTGGGGTCTAGTTGTTTTATAAACAAAAACAAAAGCTGTTTATTGAGCATCTACTGAGGTCAAGGCATACTGCAATTCACTTATGAACAAGGAAAAAGAATCCCTCCTAACAATTTACTTCTTGAAGACTGATTTTTCTAGTTGGTGTGTTTGATAGATTTCTGGCCATATTGAAGCTGATTAAAGTTCTAAAAATATAAACTAAGTACAGAAAGAAGTACATAATAAGACTACACAATTAACAATCATTTGCAATTCTTTTCTCATTTATGCTTAATTATTTCTACATTCTTATGCTTGTTTCAGGTTATTCTTTACTGGCAATTTAATTAGTTTTAATACAAATGTACTTAGTCCTCACAGTTTGTGTCTCAAGATATAGGATACAGGGTTTGAAATGATCAAGCAGTAATATGTAAAGGTGGTGCCTCTCTTTCTCCATGTGCATGCAAATCACCTGGGGATCTTATTTAAAGTTCCAATTTGGTAGGTCTTGGATAGGGCCTGAGATGCTACCTTTCTTGGAAGATTACAGGTGATGGGGCTCTGCTGCTCCAAGTGCTACTCTATGTGTAGCAAAACACTAAGTCAGGTACTCCTTCCATCATAGGTTGTATCATAGTTTGCATGAGTGTCATGGTGCTGTCCCAGTTTTGAGAAGCAGAATGTTCATTTTTAAATTCAGATTTCAAATATTAAAAGACTCTTTTCCAGTCAAAGATGTTTAAAGAGTTTTATTACTCTTCCCATAATAAAAGAAATACAAAGTGAAGAAGACTGCTTCCAGAGGTGGAGAATCCCAACAGAGGAAAGCCACGGTAGGGCCCCGAAATAAGAGAAACCCAAGGCTGCTGCCCTGACATGACCCTCAGGAATAACAAGCAAAGACTCAATTGTTCTGCATGGTAGATTGAATCATGTTCCCCACAAAGACAGGTCTGAGTAACAACCCCAGGTCCTGTGGGTGTGGACCACTTGTAAATGACCTTTGAAAATACTATTTAGATGAAGTCAGATTGCATCAGGGTGGGCCTAATCCAATGTGGCTGAAGACCTTACAAGCAGAGGAAATCCAGAAAGACAACTGAGCAGGAGAAGGAGGAGTCAGAGGAAGAGCCAGGAGACTGATGGCCATTGAATGGAGGCAGAGATAGATGGCCAGCAAGCCAGCACCAGAACACTACGGATTTCGGAGAAAGCACGGCCTGTCAATCCCTTGATTTTGGACTTCTAGCCTCCAAAATCATGAGACACTAAATGTCTGTTGGCTCAGCCAACCAGTCTGTGGTGTTTGTCATGGCAGCTCTGGCAAACTAAGACACTCCATGTTCTAGATTAACATAAGGACAGATGCAAAAAGTAGCCATTCCTTCTGAAGCCAGAATATGTAAGGGATTTGCAGAATATAACTCAAGTTAGACCTGCTGAGGGAGAAGGAACTAGAGAATAATATTAAAAGCTTTCTATTTTTTATATTTTATTAAATCCAACCAAATATAGTACAATTACCTAGTGCATATTCCTGGGTGTGGGTGCAAAAGTTTTCAGCCAAATTTCATGTATGAGAAGTTCCAAATTAAGCAAATGCAATAGGTATTACCATATAAAATAACTGTCTCGATTATCTGGCTGCTTCTGTTAAAATCAAGAGTTTGGTGTTTAGAGCAGGCAGAACCTCTCAGAACCACCCCTGGAGGAAGTGCTGTCTTAATAAGGCTCATTCTTCATTTAGAATCCTCAGTGATAACTTCAAGGCATTTTAAAAATACGAAAGGAAATCCTATCCCTAGATGTCAACATCATATTTTTTCCCATTAAGTTGTTATTCATTATTATCATGCACCAAAATATCCAGCAGCCTAAAAATGAGTCTGGTTAATTTTGGTGTCACCTTGATATAATTAGATGATTGTAAATAAGTTTTTTTTTTTCTTAATTTTCTTCACTGTTCTTATATCCCTGCAGTTTGGGTTGGAGGTGTGTGCATAGTTCTAATGAGACCACAAAAAGTAGGAAGCAAGGCTGAAAAGAGTGCAGGCAAGCATCCGACTGAAAATCTGGGATGTGAAAATGCAAATGAGTTCTGTAATCTGATGTGTTCAACTATTTCCACTTATTACTTGAAAGTGGCAAACATGGCAGATAATACTTGCAAGGCTGATTTTCTTAGAGAAGAGTGGACAGCATGGGACAGGCCTGGCCCATGGTTCAGCCTTGCTGGTCCCCTGTGTCTGTGACATGGACTCACCATTTTGCTCCCCTGGGCCTCCACTCCCTTTTTCTTTTAAAATAAGAGCATTTGACATGATGATTACTAAAGTAACTCTCAATCTGATGATTCTACAATTTTAATACCTTTAACATTGAGGAAAATGCACGTTTAAATGTGCCCTCTCAGCATATCATCTGAACACAAAATGATTAAATAATAAAATGTCAATTTTCAACTGCGTGGTGTAGTTTTTTTAAATGCTTTTTGAGACAGAAAGATTGTTCTAAGCATTCATAGACATTAATGTTTCTAAAAATTATTCTTTTTTCACACGGATCCAGTAGAAAAAATTTATTTCTAGACTTTTCCTGACAGCATCTATATATGACCTTGTTCCAAAATCCTGCATTATTAGCACATAGATATGGGTATTCTGAACTCAAAAGCCTAAAAAAAATCAGAAAACTGATACTGAAAAAACAAATCAAGACAACTTTATCAGTTCAAATTTCTATTGCTTTAGTTTTTAAAAATTTCCTAAAGTATATATAAATGAATGTTTTGAAAACATAGACTATCTTTTCATTGACATTTTTAATTGTCTGTCCTACTGTTGTTATTCACAGATGACAATAAACAGTATTAAAATGCATTAAGTTAGATGATCCAACTCTAGCTGCGCCCCCCCATCCCTTCCTAATTAAAATTAACATTTGGTGCATTTCCATCTTTCTACGTACAATTGCTTCACAATGTTAATACTATAACATACCATTCTGTATTCTAATTTTTTATAAACACTATATCATAATGTATCTGTTTGATTGACGGAATTGTCAAGTAATATTGTCTAATAACATCCAACAGATGAGAACACATAAACTTTTATTTGTCTTTGTCAGTCATTAGGGAAATTTAAAATACACAAGGTCCAAACTCATTAGGCATTTTAGTGGAAAGTGGTTAAGTCCTTCCCAAACAGCTGATCTGCAACTCCTTATGTATACACAGGGAATGCAGCCTTTTTTTTGTAGTCTTGAATGCTACATTCAACAGACCATGGAGAAAGACAAGTTTCTCATTCAAACTTAACTAATTTTTATGGCATGTCTTTCATTTACAGCCACAGGCTTAGTGTGATTCCCAAACTAATCTAAATTTCTTTTTCTTCTTCTTGTCACCATATTGGGCCTCAGTCCATAAGGCCCTTTTAAAGCTCCTAAGTTACATGGATGGCAGGGTTGATTTTTAATTTAGCTAGCATACAGTTTCATGATTTGAAGATAAGTATTGCACAATAGAGAATGAGAAATAGAGGACATTAAGGTGGGCTTTTATGCTCATACAAATTTTATGGAAAATAACTGGTTCCAGAGAGAATATTTCTGCTAACACTGCAAACTCAATTTCTACCCCCAGATATATAATTATACCAGGCTCCAGAATAACTAAAAAACAAAACTGCTAAATATTGGCTCTAAATCACCATTTGTCTATCTAAATCGTGATGAATGCAGTGATTACCAATGCCATTATCCATTATTAAATGTCAGAATGAATACATGATTTCCACCTTGGCAACTAATATCATATAAGGTTAATCAGTATGACTAGTTTGGCCAAACTACTGAGTGAAAAATCCAAAAAATTCTAAAAATAGAAAAAGAGGTATCCATAATAATATTCATCATCATAACAATCCATCATTATATGGATTTTGATCAAAATATAAGTTGTCATGATAATATCATGGATATAAAATGCAATTTATCATCCAAAACACAGTCACTGTGAACCTATCATATTTCAGTGGCGGTCAGGTGCTGGGAAGACTTGAATGAACAAAGCACAGAAGATCCCTGGCCATTCAGTTAGGGAACCAGAAAGAAAAAGTAAATAAGTTAATAAATAATGATAAAAGGTGATGAATGCTATGGACAAAGTACAAAGATTGCTGTGATGGAGAACTGGGTTGGCAGGGAGAACCTGGACTAGACACTGGGGAAGGACATATCTCCAGGCAGAGATTTCGGATGTGCAATAGTGAAGTAAGAGGAGTTTGTCTTGTTAGAGGAACAGAAATAAGGCAAGCTGGGCTACAGCTTCGTAAACAAGGGGACGGGTAAGTGAGAGTTGGAGAGCTCGCCAGGTACAGATCACATAGTGCCTTGTAAGTCATGCTAATTGAGCTAGAGGAGAGAAATAATCCAATTTAAATATTAAAACAATCTCTCTGACAGCTGGATAGAAACTATAGTGCATGTGGTGGGATGGGGAGGAAGTGAGGAATTGGAGGTGGGGGCAGTTAAGGGGGAAGGAGATGAGCTGGAGTAAGATGTGGAGAGAAAATGACAGCAGTCCCAACCAGATATGAGGGTGTTTGAATTAGGGTGGTGATGGTAAAAATGAATAAAAGTGGACGGAATTAATATTAATATATGGAGTAATATTTTTAATATTAATTAATTTCTCTTCTCCCTCAGTTCAAACCCTGTCAATTTTACACGTATGATCTTTCCTTGGTTCATCACCTCAGAAGAATCAGAAACAGTCTATTAGTGTCTCTCTCTCTCTCTCTCTCCCCCCCGTCTCTGTCTCTTCCCCCCCCAAAAGCCTAAGCCCCCAAATAAAATAATGTTAGGGTGCCTTTCTTTCCCCTGTCTCATCAATTTCCACTTCTTTCAACTTCTTTAGAGGATCATCCGCATACAAACATTCTCAATTCTGCTATTAAAATAAAAACACCGAGTTTTCTCTCTAATCAAGATGGCAAAGAAAGACACTTAAGGCTCTGGACCCACACAAAAGCTTTGAACAAGAACTGGCAGAAACATCTTTCTCAAAGCTCTAGAGCACAATTAAAGGACTTCAGTAATAGGCAAATTCTGAATCAAGGAAAAGGCTACTTAAGAGTGATAGGATCCCATGGTGCCCTGGCCGATCCCCCACCCCACCCCTCCCCAGCTCAGCATGGGCACATATGAAAAAACAAATAGCTGACATGGTAGTCAGTGATGACTCAAGCCTTACAGCTTTCCCCCTAAGATTAAGGAAAAGACAAGGATGCCCACTGGCACCAGTGTTATTCAACATTATACTGGAAGTCCTAGCCAGAGCAATTAGGCAGGAGAAGAAATAAAGGGCATCTAAATTGGAAAGGAAGAAGTGAAACCGTCCCTATTTGCAGATAACATGTTCCTCAGATGAGAAAATCCTGAGAAGTCTGCAACAAAGCTACTAGAGCTAATAAATGAATTCAGCAAAGTGCAGAGGACAAGATCAACAGGGCAAAAAGTGTTTCTATACACTACTCATGAAAATCTGAAGAGGAAATCAAGAAAAAATTTCCAATTACAATAACAACAAAAAGAACCAAATACCTAGGAATAAATTTAACCAAGGATGTAAAGTGCTTGTACGTGGAAAAACTATAAAACATTGCTAAAATAAATCAAAGACCTAAACAAATGGAAGGATACCCCATGTACATGAATTAGAAGACTAAATGTTGATTAGATGTCAATTCTACCCAAAATGATTTACAGATTCAACACAATCCCAATCAAAATTACAACAGCCTTCTTCGCAGAAATAAAAAACCCAATCATCAAATTTATATGGAAGGAGAAGAGACCCTGAATAACCAAAATCATCTTGAAATAGAAGAATGAAGTTGGAAGACTCACATTCCCTGATTTTAAAACTTATTACAAAGCTACAAATAATCAAAACAGCAAGGTACTGGAATAAGGACAGACATATGGACCAATGAAATTGAACTGAGAGTTCAGAAATAACTGCTTCATACTTGACGAATTGATTTTTTTTTTTTTTTTTTTTTTTTTTTTTTTGCTTAAACAATGTGAATTTATTGGCTCATGGTTTTGAGGCTAGGAAAGGTCTACAATTGAAGCATCAACAAGGCAGTGCTTTCTCCCCAGAATCTGTTATATTCTTGTGCTGGCTGCTGGAGATCCATGGCTTGTATGTATCCCTGCCTCATATCACACAGTGATGTTCTCTTCTTTCTCTTCCAGGCTCTATTGACTTCTAGCTTCTGACTCCTTCTTGTGGCTTTCTCTTACTATGTCTGAATTTCTTCTGCTTATAAAGACTCCATTCATCCAGATTAAGATCAAACCTCACTCAGCTGGGTCTCATTTTAACTAAAAATAACATCTTCAAGGGATCCTCATTTTCTGTTTTTGGCATATGTTTTGATTATCTAACGCTCAGTAACAAAGCATCCCAAACTTTCATTATGGACGTGGCTTCTGTGGCTCAGCAATTTAGACAAGGCACAGCAAGAATGGCTTCTCTCTGCTTGACTTTCCCTTCTGGCAAAGGTCCCTGCTCTGCCAACTCCTCCAGGTCTGCTTTCTAGTACTGGCACATGTCCCATTGCCCTGGGCCACCCAGATCCTTTGGGAAAAGATGTCTGACTGGCATTCCTATGTTCTGGTCCTGCAGCCTTACCATGGAGGAAGGCTTAATTAAGTCCCACAGACAAGGATTCCATGACTGTGAGACATGGGTTGGGGGTGGGCAGGGAGGTTTCAGGCTTCCTCATTACCTTTCTTGGTGCTACATTCCTGAATCCTTTAATTTAGTGAAGAAGGCCTACACTTGTGAGTATTGTACAAAGAGGACAGCCCCAGCTTTCCTTGGCCCTCTCTCCTGGAGACCCACATCAGTCTTATGCATCCAAAGTCAGATCTCCAGGTGGAGCTTCCCCTCAAGAGAACCATCTTCTCTGAGGAAAGGTTGCTGGCATCTGGGGTTCCTCTGTCACATGGGAAGGCATATGGTGACATCGGCTGGTCCTTCTCTCTTGGGCCCTGGTTTAAACATGGTTCTCACAGTTTCTGTGGGTCCTTCTTGTTCTTCCTGGAGCATTTTCTTTCTCAGGCCAATTGACTTTTGACAAGCATGCAAAGTCCACCCAATGAGGAAAGAATATTCCTTTCAACAAATAGTGATGATAAAATTGGGTCTCCATGTGCAAAAGAATGACGGTGACCCCTACCTCACACCATATACAAAAGTTAACAAAATGGATTAAAGACCTGAATATAAGAACCCAAACTATAACACTCCTAGAAGAAAACATAGGGAAGCACCATCAGTACCTTATGTTAGGTAATGGTTTCTTAGACTTTATACCAAAAGCATGAGCAACAAATGAAAAAATGATAAATGGGACTTCATCAAAATTAAAAACTTTTGTGCATCAGAGGACTTTTTCATGAAAGTAATAGGACAAGCAACACAATGGGAGAAAATATTTGGAAACCATGCATCCAATAAGAGTTTAATATCCAGATTATATAAAGGAATTCAACTCAGCAACAAATCTGTGCTGCCCAAGGGTAGGATATTTATGCATCCCAGGGGGAGGAGGCCATGCCACTGGGTGTTCCCACTCTGATAAGTAGCTGGAAATGCTTGTTTTGGGTTTCACATTCAAGGTATGGTCAGTTTGGTGCATTTGATCTAATATCTCCCCGAGGATGCAGAATGGAAACTTATTGAAACATCTGCACACGATAGGAAAGAAGGGGGTGGGGGTGGGTCAGGGGTGGTGGCCAGCATGGTGGTGGAAAAGTTTGGTAATGGATGGTGGTGATGGTAGCACACACTGTGAATGTAATTAACACCACTGAATTATATATTTGAATGTGGTTAAAAGGGAAAAATTTAGGTGAAGATGTTTAAAGCCTTGGCACTGGAGGAAATTCCTTAATGAATGGCTGTAGAAAGGGAAAGAGGACTCAGATGAATCACTGCAGTTCTTGACTGTGTAGAGATCAAGTAGAGGGTGTGGAGCCTGCAAAAGATGAACCCTACTGTAAACTATGGAGTATAGATCCTCGTATAATTAAAATATTGTCTCTTCCATTGTAACAAAGGTATCACATTAATGCAAAGTGTTAATAATAGGGAAAACTGTGTGTTGGCGGGGTATATATTGGAACTCTGTATTTTCTGCATGATTTTTCTGTAAACCTACAGGGTCTCTAATAAAAAAATTTAGTTGAAAGCTGAAGGAGATTGTCACCACTAGACCAGCCCTACATGAGATACTAAAAAGAGTTCTGCAGGTTGAAAGGAAAGGACATTAGACAATGAATCAAAGCTACATGAAGAAATAAAGACTCTGGTGAGGGTAACAACATGAGTAAATATAAATGTCTATATTACTGTATTTTCGGTTTTTAACTCCACTTTCTACTTTCTACAGGATCTAAAAGGCAAATGCATAAAATGTAATGATAAATCAATGGTTTTGGACTCATAATGCATAAATTTGTAATCTGTGGCAAGAACTATACAAAGGTGGGGGGACAGAGGGGTAAAGGAACACAGTTGGTGTATACTATGGAAGTTTTTATCAAAGCAAATGAGATTGTTACAGATTTAGGATATTGAATTTAATCCCCCTGGTAACTACAAAAAAATATTGGAGAAGATACAAGTTCATAGATACAGATATTAAGAGTTCAGATTGAAAGAGGCGGGAGGCTGGCGGAATGGGCAGTTAAAGCATAAGGGGTATAAGGTTTCTGTTTGGAAGATGGGAAAGTTTTAGTAATGATGAGCATAACTCAATATTGTAAATGCAATTAATCTCATCAAATGATATGCTTGGGAGTGGTTGAATGGGAAACTTTATGTTATACATATGTTCCCTGGATTTATTTTAAAAACGAGCTAAAGATATAATGACAATTAAATGCAGTACATGATCCCAGAAGGGATCTAGCAAGGAAGGAAACAGGCCAAAAAGGATATTATTGGGACATACAAAAACAAAATTGGAATATAGACTGTAAGCTTTATATCAATGTTAAGTTTATTGAACTTGGTAACTGTATTAATGATGGATACATGGGTGAATATCCTTGTTCTTAGGAAATGTACATGGCAGCACTGAATGTTTGAGGATTATAATGTATATAACCTACACTCAAGTGTTCAGAGAATTTATTGATAAATAGATAGATGCATAGACAGATGATAGGTAGGTAGGGAGAGAGAGAGGGGGATGGAAGGAAGGATATGGCAAATGTGGTTAAAATGTTTCAGTTGGTAGATCTGTATATCTGGGGAAGTAGGAGTATGTTGGAGCTCTCTGTATGGGTTTTGTATTATTTTTGTAGCAGCCCTGTAAGTTTGGAAGTATTTCAAAATGAAAAGTTAAAAAAAAAAATAAAAATAAGTAAAACCACTCCCTTGACCACCACTCACCATCATCTTCCAGCAATTTCATAGTTTCTTAAGTCCCATTTATAGCTAAACTGCTTAAAGTTTGTCTGTAGTCACTGGCTCTTCTTTTTCACCTATTAGCCTTGGCACACCTCACTCCAATCTGGCTTCTGTCTCCATTCCCACTGAGATCCCTCTTGCAAAGAGCTACTATAATTTCCCTATTGCCAGACCTCTGGAAATCTCTTATCTGAGTTTCTATGACCAGGATCTCCTAGTCTTCAGGATTACCTCCAACCACCTTGGTCAGTCCTGTTCATTACCCTTTGCTGGCTGCACATGCTCTGTTGACCTCCTTACACTGAAGGCCCACAGGGATTCATCCGGGTCCCCTTTCCCTAGCTACACCCACTCCTTAAGGAAGCTCATCCAGTGCCAGGGCTTCAGACATCTTCCTTTTACCAATGATTCTCAATACTATATATTTTGCCCTCATTACTCCTTTGTTCTCCAGATCCATGCATTCAACTGCCTGCTTACCATGCCAGCACATGTCTAATATGTATCTTAACTGTAATATCACCAGCAGAATCTTCATTCTCCCCACATCAACAAACCTGCCTCTACCCATATTTCTCTCTCAGTAAGAGCATCCCACCTGCCACTCCCAGTTGCTCAAGGAAAAAAATTTGGAAGATATTTCAGTTTATCCCTTTCTCTCACTTACCACATACATCTAACCTATCAGCAAATCCTGTCACCTCTACTTTGTAAGTGCTAAGTCACTCCCCGTCTCCTCGACAATGACTATCATGTGAGTCCAGAGTCATCTTTTAAAAATATAAATTAGAACATTTTTTGTTTCTGCTTAAAAGTTTTCAATGACTTCCTATGACACTTAGAATGGATCTAAACCCCTTGCCCTGGCTTATGGTGTCCTTTTGTAACCTGGGATGCTTCTCTCCAGCCTCATCTCATCCCCCTCAGCTGAAGCTCCAGCCACTCTGGAACATGCCAAGCTCTGTCCTCCTTGGTAGCATTTACTTGAGTTATTTCCTCTGCCTGCCCCTTCCCCGAGTCCCCTCTAAACTGTTCCCTTCTTGTTATTTCACTCATATCTGAGTTTAATGTCACCTATCAGACACCATTCATGACCATTCAAACATTACAGTCCCTGTTTATCATATTATGCCCCTTGAGTTCTCTGCCTGGCCCTTACACTATCTATTTTTGTAGTATTTTATTATCATCTCGTCCACACTCCCTCTACTCCACCATTCCAACTAGAATGTATGCTCTGTGAAAGTAGAAATAATGAACATATTGCTCACTGAGTTATCCCCAGCTCTTAGAACAGTGCCTGACACATAGTGGGCTCTCAACAAATATGTGCTAAATGAATAAATGAATGTCTGCCGAGAGTAAACTCATCATGATAAAGAAATCACGGAGGAAGAGAAAGACTGAGAGATGGTTATAAGAGTATTAAATAGGTAGGGTTCAGAGAGACTGTCAAGCAGTCAAGCAGTTTCTACACAGCAGTGGCTAACACTGCTTCCATAGATTAGGTTGGTAAGGAGACAATGAGTCCAAATAGGTTTAGACAATTTGTTACCCCTGACACAGCAGGTAGCAAGAGCTTGATGTTTGCATTGGCTCCCCTTGCCCCCAAGACTTACTGGGGATGATGTGGAAGTAGATCTACACACACAGTGGATCTGTCAAAGCTGATGAACTTGGAGACTAGGAGATCCTGGTCTTAGGCTGCTAGAAAATTTGCCCCTCCCTGCTTCCAAGGACAGACATTACCATTAATACCCTGAAATTTCTCCAGGGAGAAACAGTAATAAATCTCTCCAGAGGGAGTCAATGTCTTTATACTGCTGAGGCTCTCTGTTATGCAAACAACCTTGAACAAAGCTGTCAAAGTCCTTTGCTCAAAGATGTGCTAAACCAGGAGACACATGGAGAATTTTCTTCCAACAGAGGGGTCCTGTGGCCTGATTTTGGGCAGAGTCCCTGAGAGGCAGAAAATTCCAAAACATATTTAGGAAACCTTAAAGAAAACAGGATCTACAGCCAGCTTCTCAGGGAACCAGAAGCCAGGTGGACATAACAAAAGATGCCTCAGTGATACCTTGAAAAGACCAGTTACCAAGAACCAGATAGGATGCTCAAGTCTAAGGATAAATGAGTGAAGAGACAGGTGCATCCCCTCAGAATTTTCACAATTTGGAAGACCCCATGAGATCCTAGAGGAGGAACTTTTCTTAGATCACTTTCAAAGTCTGTTATTGGGAGATAACAATCTCTGGAGCCAGGTATGAAGATTGTGGTGGTAGGTGCTGGCTCCAGAGCTTTGTCAGCAGGGTCTACTCTGCTGTCACCAACACTGGGACTGCCATCTTGTTCCATCACCTTAGTTCTTGCTGTCCGCATCTCTCCCCCTACTAAATATTTTACAAAAATATCCATATAGAATAGATTGAAAATAAAATTGAAAGAAAAAAAAAATAAGAGGTTTTTTAACATTGATATTCTGAGAAGTACAGGTCTAGAGCTATTGCTTTCCAGTAGAATTATGCAATGATGGAAATGTTCCACCAGTACAGTAGCCACTAGCCCCATAGAGCACTTGAGCTCTTGAAATGTGGCCATTGTACTGAAAATCTGAATTTTTCATTGTATTTAATTTTAGTCCATTTAGATTTAAATAGCCACATATGACTGGTGGCTACCATATTGGACAGCACAACTCTAGAGTCAGTTCATTAACCTAATGGACTGAACTCAAACTCCACTGTTTGCTAGGTATGTGAGTTACTCTCTCAAAGCTTCTATTGCCTCATCATAAAATGAGATGATAATAGAATCAATGATGTAGAGGACTCATGAGACTCAAGGAAATAATCCACTTTAGGCACTTAGCACCTGCCTGGCCCATGGTTAGCACTCAGCAAGTGTTAGGCAAGGATGGAGGAGAGCATTATGATGATGATAATGATGATCACAGACCTCGAGTTCCAGAGCTACCTGTGGAAGGGTTTATGGGAAACAGGTGACTGGCTATGAGGTAAGGAAAGGGAGGAGCCAAGCAGCATGGGGAACAAAGTTTGGGTGGTGATGGGGGCAGGACCTAGTCCTAAAGGGCTCTTAGAGGAGGGTGGATACTCAGTACAGGTAAGGGGAACAGAACTTCCTCTGATGGGGCAGCTGCTCCCTCAGGCTATGGGTACTTTGCAGGTAGCAGAGGCAAGGCTCTCTCAGGCTATATCCACGTTATTTACCCCAGACTCAAAAGATACCTATTTTGGACACATTTATCAAATAGTTTGGATCAAAGCACACATTTTTCTAAATCATCTGAAAATTCATATCAAAATATTTTCTTGATATATGTATATCAGTCTGGGTCCCTCAGGAAGCAAAAACTACAACAAGAGAAGTGAAATATAAATATCCATCTATCTCTTAGGAAACAGGAAAGAGAGTAACTATACAGACAAAAAGAGAACACTGAAGGGTACCTTATAACTAAGGGAGAGTACCCAAGGAAGACAAACTTAGAAGGGGAGGTTCAGTCTCAATAAAGTGTGTTCGCAGCCATCTGAATGGTGGAGAATTTTGCTGGCTTGCCAAGGCCAGAGCTGGTCCACAGTTTCTGGGAAAGCAGGAACATCCCTCTGGGGATGGAGACAAATGGAGTCCATTGGGCAGGCAGAGAGATTCACGGTGCTGCTGCAGGCATGAAGCCTGAAGCACATGATGTCCATGTCACGAAGGCTGCAGAAGACAAACCTCTAGTAGCAGGAAAGCCAAGGCTGATAAGCAGGCATGCAGAGGAAGTCATATGTTCAAAGGGAGTCAGGGAACCATGGAAGGTGCTACTGGCAGGTCTTTGTATAACTTGGGTGAGGGCAGCTCTGGCCCACTGCATGGGTTGAAGGTCTGGCCACCAGCTTGCTAGATGGCCTGCTGTGAGGGGCTGCAGTGCGCCCATATGTGGGGCTAAGGAGAGAATACAAGGATCAGCAACCTTGGCTGGGGCTTAGGCCTGCACTGTCTGTGGTTCCTGGCTGCCCCACCACTGCCCAAGTCACAAGCTGAGAAAGCAAACCGCAGCCAAGCATTGGAGAGAGCTGTGCTCTGCATGCACCTAACTCTGCAGACAGCACGGTGCTGAGCAGTAAAGAAAAGAAGCACGCTCTCCAGGAGCCTAGCAACGGAGTCACCAGAACCAGAAAGGAAAACCTCTTCCTCCTACAATGTCTCTCAAGCACTGTTTGCTGATGGTCCTTATGCCAACATCGTGCCTTCTCACAAAGGAAAACTATTGGAGGCTCTTTTAGTTCACGAAGCTGCCAAATGCAGATACCATAAAATGCATTGGGTTTAGCTATGGGAATTTATTAGCTTACAAGCTTCCAGTTTTGAAGCCATGAAAATGTCCAAATAAAAGCATCATCAAGATGATACTTTCTTCCTGAAGAATGGCTGCCAGGTGATCCTGAACTCTCTGTCACATGGCAAGGCACATGGTGGTGTCGGCTGGTCTCGCCCTTCTCTTCAGGGTTTCATTGCTTTCAGCTTCTTGTTTCCATGGCTTTCTCTTTGCCTGAATTTGTATTCTCTTATAAGGACTCCAGTAAGAGAATTAAGGCCCACCCTAGACCATGGCTTAACTGAAGTGACCCCATCAAAGGGTCTTACTTACAATGGGTCCACACCCACAGGAATGGATTAACTTTGAGAACATGATTTTCTAGGGTGCATACAGTTCAAACCAGCATGGAGGCCCATCTCAGTTTTCATGAATCAGGCAATGAAGAGGGAATCTGGAGCTGAGAGGCAGTAAATTGATAACTGGCAAAGCATCGCCCTATGCCATCCACCCCACCAGCCCCAACCATGACACTCACAGAGCATTTTCTAGGCCCTTCTCTATGGCTTATGAAAATGTTCATCTTACAAATAGTAAGTTCTCAATAGAGCATACCAATCTAAAGCTATGCAATCAAATAAAAGGCATTTGTAAATGTTTCTCCTTCCTGGAAGTTCAGCTCAGAAATACTATCTATTCAACTTATCCCAGTGGCAAAATTTATCCTATAATGGACCACAACAATCCAGAACTAAATGCCCTATGATCTAAAAGTTAATTCTTTTTATATGATATAATGTAGGTGTGAGATTAGGTAGCAACATGGAAAATACTGCCAAATCTTTGAAATAAAATAGTGAAGCTAAGCACTTCATAAAGCATTGTCATTTATATTTAGGCTTATTCTTGCCTAAGTATATTTATTTATATAATATATAATATATATATTATAAATAAATAAATAGCATTGCTATCATGACTCATAAATTTTTTGGAATAAAAATGTACTATGAATATTCATAGAAGTTATTATCCCTGGATCCTTGGCAACATTAAATATAAAATGTAATTGCACCTCAATTTCCTTTTTTAATATTTCTCCCAGTCTCATTTCTAAATCACCAGTTTTACACATTTTTCTTCAGTTATTTAAGTAGTACAGCCAGCTTGTTTTCAGCTAGTTTTAATTAATGTATTATCTATGAGCACTTCAGAGCCAAATTACAAAGGGAAGAATTGGGGCAATTTTAAAGGGAACTTGGTACCCAATCAAGTTACTTAGATTTAATATTTACTATTTAATATACTATTTTTCTTCAACTGACCTTAAAATATGTGAGGTTTCTTTTTGTTTTGTTTTGTTTTGTTTTGTAGAGTTTCGCATGGTACAAAATCAACATAGAGCCAAAGAAGGAGCTGAAAAGAGACAGAGGAATGCCCCTCGCCCCTCTCCTCCATACACAGGGATTGTCAGCACCTTGCAGTGCTGGGCACTGCTCTGATGTTCTGGAAAGAAGGAGAACAACATCACTGCCTTCACTAGCCTGCATTATACAGGAGAAGACTAATAAACACATAAACAATCCGTGAACAATCTTAGGGAATGATAAATGTTGTGAATAAAATAAAACAGCATAAGAGGGAAAGATAAGAGAGTGACAGAGGTGGGGGTTGGGGAGCAGGACTGGGGTGGGGAGGGAAGTGGGAAAGCTCATGGTGAGATATATGTAAGGACCTGTGTTAGTTTGAAGTTGTTATGTACCCCCAGAAAAGGCCATGTTCTTCTAATCCATCCCTGTGTGTGCAGACCTTTTGATTAGGTTATTTCAATTGAGATGTGAGCCACCTCATTCAACGTGGGTCTTAAACCCTTAACTGGAGTCCTTTATAAGAGGATAAAAGGCAGAAAAAGCCCAGAGAGCTCAGAGAGGAAAAGCCCCAGAGAGTTGAGAGGACCCACAGAAGCAAGAGAGAAGGTCACTGGAACCAGAAGCTGAAAGCAACGAAACCCGGGAGCAAAGGACCAGCAGGTGATGGCCATGTGCCTTCCCATGTGACAGAGGTGTCCAGATGCCAGCAGCCTGTCTTCAGAGTCCAGGTATCATCCTGTTGATGTCTTAATTGGGACATTTTGACAGTCTAAGAAATGTAAATTGTAAGTTAATAAATCCCCATTGTAAAAGCCAACCCATTTCTGGTATACTGCATTCCAGCAGCTTTAGCAAACTGGAACATGGCCTGAATGACTGAGCTAGCAAGATCTTCCAAGATCTGAGGGAACATCGTCCCAGGCAGAAGGAACAAAAAAGCCAAATGGCCCTAAGGAAAAGGGGCATAGAATTCCAGAAATGGCAAGAAGTCCTAGGAGGGTGAAGAGAATGAGATGGGGTGAGGTCAGAGAGGTGGAGCTGATGTCCTGTGCAAGCCAACTCCAGCCAGACAAGGAGTCCTTCGGAGCAAAGGAACGTGCCCACACTGAGCCTGCACCAGAACACACCCTTGTCTCTGGATTTTGGAATTCCTAGCCCAAACAGCCCAAGCCTGCTTTCAGGGCTTCTAAAGTTCTCTTCCCTTTTCTGTTCAAAGCACACAGTGGAGGAGAGGGAGGGTTGAGGGAGCAGAAGCAATGTGGATGGAATCTGGATGTGCAGGTTAGTGGCTGGGTTATCCATACACCTCCCATGAAGGGCAAAGCTGGCTGGGAAGCAACAGAGAGGCTTCCAGAGCCTTAGGAACCTTGGCTGTGCTCTTGGTCCACGCAGTGGGGGGCCTGATCTCTTAGGGCCTTGTCGGAGTTGGCCAGGAGTCTGCACGTCCCCAAGAGCAGAGAGAAGCCATTGTGTATTTTCAGCAAGGAGCAATGTGACTTACTCGACCTTGACAGTGACATTAGATGAATTCAATCTGCAAACATGGAGGAAATGCCTCTGAGGCAAGAAGTACTGAATATATAGTAGTGAACAAGTGAGTGGTACCCTCTGGACTCACAGAGCTTTACTATTCAGCAGAGAAGGCAGACTTTGAAAAAATACTTACAAGAGGGGTCCTCCTTGCAAAGGCACAGAAGAGATTGTATTAAAGTGCAGGGGAATCTAACTTAGTAGAATCTAATCCTTCACTGAGCTGGGATTGAGGGTGAGGGTAGAAGCAGATAATATGGGAGAAAACACTGAGACAGAGGTAATCATAGAAGTGGAACATTCCAAGTCTAGAAAACAGCATCAGCCTCGAAGTAGGAAGAAACTGGAGATGTCCAGAAAGTGAGAGGAACTCTCGGGGCAGGAATATGGAGAGCCAAATAAGGGGGTCTTGAGCATGCAAAATTGAAAATATCTGTTAGGACCGTGCCAGAGATTCTATTTTAATCCAAGGGCAACAGAAAGATATTAAAGGTGTTTAAACCAGAGAGCAACATGATCAGGTTTGCATTTTCAAAAGGTCACTGGCTACAGTGTGGAAACAGATTGGAAGGGGAGAAAAGCAGATGCAGGAAGAATGGACAGAAAGCTGCACAAGGTATAAGATATGGTGACTTGGAGCGTTGGAATAAGGAGGGAATGTAAATTTCTCAACATCGTGTCTGGAACGTAATAGACAATAAATAGGTGGTGAATGCTTTTCATTTCACAGCCACTTCATTATGATGCCCCCTTACATTTGAGGAAATAGATTCTGAGAGACTGAGCACACTGCCCAAGGCCACAGAGCTGTAACGTGAGTCCAGAGGCCTTGGAGAGATGGGCTCGATTGCCAGGACAGTTCAACGCCTGGGTCACTGCCCTCAAATATGAAGGTTTGGAAAAGAACAGGAACAAAGAGCTAACCTTTTGGGCATGCTCTGCGTTTGGGTTGATAGGATTCCGCCCATGCTCTGTCTGCAGATGAGGTGTCAGGCATGGAGAAACTCTGCCCAAGAACACCAAGCCAGAGAGGGCTGGAGCCGGGGATTTCTCCCAGGAGCTCCACTTCCAGAGTTCCCAGCTTGCAACCACTCTGCAACATCACCACCTGCTGGTGGAAACTAAAGAAAACCGAAGCAGCACCGTGCTGTGCAGTGACAGCAACCGTGGGGTCTGGAGGTTCGGGGTAAGTGCCGTTTCCATGGAGGAGAATGCATCTGAACAGGACTTGGAGGATGCAGGTGATCCGGAGATGGTGAGGAGGAAACTGAGGGAAGAAATCAAACCCAAGACATATTAAATCTTCAGATTGCCCAGGGAGAGGAAAAAGTTTGATACCGTCTTTGTTCTCAGCAACGGGCTTTGTTGGTGTGAGAGGCTTGCAGCTGTCCTACGTGAGCCCTGGCTGATAGCATCCTGCATTTCTCATCTGACTGGTGTTGTGAAAGAGATGGTGATTTATCTGCCACACTTGTCGACTGGGGTCTGCTGGCCCCTAGACTTAGGCTAGCTGCTGACCCAGCAAAGTCCAAACTCTCAGTGGCTTGACAATACAGGACTCTGAGTAGTGATTTAGGGATCTAGGCTCCTTCTATCCAAGTTCACCACGTAAGGGAAAAAGGAATCATGAAAGTGAGAAGTTTGGGGGCTAGGTTTTTAAGCAGACATAGCCCCACTTGTGCAAGGGTGTTGGGTAATGTGGTTTAGCAGGTTTAAAGGACACTAGAGGTATTTTTGAGCACTAGCTAACTAGGACAAACGCTTCAGTCCACCTGAATATTCTTCTTCCGGTGCATTGAACACGGTCAGCACCTCCACACCCCAACCCCAGGGAGGCAGCCAGAGGTCCAGCCAGTCACTGCATCCAATTAAAGGGTCAGCATCTCCAGCAATTCCACTCCATCTCCCGCTTGGCATTATAACCAATTAACTAAAAAGATAAGTCATTACTCTCCTCCCACCTAATATACAAGGACAGGATAACTGCAATTAACACTACCATCCAGAAAAAAGAATGGGAGACACACAATAGTCCCCAATCCACAACAATGCTTGAATTTTGCAGAGCAGGCATTGTCAAGTTTCTCTGCCCTGGTCTGGGGAAGGGCGCTCCTTAGACTCTGGTGCTACTCTCCAGGATTACACCACCAGGAGTGTCTGTTTTCCTCCTACCCCCCTGGTTCCTCCCCCTGGGAGTTCTTCTTGTTCATTTTCTTCCATTATCTGAAATGGATTATAGGAAATATTTCTTCATAGGATTTAGATAGCCTTTTGGATCCCACTTTCTGTTCATGGCTCAGAGAGTCAAAGACTCTTTAGACTAGGATTGTAGTTTCTTTGGCAATGCAATTCCTTCAAAAACTTAGAGGGCTCCTGGTCTGTTTGCTTCCAAACAGTTCCATATGGCTGTAAACATGATTGAAGCATTTCCATAGACAAAGTTTTCAAATCTGCATTATTTTTTGTTGTTTTCTCATGTCTGTGCTTGTGTCAGTTTAAAAGTGGGAAAGCAACCCTTTAATTGCTTTGTAGCTCAAAGGCTTTAATTTCAATATCTTATTTCCTACTGTTTGGTTTCCAGGTGCAGCTGGAATTTGCAACCCTTGAAAGACACAAATTTCTGCACTTTCTGCTTGCTAACCAGACAGTTTTCTCTAGCATTCTCTTTTTTCGAAGAGCATGCCAACCCAGCCAATTGCAACAAACACACATTATCACTTTGATTTTTTTCCAACTGTTTTTGTTAGGGTTGCTGAATCATGAGGCTTACAATCTACCTCCAAAGATATTACAGGTGATGCTTTCACTAAGTATTTCCACTGCGTAACATAGATCATCGTCTTCCTTGCTACCCACCTCCTGACTGTAAGTCAGATATCAGATTTTTATTACTAGAGTACTCTTTTCAAAGAACCAATTTTTGCATTAATCCTGGTAGTCTAATTGCTGTACCAATTCTCAAATCTCAATGGCTTCACACTATACATATTTCTTTCTCCCCCATCACAATCCATTCAGAAGTTCTCCTCCAAGCAGTGATGCAGAGACCCAGGCTCCTTCTCTCTGTGTTATGTCCATGTCCAACATGTGGCCTCCAACATTGCCACTGATGGGGAGTGAGAGCGGAGGGGCCTGTGAGAGAGATGACCATGTGCCAGATCTAGAAACAGTTGACAAAATGTCCAACACATTGCACTGACCAGAACACAGTCACATGGCTTCACCTACCAATAGGGACTCGTGAAGTCATTTATTTATGTTTCCAGGAATGGGACAAAGACAGATATTGGAGAGCACTGGCAATCTCTGCTATGCTCTTGATAATAATATCAGCTGGGCTCCTTTAGCCCTTTCCCTCTAGAAGCATAGGGTGATATAGAATAAAGTAAACAAAATTAAGATGGGAATGAGAGTTTCATTTGGAATTCAGAAAAGATACTTTTCAACAGTACTGGTAGATACCAAGAGTATGTATGTGTGTTACAGGGCAGGTGGAGGGGGTATTTACAATGTGAAATCTTTCTGGTGCTCATACATCAATACAAAACATAGCATGCTCGTTACTCATACAACAAGCATCTCCTGGGTGCCTGCTAAACTCTAGGGACCAAGCTAGAGGCTGAGAATGCAATGGTGAACCAATTGTTCACCATTGTCCATGCACCTTGTGGTATCTACATTCTAATAGAGGAGACAGATAAACAAATAATTAGCCACATAAATGATAATTGATTAATCTGGTGATGGTTTGCATAAATGTACAGGAAACAAAAAGTAAGAAAACAGAAAGATCTTGTTTGGGTGTCAGAAGAGGTTCTATAGCATTAAGCAGGGACCTGAAAGATTAGGAGTCAGCCAGCTGAAGAGATGAGGAAGAAGTTTCAAAGTTTCGAGCTTTTACAATTGGTTAGCATATGACGTCACCCTGAAATAGGGAACACTGTTTTGCATACAGCAGCCTTGGATAGAAGGATGATAGTTTCATTTTAGGATACCTTGAGTCTCATGTGCCCGTGAGACCTCCAAGTGCAGATGCCAAGTGGAGATGTCAAGTAGGCAATGGATATTAGAGAGCTCATTCAAGAGGGCTGGAGTGGTGCTATAACTTTGGTAGATGTCTCATTGCTACTCTATTCTATCCTCAAAGATGTGCCTCACCACCCCTTCCTGGAATTCACTATCCATGGGGAAAACTGCCTGAATCGATAATCACCTACCTGTCATCCAGTACCTTTCAACCTCTCCTGTACAAGAAACTATATACTTTTAGGAGGATCCATTTTAAGTGGAAGTCTTCTCATTGGCAGTCCAAAGACTTTATTAAATAGTAAATAATTAACACACAAGTGAGAAGGATTTCCCACTTTTAAAGGTCATTTTCCAGGCCAGGATGGAGGACAGCAGAAGCAATTCAAGATGTGACAATGAAGGGCAATTGGCCATCCCAGGAGCCGGACTTCTATTTACAGCAACCAGGACATGTCTGGTAAGGGGAGGCGGTAAGGCTAAGGGAATTGTTCTATTCTTCTTTTGCCTGGTTTATTAAGTGCTTAGGCAGCCAGCACTGATCTCAAGTTCAGTTCTGCATTGTTTTAAATGCATTTGCTAAAGAAATGAATGCTCTTTGTCATTTCCCATTATGAATACTTTAGTAGGAGTGCATTTATTTTAACTCATTGGGTGACTTTACCACAGTTTAGGAACTGTTGTCTCTGAAGATTTCACTTAGAAAATTATTTGAAATACCTCTTTGGATGAAAGCAAAACACATGAAAAGAAAACTGGTTGAAGGTCACCCTACAAAAAAAAAACAGCAGAAGCAGCCACAATTAGGGGCAGGCATCTATTTTAATTTTTCAGGTGTGTATTGATGAGGAGAATTAAAACTGTTTTAATTGCTAATCTCTCAAAGGAAGGAACACACCATGTTAATTAAATTCACTGATGATAGAAAATGTGGAGGTGGATTAATCACTTCTAACGGCAGAACAGGTTTCTGTAAAAGCGAATTTTACAAATAAGAACTGGAATTAACCAAAAGAGAACTCTGTTCCTGGAGAACTTACACACACACACACAACACACACATATGCACATGCGCACACACACAAAGAAGTCCTAACTACCCCCCCCCGAGTGCATAGATTACAGGTTGCCCATTGTAAAAGATGTTCTAAAAGGTGCAATAACTATTGAAGAATGGCATCTCAAATTCACTAACTAAACAAAGAGGCACAAAGCACCTGCTGTAAATATGAAACTGTGGCTCTAATAATGAAAAAAAAATTAAATGCACCTCTCCAACAATATTTTTGGGCCATAACTGTGTCTGTACAGTTCTGTATATTGGTCATGAGAGCACCTCAAAAAGGCAGCATCAAAAAACCCAAAGGGGATGAAGATTTGGGTGAATCATTTTGCTGACTGAAAATGCCTCAGATACCCTGGCTTCTGAATAAAATACATTGCCAAGGAGAATTTCAGCTTTGTCCTTATAAATAAATAAGATTGAAGGATATGTACAATACAGGTTACAAGGATTATATAATCAACCCCTAAATGGGAACATTGCTGGTTCTCCAGATCCCATACTGAAAATATGACAGTTGTCAAGATCTAGAGCTGGAGCATGCTGGTGTCCAACTAGACATGGGAACAAGATGCCACAGATTGTTGAAAAGGGCCAAGAGGTGTGGTTCTCATGTGGGAGACTCCCTTTGGGAGCACCCAGTTCCTGTAAGTGCTGTGTCCAAAACAGTAACTGGGGCATAAGGAGTATCCATTCCCAAACAGAGAGCCCAGCCTGACACTGAGACCCAACCAAGACCCAGTGTGGAAACCAAAAACTGTGCTTTGCTGGCAGTCTCCCTTCTGGAGGCCCAGGTGCTGGAAGCAGAAGCTATTGGAAAGGCAACATAGAGTGTCCTCCTCAGAAGCCAAGATCCACAGTTCATATCCTGCAGCTCATATGTGCAGATTCTTCTTACCAGAATGGTGGAAACGTGGCACACAACAAATTCAACTGTGTTTTATTTTGTTTCTATATATGTGGGGTGAATGAAAGGCTATGATAAGGTTCCCAACACCTCTACCTTCCACTTACCAATGAGTAAGGAGGGACTGAAAGGAAAATAAACTATGGGTTGTCCTGCCATTCCATTTTCTTCTATGTCTTCATTTTTAGCATAAGTAGTTGGCTAATATTGGGAAGTGTTGAGGATTCAATCATGTCCCCCACAAAAAGCATGTTGAGGATTCAATCATGTCCCCCACAAAAAGCATGTTCAGGTCCAACCCTTGTCCTGTGCATGTGAACCCATTTGTAAATAGGACTTTTGAAGATGTTATGAGTTAAGGTGCCCAAACTGAATGAGGGTGGGCCTGAATCCAATGTGGCTCATGTCCTTATAAGCAAAGGAAATTGGAAACAGAAAAGGATGCCTCAATTTTGGAAATTCCCAAGCCTCCAAATTGTGACCCAATACATTCCCATTGTTTAAGCCAACCTGCTGTATGGTATTTGTTTTAGCAGCTGGGAAACTAAAGCAGGAATTAATATGAGTAAGAAAGCCTATGATAGGATTCCCTGACTGTTCATATTTCTTAGAACACTATTGACTTTTTTCTACCTTTGAAGCAAGTTCTGGGTCATACAAAGCGTGGCCTCTGGGGGCTTTCAGCACGTCCACAACCACAGTCCTAGAGGTAACACACTTACCTACCTTGTACTCACTTTAAGTCTTTCTGAACTCCCAGCAATGTGGATCACCAGAATCTGTGCTCATGGGGAGTCGGAACACTATATGTGTGTGGGGTGATAGGAAACGCAGACACAAATTGTGTGTATCTCCTGTCACATGCATGCTTCTTTGTCCCATCAGACCTCAATCACAAAAGACAAGTTCAGGGATAGAATGATTAAGAATTTCAAGAGAGCGACTGTAGAGCATTAAGCCAAGCTGTGACCCTTCTGAGGGCGGGGCCTTTTGCAACTGCACAGGTGGTGCATCCCGGAAGCAGCCCCGTGGGAAGGATTGATTATGATTTGTGTATTGCTTCTTGGGAGGTGTGGTTGCTGCAAGCCAAATGCTACAGACACGTCAGAGACAGAATGATCCCCCGTAAGAATTCCCACCAGGCACTGGAGTTTTTCAAGTTCTCCCTCTGTCCAAAATGTCAGAGAACCAGGCTATAGGGCAGGAAAGGATTGCACCTCAGCAGTAATAACAGCTGTTACTTAGCCCTTAATAAATGTCTGCTGAACACTAAAAATTTTACTGAAGGAATCTTGTCCATCTACCTGCCCTGCAGCCTTGGTTTATGAAGACAGTTCACCCAGTCTCCAAACAATGCTTCCTTTTGTTAAATCTTGAGACTAGATAGATCAACTTAAACAAGGATGACTATGTGGCAAAGAAAAACCCATCATGATACAAAACTATCTGTAGCATGATCCAGTTTTATAAAAGATTGGAAGGGAAAAAAACCCTATTTCTTAGCAATGACTATCTCTAGGTAGTAAATTGAAAAATACTAGCATGTTTTTTTCATTTTACAAATTTTCTACATGGAACTTGCAATTGTTATAATGAGAAAAAAGGTCTATTTTTTAAAGAGGCACAAAGCTTTCTGACATAAGCACTTTCTCTCTCCCTTCTCAAGACTCCCACGCTTTGCTATGCTTGCATTGTTCTTCCTATGAATCAGTGTGGTCGCATTTCAATAGAATAACAGAAGTCAGGCACACTTGGAGGGCACCTTTTTTTTTTTTTTTTTGGTCCTAGCAAGTCAGTTGGCATTGATAAAATAGATTTGAGTGAAAGGAAGATAAGAAAACAAACTTTCTTGTAAAGAGAAGCTGGAATTTTAAAGAAAGATAAAAAGAGGGGGGAGGTGGATCACTCTCGGGTGTAGGAGAGTAAGTGCATGTTAAATTGCATCAAGGATTTTCATGTTTTCTCTCTGTCTGCATTTGATTACCCAGGTTTGCTTAACATATTATAGCTGGAACACAAAGGAATTTCGTTTGCTTGTTTGTTTCCCCAGGAATATACCTGTAAGATTTATTATTTGTATATAACTCGGAGAATTTGAGATCTCTTTGAAATGCATGCCTGCTCATCTTTAGCAAGCTACACCAGAGAATCAAAAGCATAAAATCAAATTATATGCAACATGAAGTGGCAATGATTTCCGTACAAGTGACTGTCGTTTTATTGTCTAGTCTCCCCAATGAGCCAAGAGCAGAATGAGTCACTGGAACTTTTACATTTACTCCATCTGCTGCAGTTCTCAAATCAAGGGCTTATTCCTTGGACATATATATTTTTAATATTCTATTCTGATCCAAAGCCCTGCTGGAGGAGAGGTGTGGCAAAGGAGATCCAAAGCTGGTAGGTCTTCCAAAGTAGTTTATATTCATAAATCTCAGGATCTGTAGACAGATTCTATAGTAAATGCATAAAGCTAAAAGGAGAAATCAACTGCCATGGAACGTTTTTCCTAAGTGTATCAAGGAGCTAACCCAAGAACTTGAGTTAAAAACAGATCTGTTTCACCGTAAGTAATAGCAAAGACTGTCTCAAACTATATTGCCCAAACCCCTTCCCTCTTCTTGAGCACACAGCTAGACTACAGTTTCCAGCCTCCTTGGCAGTTCTGAGTGGCAAGGGAAGTGAGTCTCTATCACGTCCGGTCTTTGAAACCCTTCCCCACAAAATCCTCCAATCCTCCCTGCCCTTTCCCCTTTCTAGTAGCTAGTTGTCAACACCCAAGTTCACAAAGCACATTTTGTAGATAGCAGATTCTCCAGTCAGCTGGTTCCCTGAATAACCATATGCAGAGAGCCCCCTGCTCAAATCTCCATGAAACAGAATACTATTGCCTTTGAGCCAGTACATATTTGGGAACTATTTGGTATAACATTTAGCATTCCTTTCTAATTGCGATATTGACCTTGAAAGAATAGTTTAGTGTGGATGGTTTTCAGAACGTTTAATGAACCAAGCTTACTTTTTAAAAACACACACACACACACAAAATGGAGGCAGACAGTATGGAAATTGTATAGCATCAATAATGAATTTAGCAATACTCTTGATATTCTATTCTGATGTATTGTATGGCCCCAATTGTGAATTCAAGTTGAATTTACATCCTGAAAGGTAGGGTTTTGTATAAATTTGCTTGAGTGCTTCAGTTTTGTTGTGTTGGTGGTGTGGTTTCTGAAGAGACCAATTCAGTTTTTAATCAATTTCAAATAATGATATCTTCACCTTAAAATTTGTATGCAACGAGTTTACCACATTTTTTATTTTTTAATGTCATAACCAAGAATTAAGAGTTAAATTATTATAGTTACTGATTCATTACATAGATGTTTTCTTACTTTCTAATATATTATAGGGTAGCCAAAAGTAGATGCCTGTAACTACTGAAACTTACTAAACTGTAACCCAGATGTATCAAGATACCTTGATACTTTGATAATGTTGCTTTATTGTATAATCATTACTTGTTAACTGTAAAGTCTCATGACAACTTGTGACTGGCCCCACTTTTATCTCCTTATCTTGTATTGCAACATAGAAGTCTTGTGATCCAGCTCACAGCCTCTTAATGTTTATTAATGAAAACACCTCTGTCAACCCACCCTAATTCATACTTTATCATGCCAGACAAGGTCAGTTCCAGCTAGAATTGGCTCATCTGACATGTGCAATAGATTAAAGTTTCACCCTAAAGTAACCTATACCTCATTATAATACTAAAAATCATGCCCATCATCAAGTTAAGACAGCTATTTTCTTACATACATCCTATGACCAAGTATGTAGACTATCTGTGCATGCTCAATAATTAGACTCTCTAGCTTTGTCATCTTGAGCCATTGTACTCATTATCATAAATCTCCCTGCCTTTGTTAGAATACTATAAAATTCACTGAATCACTGCAGTTCAGGAAGACAGTTTGAGGTTTGTTAGCCTCCTGTTCTCCTTACATTGTGCTTTGCAATAAAGCTCTTTCTCCCTTTGCAAACCTGGTGTCATAGATTGGCTTTTAAGTGCATCAAGCAGCAAATCCAAATTGGCAACAATGTTTTCTACCACCTTTGAGTGTTCTTTAACTCTTTTATTTGTGTCAGGGACAAGATTTGTTAACTTGTGTCAGTCCCTGCCCTCATTCTTCTCCTATTTCTCCTTGGACCCAACTCTTCTCTCATTCACTGGAGAGGAGTAAGTGCCAGTTCAATTCTAGGACTTTTTGTGAATTTTTACCATTTTGGAAATGGTAAAAATGGAAAAGAAGCAGCCTGGGAGACTAGTGGAGAGGGGTGGCATCTTTAGGCCTGTATACATGTTTTAATTGCATCATTACTTGAGAATTTTACCCTGCACTTGAAGTCATGCAGCTGAACATGGTTGGAAAAAAACATATTATCCAACAGATTGGTCTCCTTTAAATTCATGACCACTTGCCTCAACTAAGTCCTTATTTCAGAAACTCCTTAAACCATTCATATCCCTCTCATCTAGTTTAGCTATTCATGTGCTCTCTTTCTCCATAACTCCCACACCTTCTTCCCATCCTCCCTCCCAGCTTATCACCTGACTTATACTCCACTGAGAAAATAGAAGCATACTTCTGTCTATCGAGCACAGCTTTGAGGCCAAGATGCCAATTTGGTCACCAGATCTCACCCCTCTTCCTTACACTCTCGCTCTTTCTCTCTCCATCTCTCCCCTGCATCAATAATTTCTCCCTCTCTGCTGGTTCGCTGTCATCAACTTCAAACCTTTTGTTACTTCTCCCACCTTAAAAATAAATCCTTCTTTTGACCCCGCATTGCCCTCAAAACTGCCGCCTGATCGCTCAGCTCCTCTTTGTAGCAAATCTATAGGGTTATCTATACACTATGTACTCGTTACTTCCAACTTCCCTCCTCCCATTCTCTCCAAAACCCACCCCAAGAACTTTTGTTTCATCACCACACACCAATGTTACTAAATCCAATGTACGCTTCTACAAAAGTTTATCTACATCTTTAAATTCCTTAAGGGACTTTTTACTGCTTTTACCTCTTCAATCCATATGAAATATATTTGAGCATGTAGTGTGGGATAGAAACCAAACTTTTTCTCTCTCTCTAAATGGCTGATCAAGTACCCCAGCTACATCTCAATTAATAGCAATGCCTACCAGTTCCTCAAGTCAAAAATCTTCATGATAGCTTCAACTCCTTTCCTCCCACATATCATCCCTCAATCTGACCGCTGCCACCACCTTGTTCTAGGACACCATTATTTCTCACCTGGATTGTTGAAACCCCTCCTAACTGTTGTCTCTGTCTTCACTTATATCCCCTTAGATCTTCTCCTAGTTCCACAGGCAGAGAACTTTTGGCAAGGATGTCACTCCTCTTCTCATAACCTTCAGTGACTTCTTACACCCCTTGGAGTAATACCAAAGTTCTTACCAAAGCCCTAAAGGCCCTACTCAATTTGTCCCCAGCCCTAGAACCCATCTTCTCCCCTCCCTTTGCTCTTCCCCTGCATTTGCAACGATCTCCTTGTTGTTTCTCTAATGTACCAAGCACACGCCTCCTCAGGGTCTCTGCAATTTGCTGGTCTCTGCATCTAGAATGTTCTTCCTTCAGATACGGGTCCCTCCTTACTTGCCTGAGACTTTTATTCAAATGTTGTTTTCTTCATGAGGTCTGTACTGAACATCTATGAATATCTGTTTAAAACTGCACCCCCCAATACTCCTTTCCCTGCTTATTTTCTCTCCATAGCTCTCCTCACTAACATATTATATTGTGCTCCTTTATTTTGTTTATCATATTTTCCTATGGAATATAAGGTCCACAAGGACAGTTATTTTATTGTTTTGTGTTTATTAATGTATCTCCAGTGCCCAATGTCTGTATACAGTAGACTCTCAATAAATAAATACATAAATAAATAATTTGTTGAATATTCTTTATTGAAATTCTTCTACTTATATAGCAAATATTTTCCTAACATTATAGATATTCAAAAACCTGATGTTTCTTAGATATTAAATACCACATCCGAGGTGTTAAATATCATATCCGAGAAATGTACTGTAATGTGCCATTAGATATTTGGATTGTTTTCACTATTACACATTAAGACTGTGAGAAAATGCTTGTAACATATATTTGTTATATATCATATAATTTTAGGCTTTTTATGTTAAAATGAGTGTGTGTTTTAAAGACCCATAGTATATACCCCATGGATGCACCAGAAATATTATGCCTTCTTTTTTTTTCCCAATTGCCTGTTAAATATGACAGTGTCTGTTTCTCTGAATGCCAATCAACATTTCAAATATCATTTTTACATTGTTTTTCAGTATAAGCAAGATATTAGAATCTTTACTTTGTGTTACTGTGCCTATTAGTAAACAGTTTTGTGCCTAAAATATTTATTAGCTATGTGTATTTCTTCTCTCATTGCTTGCCCTGAAACTCCATTGATCATGTCATCTATTTAATCTGTTGCTCGGCACTTCTTTGCTAATTTGAAAGATCTCCCCACATCATAGGTAGTGACCATAACTCTCGTAAGTAGCAAAGTCCTTTTTCTGATATGTCAGGTGAACAATACTATATTTTGGTTAAGAGGAAATTTTGGGTTGTTTGTTTACATATTTACATAGTCAGATGTATTCATCCATTTTTTTAGGCTTTAGTCTTTACTTTTGTGCTTGAAAAATCCTTTCTTTCTTCCAAGGTCTCTAAAGGTTTACCTAAATTTTCTGCAAGTCTTTTGTTTACTGCATGTAACACTTTAATCCATCTGAAATACATTTTACTTCATAGTATCAGAGGGAAATGAAACAATACTTTTTCTCCAAATAGTTCACTTGTCCCAGCTATATCCTTTCTTCATATCATCTGACATTTGTCTTAACTGAAGACAGAGTGGCACTCGGCTTCCTAAGGCAAAACCTGAGTAGACTTTCCTCAATCACTCTTTTATGTAAAACTTCTGAAACTTGATACTGTGGATTTTATGCAGTTGAGAAAACTGCAAGTTCTGATGTGTTTTCTGTGGCTCTGAATTTTTAGAGTGGTGAGTTTTGGTCTTTCCCTGTGTTTATGTATTTTAGTGGGAAATAAAGGGAACCTGAGAAGCAAGACCTTAAGTACCATTTTAAAACAAATATTTTAGATTGTATCTCTCTTTTTTCTAACTTTCATTTGAACATTTCAAGAATTGTTTTGTAAAATTACTCTATGGACACTGAGGGCTTAATTGTAAGCAATCAAGTAAATTTCAAGATAACAACTTGTTTTTAAGAATATTTAGAAAAGTTAATTCTATTCAGGAAAAAAAATGTGAATATCAGAATTCACATCTTTATTGTGCTTTATTTGCTTATGATGAAAATTTGGAAGCAGGGAGCAAAAAAAGAACAAACTTGACAATATAAATACATACCCTTCTTTTACCCACTATTGCTACTCTTAGTTAACATTTTTGGGAAAGTCCTAGCTGATGTGAAATGCCCCACCAATGTAAGTAGAAATGCTAGCAAAGAGGGGAACTTTGCAATATTTTCAGGTGAATCATTAATTTATTGTGCAGTTTGTAAGCCATGATGCCAGATGCTTTGGTTATCTATCTCACTATCCTATATGAATGAAGGGAAATCTTCTATATCTAGTATAATGGTTCAAATGGAGGAAAAATAAACACACAAACATCATTTGTTTTCTTATTACTATTGCAGCAAAATAACCAGTAAGGAAATAGACTGGAATAAAACACTATTCATAAACCCCATAGCTTAGAGCAGAGCTTCTGAAGATGAGGCCACACATCACCCACACCACTATCAGGCGGGAAACCAAATTTTGAAATCCACTTAATACCTCCTAACAGAATTTGGACCACAGGACAAGGAATTCACAATTTTAATTTTAACAGCTCCCTGGGGGATTCTTTTGCTCTCCAAATTTTGATTTCCTAACGTAGTAAATAAAAATAAGTCATTGTGAGCAGATTATTAACCCTATTTAGGCCTCAGTTTCCTGATCTGCAGAAGGGAGATAATGAAACTACCTAGATCATAAGGTACATCAGAAGAATAAATGAAATAATGAAAAAGAGGGATTTGGGATGCTACCTGGTACACAGTGAGAACTTAATTGATATTAGATATTGGTAATACATATTGAAACAAAAATAGAAAATATATAGAAATAAGCTAAAGTACAAATATTCAGAATTTAAGCAAAGGAAACAACAAAAATTAACTAAGGAATATTTTGTAAAGATTGTATACATATAAACTGAAAGACACACTATCTTCCTACTGGGAGTGGTAAGGCAGAGATGAGGAAAAGGAGGAAAATGAAATATTGCAAAGAAATCAACTTTTCCAAATTTTTTGTATGTTTTTAATTTCAAGTAGTTGTATACAAAATGCCAAATGTATACTTTTCATTAAAAAAATTATGCTAAGGGTCATCTTGAGGAGCACATAAAAACTTATCCACCCCACCCCTGCCAAATGAAAAAGAAGCAGATTGAGGGCCCCTATCATTGCCATATATTATAATATACTGTAAGTTACAATAAACTTAATAGTATAGTCTGATTATCAAAATGGACAGACACATCAATGAAATTAAAGAGAAAATACATAAATGTATTTAAGGATATGGTAATTTAGAGTATGGTAGAGTTGGCACTTCAAATTAATGGAGAACAAGAATTATTTAATAGACAGTAATTGGATTATTGATTAAGTAATTAACAAAAAGAAAAGCTTACTCCAAATTAATTTCCAAATGAATTAAAAAGTAAAAATTAAACTATAAAAAAAAGAAAATTATGAGGTTTTATGTGTTCAGAAGCATTCTGTATATTATATCAATAGAAATGGAATCTACAAAATTAATGTATTTAAGAAGCCATGCTTGATTACTTAAATGCAAGAAGAAATAGGCAATATAAGAAGTAAGATGTAGTGGAATATTTATCATCTCTTGATCATAAGGAGAGGAGCCAAAAATGTTTCATCAAGTGAAGACGACATTCTGGCTAAGACTAAACTGAATAGGTACCACTTACAGTTGCTTTGGTTACTGGATACTCACTGTGATAATGATATAATAATTAGCAAATGATTTTCAATTCGTTCAAATGTAATAAACATTAATTAGGAATGGACTGGCAAGTAGAGCACCAGAGATCTCTGTATCAGGCCATTCTGATAAGCTCAGTAACCCTACCATCCAGCATGGTGTGTCAGTTTGGATGTATTTCCCCCAAAATGCCATTATCTTTGATGCAATCTTGTGGGGGCAGACGTATTAGTGTGGATTAGATTGGAATCCTTTGATTGAGTGTTTCCATGGAGATGTGACTCAATCAACTGTGAGTGAAACGTTTGATTGGATAATTTCCATGGAGGTGTTACCCCACCCATTCAGGATGGGTGCTAATTGGATCACTGGAGTGACAGACAGAAGGACCTCAGAGTGACATTTTGAAGAGCAGATGCACCTAAGACAGGATAAAACATCCCAAGAGCAACATTTTGGAGAACTCCATTTTGAAACACCACCTGGGAGCAAGTCGTTGCCAGCCACGTGCCTTCAGAGCTAACAGAGGTTTTCTGGACACCAATGGCCATCATTCAATGAAGGTACCTGATTGTTAATACCTTACATTAGACACTTTATGGCCTTCAGACTGTAACTGTAACCATATAAACCCCTCTTTTATAAAAGCCAATCCATTTCTGGTGTTTTGCAAAACAGCAGCATTGGCAAACCGAAACACATGGGGACCATATTGATTTTTCATATCTACCTTTTTAAATGCTGTGGTTTGGTCTTTGCCATGCCAACATGTTCTCATGCCTCTTAAAACCAGAGAAACTGTTTTATTTCAGCAGCATCCATAACCAACAAATAATAGCCATGAAAGCACTTCTCTTCCCAACGTATATTAGAGAAACTTTATACTCACAGTTCTTTCATAGCCATATCTATCTTGGAGAAGGTAGTAATATTTCACGGGCTCTTGGGGACATAATTAGAGAGTAGATTACAGTCTAATATATCAGTCTCCTAAAGGACCAACATTCTCTCCAATCCATTAATAAGGGCAACCTTTCTGGAAGTCAATTTGATAATAAATATCAAACTATTTTTCTGATAATAGGAAATGGCCCAAATAAATTATGCAATATTCATGGAATGACCTTAAAATTTATGCTATACTTCATTGTTTGTTTATATAGTAAAACATACCATATACATTGCTAATTAGCATGAGAAAAGTAAAAAACCATCTGTATTTTTTGTGCATGAGACATTAAATAGCATTAGGAGGAGCCAATTGCTTTTCCCTTTTTATTATGTAGATGAAACTCTGGTTCTTACCATTTTAGAGGAAAACTGGAACATAAGTTTTTGTGTGTGGCTTGGCACTGGCTAAGAAATTAACTCAGAAAAAAGTTTAGTAAGATCTTAATCATAACAACTCAAAAGTTAGGAGGAGAGAATGGGCAAATTTGTGTAGGGACCAAAAAAGTTCTTGGGAGAAAAAGAGAGAAGGAGAAAATTTCTTCTCCTTTGTGTTTCAACATTATGAGAAAATCCCCAAGGACGATTTGATTGATGGTATCCAATCCGTCATATGACTGGTGCTAAAACTTCTCTCTCCTTCTGACCCAGACTCAGTGTTTGGGGAAGGCACTGTTTCAGGTGATAGGGAGACAGAAAACTCTATGGTGTGGCTATATGTGTTTATACTTGGAAATGTTTTAATAGTAATCTTCTCAGAATTGATGGATTATTTGTTACTTTGCTTACTTGGCTGTTTTGGTTTTTTTTTTCCTTTTTTTTTAATTAGAAAAGTTGTAGAGTTATATAACAATCATTTATAAAATACAGTATTCTCATATACCACCTTATCATTTACACCTTGCATTGGTATGGTACATTTGTAACAACTGATGAAAGCACATTTATATAATTATACTATATAATCCATGGTTCAACTTAATGTTAGGTTGTATATATAATAATAGAATAAAATTTTTAAAAACTTTTAATCCATGGAACTGCATTGCACAGTGAACCCTAATTTAAACCTTGCCTGGGTTTTTAGACCTTCTTTTTCTTTGTGTTTGGTGGAGTTTTTACCACCAACAAGCCTATGAGTATGAAGAGCAGGGAGGGGGTGACTTGTGAGGCTTTATAAAAAAGTAGAGAATCATGGAGGACTTAGAAAAGCAGCAGAAAGATCACAACAGAAAGAGGAAGTCTGTCATTGAATGTCAAAATATTGAATGCTGGTTGGAACTTGATAGATCACAGCAAAGAGGTTTGACAGTGAGTGGAAAGTAGAAGTAGCAGCCACAAAGAGGCTTCTGGGGGAGAATCAGCTACAAAGAAAAGGAGTTGTATCTTGTGGAAACATGGCAGTGACGGGAAACAAGGAAATAGGAAGGAAAATAAGTATCCTGGGTAGAAGAATAGTATGCAAATATTACATGTTATAACAAAATAGAAAGAATGCAGCCAAAAAAAATGGGAAGAGAAAGGGAAAGTAGAATACAATCATAAATTGTTATGCAGAGCATAAGTAGGGAGACAGTGGATACCTTTAAAAATTGATAAATGAGATAGTAAAATGGTAAGTAACCAAAAAGGAATATAAAGAAAACTTCTACTAGAACAAGTTTTGCAAAATACCAAAAGAAATTATTTTAAAAAGCAAAGCAGTTACCTCAAAGAGAGAAAAATCACAGTTTAAGAAAGGAACTGAATCCTGCCAACAGCCACATGGGCTTGGAAGACATCCCTGGGCTCTAGAAGGGAAGGCAGCCCACCCAGCAGTCTTGACGGCCTCTTTGTGAAGCCTGGGCCAGCACCTGGTTCAGCCACACCAGGACCCTGGCCCAGAGAAACCGTGGGATAGCAAACATGTGCTGCTTTGAGCTGCAAATTCTGTGATGACTTGTTACGCAGAAATAGAAAACAAACTCAGAATTCTACAGGGGAAATGAAATAAAATAGAACTGATACTGAGTGCATGAAAGTTGAGATAGTTGAATATATGGGAGAAAATTGCACAGGAAGGAAAGAAGTAAGGAAGGAGGGAATGAAGGAGGGATGGAAGGAAGGAAGGAAGGAAGGAAGGAAGGAAGGAAGGAAGGAATTAGGAAGGAAGGAGGGAGGGAAGGAAGGAAGGCAGGCAGGCAGGAAGGAAAGAAGGAAGGAAGAAAGGAATTTAGGAAGGAAGAAAGGAAGGAGGAAGGGAGGGAGGGAGGGAGGGAGAGAGGGAGGGAGTCAGGCAGGCATGCATCAATACCAGGAAAATATTAAGAAATTTAAATGAAAGAAAACGTTTAATCATGTGGCTTAAAGGCACATTTTCATAGTATTGAAAATTCTGTCAAAACCAAAGATTATAATGTAATTATGATAGGTGACGTGGGTTTCAGAACAATGCAGGAAGTCAATATACTTGTCTAATATTGATAAATCAAGAAAAATAATGACATTTTCACATTTGAGATAAACCTGTGAAATCATTTGGAAGAGTTGAGACTAATCCCCCCTCGGGGGTAGGTCTGGGTGATAGGAGAAGTGAAATGAAGTACTACAATTTTTTTTATGATAAGACATTGATACTTTAACTCTATGCAGATACATTTCTCATTACATTTGGAGTTTAGCTGTGGTGTGATGTAAACCCCGCACAATAGATCACAAGAGCCGAGTGTTACATTTTCAGGATTCTTGGGAACCAATTAGTAAACACAGCCACAATTAAAAATTGAATTACATAAATTTACAATTAAATAAAATATATTTAAAAGCATAATAAATACTCAAACCTCATCCCTTTCTAATTATTTTACACAATTTACTATTTCTAAACTTTTAAAGTTATGTCTATCATATTTGTATATGGAAATGCTATTGTGTGTTTTTCCCCAACTCTCATTCATTGACATTACATTGGTAGTCTAAATTGGTCATGGTGGAAGCACGTATAGCTTGGAAATTAGCAATGCTTCAAATTAGATCTTGATTTATTATTTTTTTCACTGTCTTAACATGATGCAAAAATGTTAAAAACAAACATTAATCTTAAAATTGTGTCGTATCTGTAGCTGCTATTTTGTGAATAGCATAAAAATCTTAACAATTATTCTTCCAAAATTTGAAAACTATCACCCAATTCAGCAAAGAAGTTGCTCATATCATTGACAGATGAGAGAGGTTCTGACATACATCTCTGTTGTTTCACTTTTGTTTTACTTGTAACATAAATGAAAATGTCAACCAACATTCATGTCAGAACTATATTCATTCATCAGCTGCAACCATAAATTGACTACAGGTATAAGAGTTTGGCAAATGTCAGTGAAAGCATTGTGTGAGAATCAACTGACTATTTGGAATTTCAAATAAAGAATATTTCACATTTTATTATTATTTGTAATTTTCTACACATCTTTTATATCAATAAAATGTATAATAAATGTATGCAAATATGTAATGGATACTTTTTTTCCAAAGAGTCAATTGCTAAATATGTAACAGCACATCGGTGGGTTAAAGTATAATTCATTACACTCTATTACAAGAACTCTGTGTTTCTTCATTTTTCTATGTCTATAATTTTAGTATTTTAGTTTAAAATGTATTACTTTAAATAAATGAATTATCACCTTTCCCAGAATTAAAAGACATGAGACTCCAGGTTGAAAGCAGCCCACCAAAATCCAACACAGTAAATGGTTGCATAGACAAAGTCCTTAAAAGCAAATTGCCTTATGTTTCCAGAGCTTTAAAAATTCTCATAACTTTTGACCAAGTAATTTCACATTTAAATACATTACACCATGGGAATTATTATAAATGTGAACAATATGGATATATTAAGATGTGCATATTTTTATTTGCAAAAACAAAAATTGTGGAAAATTAAGTGTCTAAATCTGGGTTAAAATTATAATGCATCTTTGTAATAAAATATTTTGTGGCTAAAATGAGAATTGCAGATAACCTATGAGATTAGATACATTTACAACATAATAGTAAACAAAAATGCATAAGAATCATATATAAAATCTCAAATATGCAAAGGAAAAAATGAATAGAAAATTTGTGAAAAAACTAACATGTTAATTACTATCAGAATGTATGGTCATTTTTATTTGTGCTTCTTTATGCTTTTCATTGACTACCAAATTTCTCCAGAAACAATTTCATAATGAAGAAAATATAAAGATAACAGAAATATTATAAAAGAAAATTGAATAGAAAGAAAACATTTCTTGACTTTCAGAGCAAAAGTAATTTCTATAATTAGCAAAATGAAAAGATGAAAAATTAGATAAATAGGCAAAGGACATGAACTGGTGATTCATTTTTTTATAAGAATATGATATAGTAAATATCTTAATTTCCAGGCTGTTATGACAACATGGGTTGGCTTAAATCATGGGAATTTTTTGGCTCATGGTTTTAAGGCCAGGAGAAGTCCAAAATTGACGTGTCCCTCTCCATAAGTTGATAGCATTCTCGTGCTGACTGCTAGTGATCCTTGGGATTCCTTGGCTGGTATCCCTTCTTGAGGTCCTCTCCTTTATCTTCTGAGTGTCTGCTGACTTCGCACTTTCAGCTCCTCCCTGTGGCTTTCTATGACTATGTCTGAATTTCTTCTGCTTATAAAGGACTCCAGTAACCTGGATTAAGGCCCAACCTCATTCAGTTGTACCACATCTTAATTAAAAATAACAGCTTCAAGAGATCTCACTCACAATGGATTCACACCTACAGGGGCACAGATAAAGATTAAGAACATGTTTAAATTGGGGTACATAATTCAACCTACCACAGTAAACAGACACATGTTCAATTCATTCATAAATGTTCAATTTCAGATAATAGCAACAAGAGAAAACAGTATACAGCAAGGAACATCAAGAATAAGATAATGCATGGACAAACTAAAGTGAAACAGTCATTAAAAAAGGTTTGAATTGGAATATAAATTGGAATGAAGCCTTTTGAAAGAGTGTATATGCATATATGTATATATGTATATATGTGTGTGTATATTTATATATATCTTTCTCACCATTCATAATCACTGAGCAATTTTAGTTCTAGATCTATACTAAGTACTGTTAAATAAAATAAAACAGCCATCTGCATTGGGACTTGCCAGGAGTGGTCTACTTTCTGAGAAATGGCAGGGACTTTTTAGAAGATAAAAATTGGCTGAAGATGAATACAGACCAGAAAACAGAGAATTACTGATAAATTACAATCTGAGCAACATTAAAGGAGAAGATGGTCTTAGTCCAGTAAGAATAATCCATTAAAAGTGGACAAGTATATTATACTAAACAATATAAATGTATTCTCTGCTTTGTAAGACCCTCCGATGTAATGAAAAACTTAAATGTCCACCAATCTTTATTACTTCCTACATGAAATCCCCAAATTGCTTTTATAAGCTGCTGTAACCCTCTCTACATCTTGAGACTCTCATTCTCCCATTTGAGATATCCCTGCTTTTCTTTTTAATAAGCCTGCAGCTTTGACAATATTGGTGTCTTTGTTCCCTTTGTCAGTACCCAATTCCAAAATAGATAAAGGTTTTCACACAATGCAAACAACTAGAGAAAAGGAAATGTGTAACAGGAAAATGATGGACTAAATTATGCACATACACATATACACATATATACATATGATGGAATATTATGCCCCCAGTTAAAATTGGTGCATTAAAAAATTCATGTCTGAATGGAAAAAAGTGTTCTGTATGGATAGTACTGCAAACAAGGTACAAAATTGTACAACCATGAAAAGATTTTTTAAAATATGTAACTTTTATTAAATTCTATGCCCTGAGCTCTTGGGTCAGTGCTTTATATTTTTAATTTTGTTTATCCTCAGAGCTCTATGAGTAGGGAGGATTGTGGGAAAGTGATGGAGTAGGAAGCTCCAGGAATCAGTCCCTCCACCAGAACAACTATTAAATAGAAAGGAACTGTCCGGATCAATTATTTTGAAACTCTGGAATCTAGTAGAACACTGTGCAGCATCCAGGGAGGAGCAGGAGGAAGAAGCTAGTAAATTGTGGTAAATATCAGCAAAATGCACTTTCTGTACAGCAGTTACCATCCCCAATCCCCCTACCTTCTGCAGGCAGCAATGCTGGTGCCAGGGTAGCAAATAAAGACCTTGTTCCCCAAGATCCAGGGATGTGTGGTCAGGCTGATGATCACTGTTTTTGAAAAGCTAATTCAGATCACTCGGGTCCCTGCTCTGAGGGTGGCCATTCTTCCAACTCACCCTAGACAAAAGCAACAGAGGAGACTTAAGAGAGTACACTTCCTCAAAACATGGAAAAGAGTTAGAGGGCTGCATTTACTGGGCAAGTGCCAAATAAAAAAAAAAAAAAAAACTTCAAAGAGCCACTGGAAAAGTTCCCAGAAAATTGATGGACTTCCTTGCCCTTCCTCCAGCCCCTCCCCAGGGGAGGTTGGAGCCAGCCAGTGTTCCCTTTGTGGGTCCCTGTCCTTGTTCCAGCTGGGAAAAATTGACTTGGAAAACTCTCCTGGCATGCTCCCCCTACCAAAATTTATCCTCCCGGCAAAAGAAGCTTGAGACAGTGAGAGCAGTATAAGAAACAATTGATTTGGTTGGCCTGAAGCAAAGGCTCAGATGCTTTGTCCTACAATGGAACACCTGGGATAGGGAGGAGGTCTGTTTCCTGGGGAGTAAATGGGGCATTAAATTCCTCTAAATAGGGTGACTCCTAAGGCCACTAGCAAACCCAAACCCAGGGCAAGACACAGGCACAGAAAAGACAGGGAGGACCCCGCACACTGCATTCACCTTGGGCTGAACTTCTTGACAGGAGGGCTGAACTCTGAAGAAGAGCACCACTCAATGTAAAGCCAATTTGCCAAAAATGCGAAAGCTGCTTTTCGCATTGCTTTGTTTGGTTTTGTTACTTCTTGGCACTCAAGAATATCTCTGTCATACCACTAACCAGATACAAACCCAAGAAACAGCACAGGTTCTAAATCCCAGAGTTAACATTTTAAAATATTAAAATGTAAACTGTGCAATAAATGATTAAAAAACAAACAAGGAAACAGGAAATGAAGGCCCATTAGAAGGTAGAAGATGAAAATCCAGAAAACAATGAAGAAAAACAGACTATGGGAATACTGGATAAAGACTTTTTAAAAATAATCTTCAGTATGTCCAAGGAGGTGAAGGAAAATATAAAGAAAGAACTAAGTGATACCAGAAGGAAAACAATGAATGAAAGATATGAGAATCTCATTAAATAGATAGAAATTTTAAAAAGGAACCATTTCACAACACCCAGTATCTTTTCTTGATTAGAAAAAAAAAAAAAAAAACTTGGAAACTGGTAATAGAAGAAAACTTCCTCAACATGATAAAGGGCATGTATGGAAAACCCCCAGCTAACATCATACTTAATAGTGAGAGACTGACAGCTTTCCCTCCAAGATTGGAAACAAGATAAGGATGCCCACTGTCACAACTGTTACTCAACATTGTACTGGAAATTCTAGCCAGAGCAATTAAGCAAGAAAAAGAAATAAAAGGCATTCAAATTGGAAAAGAAGCAAAATAAATGAATAAATAAAAGTAAAACTTTCCCTATCTGCAGGCGACAGGATCCTATATATGGAAAATCCTGAAAAATCTAAAACAAACCTACTAGAGCTAATAAATGAATTCAGCAAAGTGGTGGGGTACAAGGTCAACAATCAAAAATTAATAATGTTTCTGTACACTATTAGGAACAACTTGATGAAGAAATCAAGAAAAAACTTCCATTTCCAATAGTAACTAAAAGAATCAAATACCTGGAAATAAAACTAACCAAGGATGTAAAGGACTTATAAACAGAAATCTACAAAATATTGCTAAAATAAGTCAAAGAAGACCTTATAAATAAAATGGAAGGACATTCCATATTTATGGATTGGAGACTAAATGTTGTCAAGATACTAATTCTACCCAAAGGTATTTACAGATTCAGCATAATCCCAATCAAAATTCCAACAGCCTGCTTTGCAGAAATGGAAAAGCCAATCATCAAATTTACGTGGAAGGGTAAGTGGCCCTGAATAGCCAAGGCTGTCTTGAAAAAGAAGAATGAAGTTGAGGACTCACATTTCATGATCTTATTATAACACCACAGTAATCAAAACAGCATGGTAATGGCATAAGGGCAGACATGTAGAGCAATGGAATCAAATTGAGAGCTCAGAAATAAACCCTCACATATTTGGCCAATTGATTTTTGACAAGGGTGCCAAGTCCATCAATTAGGAAAGAATATTCTCTTCAACAAATGGTGCTGGGAAAACTGGATATCCATATGAAAAAGAATGAAAGTGAATCCTTACCTCACACCATATACAAAAATCAACTCGAAATGGATCAAGGACCTAAATATAAGAACCAGAACTATAAGACTTCTATAAGGAAACTTAGGGAAGCATCTCCAGGACTTTGTGTTAGGCAATGGTTTCATAGACTTTACACCCAAAACGCAAGCAACAAAAGAAAAAACAGATAAGTAGGACCTCATCAAAGTTAAAAACTTTTCTGCATCAAAGGACTGTCATGAAAGTAAAATGACAACCTATACAATGGGGGAAAATATTTGGAAACCACAAAGCTAATAAGGATTTAATAAACAAGAATATATTTAAAAAATCCTAAACTCAACAAGAAGACAAACCCAATTTTAAAATGAGCGAAACCCTTGAGTAGAAATTTCTCCAAAGAAGATATACAAATGGCCAAAAACACATGAATAGATGCTCAATATCATTAGCTATTATGGAAATGCAAATCAAAACCCCAATGAGATACCATTTCACTAGAATGGCTGCTAGTTAAGAAAGTGGAAAAGTACAACAGTTAAAGAGGATGTGGAGAAACAGGGGCACTCATTCATTTTCAATAAAAACATAAAATGGTGCAGTTGCTACGAAAGACAATTTGGCAGTTCCTCAGAAAGTTAAGTAGAGAACTAAATATGACTTGGCAATCCCGCTTCTAGGTATAGACCTGTGATGGTTGGGTTCATATGTCAACTTGCTCAGATAATAATGCCAAGTTGTCTGGTCAAGCAAGCGCTGGCCTAACTGTTACTGTGAGGACATTTCATGGACTTAAATCATCAATAAGTTGATTGCATTTATGGCTAATTACATCTACAATCAGTTAAGGAGAGTGTCATCAGCTAAGAGAGACATGTCATCCAATCGGTTGAAGGCTTTAAAAGAAGTGATGACTTCAGCAGTCAGAAGAGAGAACTTGCATCTCTATTTCAGCCAACCAGCTTCCCTTGGGGAATTCATCAAAAACCTTCATTGGAGTGCCAGCTTGCAGCCAGCCTCACAGAATTTGGACTCATGTATCCCCACAGCTGCATGAGACACTGTTATAAAATCTCATAGTATTTACAGATATCTCCCATTGGTTCTGTTTCCCTAGAGAATCCTGATTAATGCAATACTTTCACTAATAAAAAAAATTGGAAGTACAGATGCAAATAGATATTTGTACATGGATGTTCAAGTGGCATTATTCACAATTGCCAAAAGATGGAAGCAACCCAAGTGTCCATCAACCAATGAATGCATAAATAAAATGTGGTATATACAGACAATGAACTATTATTCAGCCATAAAAAGGAATGAAGTTCAGCAAAGTGAATGAACCTTGAAGACATCATGTTGAGAGAAATAAGCCGGAGACAAAAGGAAAGATATTGTATGATCTCAGTGATATTAAATAACTGGAGTAAGAAAATTCATAGAATCAGGAACTAGAATATAGGTTGTTACCAAGAGATGAGGTAGGGGTGGGGAATGAGAAGTTAATGATTTGATTGTATAGAGTTTCTATTTAGGGTGATGGAAAAGTTTTGGTGATGGATGATGTTGTTGGTAGCACAACATTGTGAATGTAATTAACAGCACTGAAATATATACCGGAATGTGGTTAAAAGTGGAAATTTGGGATTGTGCATATACATTACCAGAATATACATTTTACAAAAGAAAATCCATAGGACTGCACAACACAAACAGTGAACCCTAGAGTAAACCATGCATTGTAGTTAATAGTGCAATTATAAAAATGTTCTTTCATCAGGTGCAATAAATATACCACACTAATCACGATGTTAATAAAAGGGTGGCATACGGGAACTCTACGTTTTATGCATGATTTTTCTGTAAAACTACAACTTCTCTAATAAAAAAAACTCTGAGTAGGTACTAATATTATACCAATTTTATAGAGGATGAAACTTCATAAATAAAAATCACATGTAATGAATATTTAACTGAAATAAAATGAAGTGTTAACAAATGATTACATTTTAGCATATGGGTGACATCCTTATTTTGACTTTTCTGTATTTTTATGTACTTTTTAACAACTGGAACAAAAAACAATGCACTTAATATTTAAAAATTTGTCAAAGAAAACATTGACTTAGGAAATGAAATGGAGATGTAATAAATAGTGCAATTTCATATTAAAAATGCATCATTTGGTCTACAGAAGGCCAAGAAAAAATATATTTCAATGCAATTTTACTGAGATATATTCACATGAAATATATTTTGAAATAACATTTAATAAGATAAGTTTGAAATGTCTGGCAATTGTGTAAAAATATTTAAGGTAACATCAAACAAAACACAAAGCTTTAAAAATCTAAAAAGAACATCTAGAAGAGATATAATAGAATATTTATCAGATTTGTATCATTAGAGCAGTCTCAGCTTTGAAGCAATAGAAGAAACCACAAAGCGATAAACAAAGACATTTGAATATAAAATATTTACAAAATCTGTAGAGAGAGAAAAAATAGAGCAAAAGGCAGCAAAGTAGAAAATATTTTAAAATATTGCAACTGAATTGTATTATTTTCATTTATTTAATTTTGCATTTTAATTGGATCTTTATACATTAACATCCCATCAGATATTTGGGAAAAGATGAATATTTCATATGAAGCTGTATAGAGATTTATACAGCTTCATGTGAAATATTTTTAACAAACCACTAGAAAATTCAAATCCTAAACAATAACCAAAAATGCAAATTAAAGCAATAGCTTAGTATCTTTTTCTCAACTAGCAAAAAATACAGTATAAAAATGATATAAACATCCTATGAATGTGATTATCATGAAGCTAGAATATTTATTCATGGCTCACTTTAAATTCTACAGCCTTTTAGGAGAATTGTTTGGCACAAAACAATCTCACATCATTCCACTCCCCACTTCACATTCAGTACCACTAACTTATGAATTTAGTATCTCATGCCATTCCCAAAGCTATCTAGAAAAATCAGTTTTACAGTCCCATTTAGCAAATGAGAGAATTAAGGCTCCGTAAGCTTAGTAAATTGTCCATGCAGTATGAGAACTTTGTCTCTACTTCTGGGGATTGTATTTTTTCCACCACAACATGTTATTTTCAAGCAGCAGAACAGTCCCTGGGCAATCCCAAGAGGGAACAGAGCCACATGAATGATGACTCAATCTTCTAGGTCGGCTTGCCACGCTCCCAGTAGATTCGGTTGGTCAGGAGACAAGCCTAAATGGGTTCACATGGTTTATTTCTTAGAGCAAAAGCAAAATCAGCTCGGTCAGTTTCCCATATGCCTAGTTCCCCAGTACAATGCAGAAGCAGAAGGTCCAGGCGACAAGCAGCACAGGTGGGTCGCTCAGCTGCCAAGGAGCCAACTTGAAACCACAGTTAAGTGGTTTTAGAGCCTGCAGCTGTATCCAAAGGAGCATGGAGTGGAAAGTCCCACGCTTTACGGGAACCAGTGACACAGATGCAATGTAGCCTTGTGGCAGCCTCCTGCAAGATAGGGAGGAAGGTTAGCAGCTGCCTTTGACAGCTGCTCCAAGGCTGTTTGTCTCCCTGTGTTCTAGAGAGATCACAGGATGTTCTGCCTGACTTGGTTCAGACCATGGCTGAGCCTGCTCTATGTGACTTTTATGGAGATGGGCAAAGTCACAGGGCATTGCAGCAGAGCTCCTCCCCTACAAGTTGCTTTTGTCTTTCTTCCTGTTTTGTGCCTGCTTTTCCTTATTGGCCCATGGCCTGTTGTTGTTCTCCTATAGCTGTCTTTCCAATATGCCTCAGGAATCAAGAGGACCAGTATATCCACTTTGAACTCCAGGTCTGTCCTTTTGCAGAACATGAGGGCTGCAGGAATGGCATATTAGAAGGACCATGTTGTTGGTGAGGCCACCAGACATCCCTGAGTTCAGGGTGCAGGCTGGGAGAAGCTATGGAGTCTGTATTAAACAGAATCACAGCACTTCAGTAGGGGACCCTCCACTTAGAACATAAGTAGCTGTTCCACTGGATGGCTCCCCCACTACCACCACTGCCATCACCACATTCCATAACGTGAAGGGCATCCATTGGCTTTTCTCCAGTCCCTGCTGTGCGTAGGTGTTGCCATCCATCAGACCTCACTCTTTCAGCCAGCAGTTACCATGAGGCAAGAGGACTGTAACCTTCCTGAACCAAAAGGTTTCTCATGACAGGGGCCTCTACAATACCTGATAGCATGGCTTATGTGGCAGGGCATCTACACAGAGCTTTGTATGGTCAGATACTTGGTAGATGGAAAATTCAAATATGTCAAGGAAAAACAGCCCTGAACTTCTCATTTATTAAGCTAAGGACTCTGATATCAAACCCTGTCAACAGAGGTCCAGGGCTCACTGGAGAAAGGTATCAATGGATGAAGCTGCCTTGACTTCTGGCAGATCACATCCTCATGAAATAATAGATTTTAACCAGAATCAGTTGATAATTTTGTTGAGAAATAGGAGACATAAGTCACCTGTGCTATGGGCCTCTTGTGATGAGCTTGCATCCATAGTGAGGGAGTTACCAGTTTTGATGTTAGTTTGAACTTGATCTGGATATAAAATGGTTATTTACTAGAGTGTTCTAGTGATGGTCTCCTGATAGAGCCAGGGAAGGAAAATGAGGGGGGAATAAACAGAAGTTAATGCTGGTGGGAGTGTCAACTGGTACAACCACTTTGGAAAACTGTTAAAGGCACAGCATTAGATTAAAACAAAATCCCTGCTGTCATGGAACTCTCTAGTGAGATTTCATAAACTAAAAATCAAAAAAATGAACAAAATATTTTCTACATATTTGTATATGTGTGTGCATATGTGTGTACCTACATAATCTATATACATGCATATATGTTTGACACACATACATACACACACAGACATAGACATAATAGTGATAGAAATAGAGAAAGAGAAAGTCAGGTGGTGATAGATACTACATAAAATGAAGTAGATAAGGAGAAAGAAGATGACTGGTGCCAGGTGAAGTTGTCTTTCTTGGATGGTGGTCAGGAAAAGCATGACTGATAAGGTAACACTTAAGCAAACACCTAAAGGAAGTATGAGGCCACCCGCCGTGAGGCTGCCCAACTTGAGGTTACTTGGATGGAAGAATATTTCAAGTGCAAAGGTGAGGCCAGTGTGACTGTAACAGAGTGAGAACACAAGAGTAGAAGGAGATGAGGTCTATAAGAAAGTGATGGAAATGGTGAGATACTGGGAATCCTTCGAAGATAGAACAAACAGGGTTTAGATGTAGGATTTGGGGGGAGGGAGCAGATTTTTAGATAGGGTTTGGTCATCCAGTAGACTACAGCTGTTTTTGTTTTTGTTTTTTACAGATATGAGGATACTGGGTGTTCTAGTTTGCTAATGCTGCCTGAATGCAAAACACCAGAGATGGATTGGCTTTTATAAAAGGGGGTTTATTTGGTTACACAGTTACAGTCTTAAGGCCATAAAGTGTCCAAGGTAACACATCAACAATCGGGTACCTTCACTGGAGGATGGCCAACTGTTTCTGGAAAACCTCTGTTAGCTGGGAAGGCACATGGCTGGCATCTGCTCCAAAGTTCTGGTTTCAAAATGGCTTTCTCCCAGGATGTTCCTCTCTAGACTGCAGTTCCTCAAAAATGTCACTTTTAGTTGCTCTTGGGGTGTTTGTCCTCTATTTGCTTCTCCAGAGCAAGAGTCTGCTTTCAATGGCCATCATCAATCATCTGCAGCTACTCTCTCAATTTCTGTGCATTCTTCAAAGTGTCCCTCTTGGCTGTAGCAAGCTTGCTCCTTCTGTCTGAGCTTATTTAGAGCTCTGGTAAACTAATCAAGGCCCATGCTGAATGGACGGGGCCACATCTCCATGGAAATTATCCAATGAAAGATCTCACCCACAGTTGAGTGATCACATCTCCATGGAAACATCCAATCAAAAGTCTCCAACCCAATCAACACCAATAAGTTTCCTGCCCACACAAGACTGCATCAAAGATAATGGCATTTGGGAGGACATAATACATTCAAACCAGCACACTGGGGGAGACACAGGTTTGGAGAGGAAAATCAAGCATTCTATTTTGAACCTGTTAAATCCGTGATGTCTATTAGAGATGTAATTGTAGTTCTCAGGTACAGGCAGTTAGATGGACATGCAAAAAGTTCAACAGAGCAGTCTAAGCTAGAAATTTTCATTCTTAAGCTTACAGTGCACATGTGATTTTTTTAAAACAATGGGACTGGATGAGCTTAACACGTGTGTGCCTAGAGGGTGGAGGAGAAGGGAACTATTGTACTGTTAAGTAAAAAATAAAACCTGTAGAACTAGTTGACTCCTTATTATGTGCCTATATAACTTTGAGAAAACAAAAACTAAAGATCAATGTAATAGTTCATTAAATTTACTCCCATAATTTATTAATTTCTGTACACATTATACCCATCCTTTCCCTCCAAGCTCATTTTCCTTCTTGTTGAAATACCTCTCAATATTTTTAGCAGGATCTGTAGGTCATCAACTCCCTTAGTCTTTTTGATACATAAAGGACTATATTATGTTCCTACCCTTGAATGTAAAATTCAACTGAGGCACCAAGGCACAAAATGAATTTAAGAGAGACACCCTTTAAGATATATAAATTTTCAACTAAAATAGCTAAAATATGGTTGAATAACATATATACCTTCCTGAGATTATGTGAGCAACAATGAGAGAAGTATTATCTTTACACAGTGCTGTGCTGTATGCTCTGTCTCACCAAGAGCAAGGGTGAGGTGGTGGCTTGGAGCCATGTACCCCAGGAAAACAGGTCCTAATCTTACTCCATTCCTGTGGTTGCTTAGCCATTGTAAGTAGGCCCTTTTAATGAGATTACTTCAGTTAAGGTGTGGCCCAACTAAATCAGGATGGGTCCTTTATAAGCAGAATGAAATTCAGACACATGAAGAAAAAGCCATAGGAAGAAGCCAGAAGTCAAGGGAACCTGGAGAAACTAAGAGAGGCCGCCATGTTGCATTGTCATGTGACAGAAAAGCCAAGGACCAAGGATAGCAGTCAGCCCTAGAATGCCACAGTCTTCTGGGAGAAAACATCACCTTGATTACACCTTGATTATGGACTTCTTATAGCCTCAAATCCATGAGTTAATAAATTCCTTTTGTTTAAGCCATCCTATTGTAAGGTATTTGCTTTAGCAGTTGGGGAAACTAAAACAGGTGGGGTGGCGTGGTCCCACTCCTCAGCTCCTGCTCCAAATGGATGGCTTGGAGAGCATAATACCTCAGCTGCGAAGTGTGGCAGAATCCATGGAGTGGCTTTTAAATCTTGCTGTGAAATCTGAAAGACTGGAGATAAGCAGGTTAGCTATGGACAGAAACATTGAGGGAGACGTAACTGCATTAGTAATAGCTGCCTGGCACTCCCAGTGTTTGCCAGAGCAAAGGAAAGCGGAGATGTTACCCAAGGACCCAATGGGGCTATATCCTTTGGAGAACTGGTGTGAAGTCCTCTGAGGTCCTGGCTGATAAGGTTTCCTGGATGGTCAAGGGGATCTCAGCATCCAGCAGCTGAAGGTAGACCACTGGATTTTAGAGGCCAGAGGACAGATGGGTAAAGGGAGTGGGAAGAAAGAGAAGAACAGTGAGAGAATGTGTCTAAATAACACCCAGAAGTCATCTTTGCTGAGGTCTAGAAGGTTCAGAGCCATTTACTGAATAAGTCCTGCAAAATCTTCCTGTTCCCCTACTTACCTCCTCTCCTGCAACTGCAGTTCAGTGAGGAAGAGTGATGTAACTTTGAATGAAATTGGGAGCTTTGACAATGGGATGGGACTGGGCAGCCTTGGTCCTGATTTGAAAATGTGTTTCATGTCCTTAAGTGCCCATAAAAAATTTTATTAACCTAAGAATGCTGGGAAACACTATGGGCCTGCTCATTTTGAGAGAGAAAATTTTATTTTAATCTTTAAAAAAGATTTTAAAGGGAGACTGGGAGAATAACTAAATTTGCAATGATTGTATCCTTTAAGTCACTCTTGTCCAGCCTCCGGGTTATATTGGCCATATCAGCACTTTGAAAATAGTATCCCCATTTATATTCACAATGCCTGTGTGGTTGCTGTCAAGTGTAATGTTCACCCCATTGTAGATTATGTGTCTTTTCTCTCTGAATGCATTTCAGATTTTCTTGATGTCCTTGATGCCCTGCAACTTACTATGCATCTAGGTGTGGATTTGCTTTTCTTTATCTAAGTTGGAGAGCTTGCACTGCTCTGTTGATCTGAGGACTCTCTGAAAAGTTATCTTTTGAAATATAGTTTATCATTCCTTCTCTTCTCTTCTTCTGGAACAGTCACAATTATGTGTGCAGCATTCTCAGTCCAATTGACAGGTCTCTAAACTAGTCTTTTAAATGTTTCCTTTTAGTTCTCTTGGGTAGTGACAATTTCTCAGTACTATCCTCCAGTTCAGTATGTCACTATTTAATTGTGCCTAGTCTAAAATCTATCCCATCTACCCACCTAGTTTTCTTTTATTGTTTTATTTCTAAAGTTTTTTTTTATTATCATTCATTTCATAATTTAATTTTTGCACTTTTCAATATATTATTCACATTCTTATATAGGCTAAACTTTTACCTTTTAACATCTTAAACATAATTATTTACATAAATATTGTAAATATTTCTCAAACAGCTCCATATAATTAATTTTATCTTGAGTAAATTTAGTATTACAACTGTTAATTTTGTCTGATTGCTTTGGCTTTAAATTTTTATGCATCTTATAAATTTTCACAGGGTTGTATTGTGAGAAAGATTTGTTAGTTTTGCTTTTATTTCCTTTCTTGTTCTCTCTGACTCCCTCTTCCTGTCTAGACATTGTGTTTGCTTCCACCTGGTCCCCCAGATATCAGTTTAGAAGCAGATAGTTTTAGTGCTCCTGGGACAATCATATTGGGGAAATGCTGGTTGGTCACTAAGCTAGTAAGCAGCTCGGTTCAGGTTTGGACATGAAGCTGTGTCTTTGTCCAGCTGCCCTGCTTGGACAAAAATTTCTTATAAATCTAAAAACCCAGACTTTATTTTATTTTCCCTGTCTTTTTTCATGAGCACTAAGGCTCACCCCTGACTTCAAATTGTGACCCTGGCTCCAGAATCCCCAATCTCAACTAGGCACTATAATTCCTCTTTACCCAATAGGAGCTAAACCACCCATCATTCCTGTACCTGTAGCCTCAGTCCAGCAACCTTTGCCATCAATGTATTTCCTTGTTTTCTCTGCTTATGCTCTCTCAATTACTGATTTGGGTTGAGGATATGGGATGTTCCAAAGCATGACCTTAATCTAGCATCTTGATCAGACTCTACTTTTGTTTTTCTAACCTACTGAATTGAATACTTGGTTCATTTATTTCATCCCTTTTACAAAAGCATTTTAGGCTTCAGAGTTTGACCAAATTCCATAAATTTTTATATAGCCTTTTCATTAATTTCATTTTCTGTATAAGCTCTGACTTCATTTTCATTTCCTCCTTGGTCCAATAGTTGTTTAGAAGAGATTTCCTCCTTCGATATCCATGTTATTGTTATTTGGGGGGATTTTTTTAATTTGTTCTGCATCAGAAATATGAATCAGTGAATAAATCTCTTCTTTTTCTAATGTTAAACCTTTATATCAACTATTCTAGAAATACATTTCACACCATGTGAACCATGAAAGAAAACTCCCAAGTTATCAAAGTCCCTATTTATCTGTCCTCAGAAAAAAACATAAGTAATCCTACCTACCTCAGCAAGCCTCGGAGCTGTTTCCTATCTTTCCCTGCTGATGGAATTCTGGCTAAAATTTCCCACAACTGCCAATATAACCAATAAAATAATTTTTTTAAGTAATACATGCCTCCACTCCGTATTAGCTTTAGACTATTTTTTTCTCTACTTTATACATACTCTCAGAATTCAAATTGAAAGGGGAAATAAAAACACTTCATGACCCTTATTTATAACCAGTTTATTGAATTCATACTCAATCCACTAAGGCATTCAGTAGTGTACCACAGAGGCAGAAGCTGCTCGGGGTGAATTTTTATATTTTATCCTACTTTGCATCATTAGAGTCAGTAAAAATGCATTGAGGAAACGGGTGACAACACTGAATGAAAATTTAGATCTATTCCAACCACTGACTTAATCTGATAAGCGGAAAATGAAGCAAAAATTAAAATTTGAAATAGGCTCTATGGTAAGTGAAGCAAAATTTTATTAGAAAAGGTGAATATCTGCATCAATGGCAGTCGTTCAGCCTTTCTGCCAGCAGTTTTCTGTAAGTAGTTTGGGGTGCCGGCACTGCAGCAGCCAAATTGAGCCAATGAGAAGGAAAGAACGTGAAGACTCAGCTTGGCAGAGGTTAGAAATAAACCAACCTAGTGCCAAGGTTCTTCCCTCTAGACAACATTAGATTCAAAACAGTGGTTCTCAAAGTGTGTCCCTGAACCAAGAGCATCAGCTTCATCTGCAAGTTTGTCGGAAATGCAAATCCAGGGGCCCCTCGGTGACCTATCGAAATAGAAACTCTGGAGGTGAAGCCCAGAAAACTGTGTGTTAAAATAAATAAATAAATAAATAAACAACTGTCCAAGAAATTCCTATGTGTTTAAAGTTTGAGCATCATGAGGTCAAGGAAAAGGTTCAGTTAGTAAAATTGGTTGGATGAAGCAATTCACAGGGTCAGGGCCAATTAAAGCGGAGTGAGCATCATTATCATTATCTGGCATTATCTGGCAGAGGAGGGCTTCAGACTTACTGGAAAGGATTAGACAGGATTTTAGGGCCTTAATGAGGTAGCTGGTATTAACAGCTTCATTCCAGTCCCAGTAGAAAACTGGATAACTGAGATTTAATCCAGTCATAAAGATCAGAATCAAATATGAATTTAATTTAATCATTAGATAAACAGGTCCAGGGGAAACATGAACACTGCTAAGATGTTTAGAGCTAATCCTCAGCATACACAAAACAGGTCTATGGTCAGCAATATTAAGTTTAGATCCTGCTAGATGGGTGGCTTTTTCCATCAAGATAATGCTGGATGGGATTGGGGGTGTAAGGTGGGATGGAGGAAAGGGACAAGAGTGGTGGAAATGAGTGACCAGACACCTTGATTTTAGGACTGAAAAACCCGTATCCTGGCAAACCCCTCAGTCCAAGAAAACCAGGAGAGTTGGTCACTCCACACACAAGCAAATGGATTCTAACATTCTCAGAAAAAAAGGTAACACTAAATGTACTGTTTTTGTTATCTTGGCACCATGTAAAGTCAAAAAAATATTACTGCAATAATCGTTTTTAAGTAATTCAATAGGTTCATGTGGTCTGGAAGTATGTATTTCTAGAAATGTGCAAAATGACATTCTTTATAGATTGTGAGCCAAAAATAATTATAGCAAAGTGAAATCATGTCCTATAGATTTTTCTTGCAATACCACCATTTAGGGACAATAAAATGGGACACCTGGAAGGACAATGCTTACTGAAACTCAAGGACAAAACCTTGGAGCAGATGTTCTGTGAATGAATTGAGAAGTGCGTGAATGAATCCCAGGATCACAAAACTATCAGATGCATAAAGAGATTCCAAACAGGTGCAGGATAAAGCTACTGACTCTGATCTGTTTCATCAAATTTGAGGGCTTATGGTATTTCATTTAGAACACTTGTAAAGAAAACCAATTCCCCCTCAACTTGAAAAGAATATTTCAGGTCTTGTTTTATACTTTGATATAAATCACTAATATTAGACTTTTTCTCTGGTAAAATTTTCTGAAAATGACTATAACTTATAAATAAAGCTAATTTTATCAAATCTGTTGATATGGATAAGGGACTTGGGATCCTTTCCTCTAAATTATGAGTCTATTATTAGGAGCTCTAGGTTCTAGGTTATATAAATAAAAATAGAAGAGTAATTGAACCTAAAAGATTGTATACTCTCTTGCATGAGAGATAATCTCTAACAGCTGCATGGAAGTCAGAACTACAAACAACGTGTTTAGCCCCTCTCAAAGGCAAAACATTTTCATATGAACCATGTTCAAAAGAAACCCCTTCTAACAATTCAACATTGCACAATCTGTGAGGAAGAAGGAGTGAATAGAGAGGACTTTAACAGGAGACAATTGTCCTAGTAAATTGTGGTTTAATATTTTGGGTCATTTCAACTAAAAGTTGTCTACATTTTATTTACCAAAGGCCAAAAGAGACTTCAAGAAAAAGGAGTGGGACATCAGTAAGTTTATTCTAAAAACAGCTAGCTAAGTAAAAGGAATTAAATAAAAGTCTGTATTTAATGTCTGGATCAAGTTATTTTGCTTTACAACTTCAGCTCCTCGGGGAAGGGAGAAAGATTGCCTGGGTTCTTCTCACTCCCTTATAATTGGCATCAGGCCTCCAAATGGCTTAAGATAGAGAAAAATAACCAATAATTTACACAATTTTTAACAGTCGTCTATTTATAATATACTATTTTAAGGCATAAAATATACAAAGTTTCTATTTGGGATGATCAAAAAATGTTGGTAATGGATGGTTGTGAAAGTAATTAACAGCACTGGATGATCATATAAATGTGGTTAAAAGGAAATTTTGGGTTGTATATATGTTACTAGAATAAACATTTTTTAAAAATCCATGGAAATATGCAACGAAAACAGTGAGCCCTAAGTTAAGCCATGGACTATAGTTAATGGTACAATTTTTAAAATGTGCTTTCATCAATTATAACAAATGTACCACACTAAAGCAAGATGTTAATAAAGGGGTGGTATATATGGGAATTCTGTGTTTTATGCATAATTGTTCCATAAACCCACAACTTCTCTAATAAAAAAAAAAAACCAATAATTTAAACTTTTTTAACAATCATTTATTTATAATAGTTTATCACATGACAAAAGGATGTTACTAGTTGTGATGGTTAAGTACATGCATCAACTTGGTCGGGCTTTAGCGTCTAGTTTTTTGGTAAAGCAAGCACTGGCCTGATTGTTACTGTAAAGACATTTCATGTACTTAAATCACCAGTATGTTGATTGCATCTACGGCTGATTACATCTACAATCAACTGAGGAAATTGTCTTCAACAATAAAAGAAGTCTTATCAAATCAGTTGAGTACTTTATAAAAGAAGAAGTGATGATTTTAGCAGTCAGAGGAAAGAATTTCCATCTCTGCTTTAGCCAGCCAGCATCTCCTGGGGAATTCATTGAAAACCCTCACCACACTTCTAGACTTTCCACCTGCCCTACAAAATTTGGATTTGCCCATCCCCACATCATGTGAGACAATTTTTATAAAATCTCATAGTATATACAGATATCTCCTGTTGGTTCTATTGCAGAGAACACTGACTAATACACTAGTACTAAATAATTTTCCATATAGCATTTTTTAAGTTTCTTATTATTTAAAACTCATGGCCACAATTTGTTCTACATATGAATCTCCAGCAAATCATAAGGGTATGGTTCTGTCCACATGTTGAGTGTGTTTGCATGAGACTTACATAGGATAAGAGAAAAAATAAAGCATTTCTAGTCTGTAGGACATTAACTCAATATACAAAGACCTTCATGGTTCACTCACAAGCGGTTTTAAATAAGTATCATAGTGGCCGAATTGCCCTTCCCTAATTCACTATTAAAATGCTAAGGAAGATGGCTGGCTAGATGGCTGAAGATAGACAGATAGATAGATAGATAGATAGATAGATAGATAATAGATTATGTAGATAGAGTGACTGAATATGCAAATAATTACCATTAAGAATGTAGGATAAGTTGTGAGAGGGTGTGGGGCAGGGAGTAAGTAGTGAGTGTGTTGGGGCAGGGATCAGTAAGGAGTGGTTGAGGTTGGGGGGGTAGTTGGTGGGGGGAGGTAGGGAGTGAGTTGGCAATGAATAGACATGGCGCAAGGATTAGATGGTGAGTATGTAGTAAGTGGGATAGAGTTGGGTTAGATAGCAAGTGGGTGTGAGACATCTGGTAAGGAGTGAGAGAATGTGAGTATGGGGGAGGTAGTGAATAGAGAGGTAGTGAATAGTGAGTGTGTATGGGGCAAGGACTAAGTAGTGAATGGGTGTTAAGAGGGACAGTTGGTGAGGGGGCAGCAACAAGTATAATTAAGTGGGTAAGTGACAGGGATTAGTGGTGAATGGTATGGGAATGAGGTAGGTAGACATGGGGCAGAGAGTAAGTAGTGAGTTGGGAGAGGGCAGGATATAGATAATGAGCATGAGTGGCTAAAGGGTAACTACCTCTAACCCTTTAACCCTCTAGTGAGAGGTTAAGGTGGTTAGATAGGAAGGTGGGTAATCAGTGGATGTACAGTGGGTTGAGATAGTGAGTGGTTAGGTAGTAGGTTTGTATGGCACCTGGTGCAGTTTTTGAGTAGGTGTGAGGTAGGTTGTAGACAGCAAGTAGGTAGGTAATGAGCATGCTTGGGGCAGGATGCAGACAGTAAGTATGTACGTAGTAAGTGGATATGGATATTGGATCTGGTCCTTGTAACTAAATTTGTCCAATTTATTTGACCTAACCTTAGACATGGAACTTGGTCTTGGAACTGTACTTTGGACATGGACCTTGAACCAGGACTTTGAATCCAGAGTTTGGACTTAGATTTTGATGCTGGGGCCCTCTTATCTTAGACCTGGACATTAACCTTGATCTTAGACCTGCACCTGAACCAATCTTTTTCATGGACGTTGGTTCTGAACCTCTGACCGAGAACTTCAACCAGGTCCCAGACTTGGACCTTAGAAGTGTAAATTGGACCCTGTACCAGAACTTTGAATGTAAACATCCAGGTTTGCCCTATCCCTCTAATTTGGACCTGGACCTCACAACTGAACTTGGGTCTTCAATCTGGATCCATTCCTTGGACCTGATCTTAGACCTGTAAATTGGCTGTAAACCTGTATCTTAGACCTAAACCTTGGAACATACTCTGACCTGAATGTCAGACCTGACCTCAGACACATAAATTGAACCTGTACATAGATCTTTGACTTGGATCTTGGACCTAAACCTCAGTTCAGACCTGGACCTTAGGACTGAACTTTGATTCTGTCTATTAAATCTCAGACCTGAACCACAAACTTGTACCCCCAGACCTGAATCTGGAACTGAAATGGAAAGTATACTTTGGACCTGGATTTGTCCCAGATTTTGAACTTGAAATTAGTCCTGGATCTTAGAGTTTGGCACTATGCCTTTACCTATGACCTGGAGCTTGAACCTGGTCTTGTGGTTTTCTCAACTTAGGAGGGGATCAACTCCCACTCTCATCCTGCACAAAACTGGTTTGGATGTCTAAACTGATGATGGCACACATGCACTAAAAGGATGAAAGAATTTATAATTCACATAGTGAAGCTTTTGGGGGGAGAACAAGGAAGGCTCCCAAACTGGTACAAAAATGACCAAGAGAGCAAAGAGAGTGGGGGACCTGGGATTTTATTGCGATTAGGGAATGGGACCAGGCTGGGGTTCCCATGCCCAGGCCAGGGCTCATGTGCTTTGAACTTCCTTCCAGCACCGAGGGAGAGAGCATATGGTCTTTCTTGTCAGCTTGCCAAAATGTGGGGCAGTAACAGAAGAGGAAGTATGGGCTTGAAAGCCGTCAGCAGTCAAACATCAAAAATGGAGCCAGACTTTATTATAATTCATCCCTGATGTTTGAATAATGATGAAGTATGCCATGTTTCACATAATTGAATTTGAACTTGTTTAAGTAAATTGTTATGGTGTTGAATGAAGCCTATAACCTGTGACTGTTAAGGGAGGTAAAAGTTCCATTGAATGTAATGCTCAAGAGCCCAGCATTGTGTATTTTGAGAAATGAAATGAGTGCCTTGGTCATTATAAATACTATCTTAAACTTTGTAGAGGATAAGAAGTCTTTTCTGAGGACTTTCAATGTGGCAGTAATATACAGACTTGCGTAACTCTAATTTATATTTTGGGAGGCTGTTAGGTGATAAACTCTCTGAGTTATTTATCTCAAAGAGCAGTGATCTTGAATAAGGAATTTTTGTCATTGGCTGGACCGGATCACCCGATCATAGGCCATGGTCATGCCAAGCCTGGAAGATGCTGCCTCCATGACCCAAGGCATAATGAGCAGCTGCGTGTGGAGAGTCACGGGCTCAGGCCTATGAGAGCCTCCATCGCCAAAAGGACCTACTATATGGCCAACAGTTTTCAGTCTGATGGTATATAGCATGGGGCCGAAGAGAGCAGAATCTTATGGGCAACTTAAAGCCATTGTGGATAGTCAAGAGACTCCAGGAGATATGGAGGTGGCTAAAGCCTCTACAATGAAAGAGTCTCTGGAGAGCAATAGTGGGAGTGCCTGTGTTTCAATTTGCTATGGCTGCTGTTATGCAAAATACCAGAAAAGGATTGGCTCTTATAAAGGGGGTATACATGGTTACATATTTACAGTCCTAAGGCCATAAAGTGTCCAAACTAAGGCATCAACAAGAGGATACCTTCACAGAAGAATGGCCCATGTCCTCAGGAAAATCTCAGCCCGCTGAGAAGGCATGTGGCTGGCATCTGCTCCAGGGTTCTGGTTTCAAAATGGCTTTCTCAAAAATGCCTCTGGGCTTGTCTCTCTTAGCTTCTCCAGAGCAAACTCCAAAGTGTCATCTCCCAAGTGTCTCTCTAAAAGTCTCTCTCAGCTGCTCTTGGGATGTTTTGTCCTCTCTTAGCTTCTCCAGAGCAAATTATGGGCCAGCATCTCAAAGCGTCGGCAAGTATCTGGGTTTCCTGGCTTAGCATATCATGGGGGTTTTCATTTCTCTGCTTTCTGTAAGCTCCTTTTAAAGGACTCCAGTAATCCAATCAAGACCTACCCTGAGTGGGTGGCATCAAATCTCCAGGAAACGTTCAATCAAGAGGTCACATCCTAATCAAAAAGATTAATAACTCTCTCCCCACAAGATTCTCCTGGGGATGAATCTTGACCTGGCATGGTGGGATGGAGAACGTCTTCTTAACTAATGGGGGATGTGAAATGAAATGAAATAAGTTTCAGTGGCAGAGAGATTCCAAAAGGAGCCAACAGGTCATTCTGGTGGGCACTCTTATGCACAATATAGACAACTCTTTTTAGGTTCTAATGAATTGGAATAGCTAGCAGTAAATACCTGAAACTATCAAACTACAACCCAGAACCCTTGAGTCTTGAAGATGATCATATAAAAATGTAGCTTTACAAGGGGTGACAATGTGATTGGGAAAGCCATGTTGATCACACTCCCCTTTGTCCAGTGTATGGATGGATGAGTAGAAAAACAGGAGCAAAAAACAAACAAACAAAAAAAAAAAAAAACACCCAGTGATCTTTTTTATTTTAATTGTTATTTTTCGCTTTAATTTTTATTCTTATTACTTTTGTGTGTGAGGTAATGAAAATGTTCAAAAATTAATTTTGGTGATGGACACACAACTGTATGGTAGTACTGTGAACAACTGATTGTATGCTTGTATGACTGTATGGTATATGGATATATCTCAATAAAATTGAATTATTAATAAAAAAAAAAAGAAAAACAGAAGATTGCATTAAAGAATATGGCTCTTTGGGAGACATAATATATCCAAATCGACACAGCCTGTTATATTGCAATTTGGACAGATTCTACAGTCTTTTGTTGTAGAAGGCCTCATTCAAAATGGGCCAATTTGCAAGTAACAGATTAAATGGTCTTGAGTAAAATGTGTAAATGAAGAATATATTGCCTCCAGAATCCAAAAAGGCCTGAAATGTGCTAGACCTCTTTTAACACTGTTTGAGTACTGACAGAATCATAATAGTTTCTTGACAGTGTCAGGAATAGAGTGGTCCTCAACTGTCCAGAAATGTAACTGAGGTGATGGGACCTTTTATTACATACGGAATAATGGCTTGTTCCTTTTTGTGAGCTCCTTTGTGAATGTTTGTGCCAAATGAACATGTCTAATGAATCTTCTCAAAAGAGGATGTCATCAGTGCGATGTCAAACCTCTGCTCCTGGAGAAAGCTGGATATAGTTAAGAACTGGCCTGAAAATATTGTGCACAAGGCAGAGCTTTTGAAGTATCCCATGGGTAGCAGGTGAAGATACGTAGAATTCTTCTGAAGGTGAAAGCAAACTGTGGGTGAGAGGTGGTTAAAAGAAGGACTGAATACAATAGATTAGCCAAACCTAGGACTGCAAATTATTTACCAATTGCTGATTGGATGGCAACTTCAACTAGATATGGGGAGCTTAATGGGTGGGACCATGGCATTAAATAAATTCATCATAAAGCACTATTCATGCTTTCCAGGTTTAAGAATAGGCCAAACTAGCCTGTAAATGGAAAAACAGCAAGTATTATCACTCTTTCTCTAAATAGGCTACGTATAATGGGTTTTAGTCCTTAAATGCCTGTTTTAATTTATTTTCAACTGTGTTAACAATTATGATAGGTTGGGGAAAATTCAGAGGGTTCCATTTTGTCAAGCCACTTTTAAGTGCTATAAATTTAATTTTAATTTATTACTCATTGGGTCAGAACATCAATGCCCACTATGGGATATTTTAGGGTAATTGACACTATGACTGAGGGGAATTTAGGCAAGACAATAATTCTGACAGTTAATGCACGGCATACCTATGTTCCCTCTATTCTATGTTTGGTAACTCTCCTAAGAGTACAGATGCCTCATTTAAACTTAGTGAAATCCCCAGGTATAACTATAATTTAAGCTCCAGTACTGATTAACAGCATGAAGTTTTGTCAATTGCTGCATTTCAGATGTTGGTTAATTTTGGAACCTAAAGTTGCAAAAGCCAATGGGGTGCACTTTTAATCATTTTATTGTATAGTGTTTTTAGTAAATTTTGGATATCCAACTGTATCAAATTGAGATGCAGAACTCTAAGGTCTAGCTCCAGGCTCAATGTCCAAGTGCAAGGTCCATGTATAGGTTCAATTTTGAAATCTTAGAGAATGTCCAAGGAACCAGAAAAATCCATGTCCAAGTTTCATTTCCAACATCTGTGTCCAAGCCTATGTCTAGTTCCAGGTCTAATGTCCAGGTCTGAGTTTCTGGTCTGAGTGTTGAGGTACAATTACAAGGTTTACCTCCAAGGTCCTAGGAATAGTTCCAAAGTTACGGTCTAAACCTAAAATCCAGGTGAAATAATTACAGACCCATGTTCAACATCTAGGATAAGTTCAAGGTCTAAGTCCACAGTGTAGGTCAGGATTTAGGTCCAAGGTTACGTTAGATCCAAGAGTGATATCCAAAATAAATTTAGAAGTCCAGGTTGAAGGTCCAAATCCATGACCAAGAACCAGATCAAAGGTCAGGTCCAAGGTCTTGGACATGGCCAGGCCCACAGTCAATGTCCAAAGTCCAGGTCCATAGTAAAAGTTCTGGTCCATGGTCCAGATTGAAGTCCAAGGTCCAGGACCATGTCTGTGGCCTAGGTATAAGTTCTATTGTCCAAGTCGTGGAAAATTTGAGGTCCAGGTCCAGGTCCAGATCTAAAGAATGATGTTTACATTTGAGTCTTGTCCTAGCTCTAAGGTCTAGGTCCAAGAAACATGTCCAGGTCTGAGGAACGAGGTCTGAATTCCATTATCAAAATCCAGAGGGAAGTTCCAAAATCCAGTCCAAGGCCATGTCCAAGTCTGAAATCCAAGTCCAAGATCTATGTCCATAATCATGTTCAGGTCTAGGTCAGAAGACCAGATCTAAGGTTCAGTTCCAAGATTAGATGTGCAGGTCCAAGGTCTGGGTACATGTTTGAGGGCCAAGGTTCACCACTGATTTGCATGGTCCAAGTCCAGTTCCAGTTTCAAGGACCAGATCCAAATGTAGGTCTAGTGCAGAGATCCAAGGTCAATTTTCCAGTCTGGGTCTTGGCCTAGGTTTAGATCTAATACCTAAGTAATGTCTAGTTAAAGGCTCAAGTTCCAGGTCTAAGGACAGGTCTAGAAGCTGAACAAATCCAAGGCCAATTTCCAGGTCCAACATCCATGTCCAAGGTTAGTGTCAGGTCTAGGTCTGAGTTCCAGGTCTGAGGTCCACATCTGGGTTTAGAAATCCAAGTTCCTGGTCCAAAGGCCAGGATAGAGTTTCAAAGTCCAAGTCTTGGTTTAGGTTCAAGGTCCATGTCATATCCGTGTCAGAGGACCAAGTTCAAGATATAGGACCAAGTCAAGGTCCAGATCTAAGGTCCAGTTCCAAAATTGAGGCCTACAGTCTTGGTTGAGGATGAAGGTCCAAGGTAAAGGGTCCAGGCCAAGATCATGTCCAAGAGTTGGTCTGAGATCTTAGATGAAGGTTTGATGTCAATGTCCAAGATTCAGGTTCAAAGTCAAATTGCTTGACCAAGGACATGATCTAAAGTAAGGCCCAAGTTCCTGAACATCCAGGTCCATGGTTGAGGTAGTGTTCCAGATTACTAATGCGGTCACTATGCAAAACACCAGAAATGGATTGGCTTTTATAAAGGGGGTTTATTTGGTTACAAAGTTACAGTCTGAAGACCATGAAAATGTCCAAATGAAGGCATCAACACAAGTATACCTTCACCAAAGGAAGGCCAATGGTATCCGGAAAACCTCTGTTAGCTGGGAAGGCACGTGGCTGGCATCTGCTGACCCCAGGTTGTGTTCCAGCTCCACTCTCAGCTCCTGTGCATTCTTCAAAGTGTCTCTCTTGGCTGCAGCAGCTCCTTCTGTCTTGAACTATTTTATAGGACTCCAGTGATTCAATTAAGACCCACTCTGAATGGGTGGGGTAACACCTCCATGAAAATTATCCAATCAAAGGTCTCACCCACATTTGATTGAATCACATCTCCATGGAAACACTCAAAGGATTCCAACCTAATCAACATTAATATGTCTGCCCCCACAGGTTTGTATCAAAAACATGGCGTTTGGAGGGACATAATGCATCCAAACTGGCACAGGTAGTATATCCAAGTTCAAGGTACAGATCCAAAAACAAGGTTCAGGTTCAAAGTCTAAGTCCAAGATCCTGATGCAAGTCCAAGATTAGGTTCAATGCCCAGGTTCAAGGTCAAGGTCCGCAGTTTAGGTAAAATGTCCAAGATTGACTTTAAAGGTCAAAGTCCAAGTCCAAGTCCAGTTCCAAGATCCTGCTTCAAGGTCAGAATCCATTGAAGAGCTCCAAGGGTCAGGTCCAAGATCCAGGTCTAAGGTCAGGTCCAAGGAACTGGAAAAATCAGGGTTCAAGATCTAGGTCAAATGTCAAGAGCCATGCCCATGGTCCATGCCAGTTTAGAGATTCAGGTCAAAGTTGTGCAGGTCAAAGAATGTGCAGTTGACTAGAAGGTTTGGTTCTAAGTGTTTATGTTCAATACGGCCAACCTGAACCATGACCTATTCTAACAGTCAATAAGCATTTATTTCAGAGACCAGTGTCTGATTCTGAGCTTGAATTCTTCTTATAATGCTAGTTTTTGCATGTCACACTATTTTCATTTAAATTTGCTTTAGCTCACAATGAGAAGGTACTGCTGAGAATAATGTGTAAATCTTAGCTTATTTTCCCATATACTGCTTAGGTTCCCCTTAACTTATCCTCACAGAAAGAAAGTGTAGTGGAGATGAATGCTTGTTTCTGGGCTGTGTTTCTCATATAAATCTTACACTCATCTCAGTTCATTCTAACAAGCAAAAAGAAGTTACTTTGGAGAAGAATGTCAGATACTGAGCTTGTTTGCCCTTATATTTCATATTTTCACAAAAGCTGCTCAAATTCTTCTTAATTTGTTCTAATAGGGAGAAAGTGCCTTTGAGATGAATGTTTCTGACATTTTTGCCCATAAAATCTTTTCTAAAAGGCACAAAGAATTTTTAGAAAATACCTGTTTTTGAACTTTGTTTCTTACTTGATGTTCTTATACAATAGATTTCATCTAATCCACAGTAAGAACATACTTTGAAGAACAATGTGTAATACACTGAGTTCCTTTACACATATATTTCTTGTTTCATGGATACCATTTTGATTCATTTTAATCTGCTCTAACAGTGAGACAGCATGGTTGAGAAGAATGGTTCTGAGTGTTTTTGTTCAGATAAGGCTTATGTTCACCTTGATTTAATAAATAAAAAATTCAAAAATAATTTTTAGAGAAAAAAATCTGATTCTGAGCTTTGTTTCTTCTTGTATGCACACTATTTTTTATAAAGATTTGCTCTTACATGCAATATGAAGGTATTTTTGAGAACAGCATGAGCTCATTTTCACACATACTGCTTAGGTTTACTTGTACTCAGAGGAAGAAAGTGGAGATGAGATGAACGCATGCTTTTCAGGTATTTTTATCATATAAATCTTTCATTCTTCTTGGTTTATTCTAACAGGCAATAAAAAGATTCTTTAGAGAGAAATATCTGGTTCTGACTTTGATTTCTTTTTATACTGCTTGTTTGTATACTCGTTTCATCCAGATTCTCTCATTAAGAACTTACTCTTGAGAACAATGTATGCTGCCAAAATTGTTTATACTTATACTGCTTGTTTTCACAAATACTGTTGATTTAGTGAAGGTACAGCTGAGAACAATACGTGATTATGGGTGTATTTACACAAATACTCTCTGGATTCATTTTAACTTGCTATGACTCACAGTCATAAGGTACTTTTGAGAACAATATGTTAATATGACTTACTCACTACCTATCCCCAGACCCACATCTACTTGCTACCCACACCCCACCTTAAACCCACTCACTGCCCTGTACCAACTCACTACCTACTCTCAAGCTTACTCATTCACTACCCGCCCCATATCCCATAACCTCTAAGTAATTACCGCTAGCCACATCAGGTCACTATGTATACCTTGTCCCACACCCACTCACTGTCTGCTTCTCCAAACTCACTCTCTACTTCCTCCCTGCCTCATATACAAAGCTACCTATTCTCTGCCCCAATCCAGTCACTACCTAACTCCAGTCCTAAGCAAAATCATTTCCTATCCCCCAACCCACACCTACTGGAGATCTACACACCTCTCATATCTACTCACTCCCTACTGTCCTGTCCCACGCTGTCTACCCCACACCCGACACCCACTCAGCAACTAACCTTGCCTCACAGCCAGTCATTACCTGTCCTCTGTTCCAAACCACCCACTACCTACCCCTGTACATTCCCACTCACAACACACACTTCTGACTGCACAGAAAGCACACAGCCATCAAATGTAAGGTAAAATGGTATCAATCTGGCATTGCCTAATTCACCCTTGGGTTCATTCACTAATTCATTTTGTGAACATCATTATTTACCTCATGGAATTATTAAATATAAAAATTGTTATGGATACTGAAGTAACAAATACAAATTAGACATAGTTCCAGAGCTTCAGGACATTTGAGCTGATATAAGGGTATATATAAGAAAACATTATTATAATTAATTAAATAAGTACTAAGTTAGAGAAAAAGCTAAGTATTCCGACAAAACACAGGGACACCTAACTGAGGGGAGAGGTGCTGGGAAGAGGGAACACTTGTTCTGAAACCCAAAACACACATCGACCTGAAGTGAAAAGAGCAGCATGTGCAAAGTCTCAGGGGCCAGAGAGAATGTGGTATAATCAGAGAACAGGGCATAGATCATCAAATAATAGAAACATTATTGACTGACATTTTTTGAGGACCAACTTTTAGAATGACCTCACATAATGCTCATACAACTCCGTGATGGAGGTGCTATTATTGTAACCAAAATGGTTTTAAGCAACTTTCCTAAAGTCATGCAGCTACTATGTGTTAGAACTGGGACTGAAATGCGGGACTGTTTGAAGCCAAAGCTTGGTCAATATTGCCTCTCAACACAGATAAGGATAGTGAAAGATGGGACTGTGAGAGAAGGAAGGGCTGGATCATGGGGGTCTCACGTAGTTTTGCTAAGAAGTCTGGGATCTCTGTTGAAGTCTATGAGAAGTCATTGAAGAAATTATATGGTAGCATTTATTAGGAATTTCCCCCTAATTATAAAAGTAATTTTAATTTTAATCATAAAAATAATAAGATAGATCTCTCTCAATTTTGGGAAACACAGGTAAATACAAATAAGAATATAAAAATCAGTTAATATATCGACAATCAGAGATAAACACTGATAGCATTTTAGTATATTTCTTTCATGTCTTTTATATAGTGTCCTATTCAGTCTTTTAAAAATATATATCCATTAAGTTGATTTGATGCTGGGCAGAGTGCTAAGCACTGCTGTTATCATAATGCACAAGACAAATATGATCCATCTCCTCATGGAGTTCACTGTTTAGTGATGGGGGCAAACAATGAACAAGAAACAATAGGTGTAGTGTGTGCTATGGGGGTGGGGTATCCAACAGGAGCATGAAATATGGGAACCTAACCTTGGCTGGATGAAAAGTAAAGGAAGAAAATGCAAATGGAAGAAACAATATGTGGTGAAGGCACTGAAATGGGAAAGATCATGGCACTTCTGAAGGGCAGAAAAATATTCAGATATGGCTGGGGCATGTAGAGTAAGGTAGAGAGTGGCATGAGATGGGGTTGGAGATCTGGGCAGTGACCAGTTAATGCAGGGCTTTGGAGGCCATAGAAAGCCGTTGGACTTTCACCTACGAGAAGTGAAAAGTCATTAAAGTTTCTTAAACAGTGGAGTTACTTGGAAAGATGGGAATGTTTACTATATCACTCTGGATCAGTGTGGCTTACATGAATGTGGGTAAATCTGATGAACGGATATGGGAAAGCTGATAGGAGGGATTTAAGTTCAGGTGAGTGATAATAGAGACTATACTAGACCGGTGCCAATGTTGTGAGTGTGTGTTTGTGTGTGTGTGTGTGTGTTTATAAAATCTCAGTTCACAAACTCAAAAAACAAGGCACTCTTCCCCCAAAATTCTCTTCAATATTTCATTGATTTGTCATCCTCTGCTACCACTGTCCCATGTATCCTGGTAATTCTCTCTCTCTCTCTCTCTCTCTCTCTCTCTCTCTCTCTCTCTCTCTCTCTCACACACACACACACACACACACACACACACACCACACTTTCACTGCTTCTCTTCTCTTCAGAAGGCAATTTTACTCCAGATCATTTCTCTAATTTCACTCATCACACTGCCCAGTAATTTGCAAATTCACTCATTACTGTTCTCTCTTTTGCATCTGCTTCCTTAGAAGGCAAGAGATGGGTTGTAAGTAAAATGCTATTTTTCCATTTATTTTTATATTTAACACTTTATTCCACATCAAAATTATGTCATTGTATGATATGAGGTTAGGTTCCATCTTTGTCTTTTTTAAATTCAAATACTTGGCTACTTTTTCCAAAGCCAAGTATTGAATAGTCCTTCTCTTCCTCATTTGTTTTATACTTAGGACTTGTATGAACCAGGTCTATTTGGTGCCTGTTTCCTTACAGTATTCTGCCTGTTGGTTTTTGCGCTACCATCTTACTATTTTAAGTTTTAAATATTGCCTTGGCTAATCTCATCTGCTTATTTTCATAGAAATGATGTTTTTATAATAGTTGATTTATTCAGCCATAAACAGTTTATATCTCTCCATTTATTCAAGTCTTTGTTTATGCTTTTTAGTAATAATTTTAGTTTTTTTCTTATAACTCTTACCCATATTGTATAGCTTTTGCTGCCATTGTTAATTGCTTTTCCAGTACAATTTATATCTAGTTATTCTATACATTAGCCATTTAACAAACATCTATTGAACATGCACTGAGTGTCAGGCAATGTATGTAATAGGTGCTGATGGACAAAACAAATTTGGTGTGATAAATATTTTTAAAAGGGAATTCAAATATACTTTTGCACATGTAAAAGGAGGATTTTCCTAACCTCAAGACATTTCTTTAGGAAATGATGGTTAAACTAAATGATCTCAAACGGAACACCAAAGTGGCCTTTTGGAAATCTATAGGGCAATATGAGTCATCACAATGAATGAGGATGTTTCTAACATTTTGTGAGTAGGAGATGTTGTTGACATTTTGTGTTCCAGAATACCTAGTCACTAAGTAAAAGCATGACAAAACCAGATTGGAGGTGGCAAGAAAAAGCCAGGAAGTTCTGGAATGAGTACAATGGGTATTGTTCTGGTTTGCTAATGCTGCCATTATGCAAAATACCAGAAATGGATTGCCTTTCATAAAGAAGATTTATTAAGTTACAAGTTTACAGTCCTAAGGCCATAAAAGTGTCCAAACTAAGGCATCAACAAGAGGATACCTTCAGTGAAGAAAGGTTGATGGCTTCTGAAAAACCTCTTTTAGCTGGGAAGGCACATAGCTGGCATCTGCTTGTCCTGGGTTGTGTTTCAGTCCCTGTCTCAGCTCCTGTGTGTCCTTAGCTTAGCATCTCCAAATGTCCTTCTGTCTGCAACTCCAAGCATCCCTGGGCATGTCTGTCAGCTATCAAGCATCTCTCCAAAAGTCTCTCAGCTGCTCTGAGCTCCTTCTGTCTGTGAACTCTCTTAAGGACTCCAGTGATTTAATTAAGACCCACCCTGAATGGGCAGGGCCCACATCCCCATGGAAATAATTTAATCAAAGGTATCACTCACAGTTGAGTGAGTCACATCTCCATGGAAACACTCAATCAAAATGTGTCCACCCTACAACTGGGTTAAAAGATTACGGCTCTTTTTGGGGAACATAATACATCCAAACTGGCACAGGTATTAACACTAAAACTCAGGACAAAGTTATAATAATTGCAATTGTGCATCAGTGACACAGAAATAGACAGAGCAGTGAAACAGACTCAAGTACGTAATGAATTCCTGTAATGATAAAGGTGTCATTTTTAATAAGTGAGGCCAATGTAATGACCCTAGAAAAATCTTGTCTCAGCATGAAAAGGCCATTTGCCATACAAAAAATATGCCCTTGCTTGTCATAGGCTTCAAACACTGACACTAAGAGGTTATTGTGCCACAAGGCTTGTTTGTATATAAATTAGAAGAGCGGAACTAAAGCATGTGTGCTGGTTTGGATGTATTATGTCCCCCAAAATGCCATTATCTTTGATGTAATCTTGTGTGGGAACACGTATTAATGTTGATTAAATTGTAATTCTTTGAGTGTTTCCATGGAGATGCGACCCACCCAACTGTGGGTGATGACTCTGATTGGATAGTTTCCATGGAGGTGACTTGGCTTGCTACAGCCAAGAGGGACACTCTGAAGAATGCACAGAAGCTGAGAGAGGAGTTTCAGCTTACAGAGACAGTTTGAAGATGGCCATTGAAAGCAGACTCTTGCTCCAGAGAAACTAAGAGAGGACAAATACCCCAAGAGCAACTGAGAGTGACATTTTGAAGAGGAGCTGTGGCCTAGAGAGGAACATCCTGGGAGAAAGCAATTTTGAAACCAGAACTTGGAGCAGATGCCAGACACATGACTTCCCAGCTAGCAGAGGTTTTCCAGACACCATTGGCCATCCTCCAGTGAAGGTACCCGATTGTTGATGTGTTACCTTGGACACTTTATGGCCTTAAGACTGTAACTGTGCAACCAAATAAACCCCCTTTATAAAAGCCAATCCATTTCTGGTGTTTTGCATTCTGGCAGCATTAGCAAACTAGAACAGCATGAAATAAAAATAATTTTAGCTTGTTCTGTACCATGAAAATGCATGTTTATTCATAATGTTTCTCTGTACCCCATATTAGAAAGGAACAGTGGTCACTGGATGCCATCACTGGCACATATTCCAGATATTAGAGAGGGAGATGGATCACTTCATCCAGGGAAAAAGCAGGGATCAGATTGCGTCCATAAGGGTTTGCCATGGACCAACTGCATTTTTTGTCCACACCTCCAATTTTGCATGAATCTAGACAATGAATCAAGGAAATATACCTTACCTGTGAGTCCAGCAGAGATTACATCCAATTATCAATACTATTTGTCGAGAAAGTAAAGGGGACTTGAAAAAAAATTTTTCTTCTAACGTCACCTTCTTCACTAATGTCTTCTTTATCTTTCACAGAGAATCAATGAATTCATTATGAGCTCTACAAGGAAAAGACAGCCTCCCCTGATCTTTGGTTTAGAATCCCCTGAAACACATACAGGACATAGAAAAGGTTAACAGTCTATTAAAACATAATGAACACTTACAAACTAATAAGAAAAAGAATTTTCTAAAAATAAAAGATTGGAAAAAGTCATAATCAGGAAATTCACTAAATAAGAAATACAAGTGCAAAAAAATAAATGAAAACAAGTTTAATCTTACCATTAGCAAATGGAAAGCAACTTACAGCAACCAAGAAATATCATTTTTATCTATAAAAAAGGCATAACACTCAGGGATGAACATTCTCTTATATGTTGCTTATATATGACAGTTACGGATATAAATTTGGAGAAGACAATTTAGAAAAATAATTTTAGCAGTCAGAAATCTTAAATGTATGCATGCCTATTCATATATGTGAAATAATAGATGATTAAATAAATACGGTGCATTCATAAGATGCAGTCAATAAACATCAAGTTGAATTAAAATATTTACAATTTGAGCAAGTAAATGCAGAGGTACTCTGATTCTAACATTAAAAGTTATAGGTTCATGTGTATGCAAAAATTATTGGATGTATTCACACCAAGCTCAATTGTGTTTATTTCTCTGTAGTGAAATTCTGAGATTTTCATTCTTCTCGTTTTTTGTGTGTTTATTCGTTTTCCACAATGAGCCAGAAAAATTTTTGTAATTATTTTTTAAGTATTTTATTTTTGAAAAGAAAAAAAAATGATGTGAAAACAGGGATCCTGAGAGGTAACCTAACTTACCAGAAATCAAAGCAGTGATAAATGATAAAACCAAAATTCTAATATGTATATTTTTTCCTCTAAAGGCCATGCTTTTATTACTATGCCATATAATTACTTAGTTGAAAAGCCTGTTAGATTAAAAGGATGGCACTAGAACATGCAGATTCTTGAGCACACAGAGGGTGGCCTAACTGGGTAAATGGAATAGAAAAATGTCCCCTTCCTCCAGGCTGATACTGCTCTGTGCCAAGGCCCCTGAGGCTTGGCCCACTGAGTCCTGGCCCTATTTCAGCCTCAGTGGATGCCTCAGCCTGGCCATCTTTGTGCAGTGCACAAACTGCACCACCACCAGGGGCAGCCCTGGAATATGAAAGACGTTTAAGGTTATTCAAAGGGGCATGGTGTTTGAGACTTGAAATCTCTTCATCTTCCCAGTTTCCTCAGAAAATTCTAGTGGAAAATAAAAGTCAGGACTTCCTTGGCTGAGTGAACTTGGCACCAAGTGAGACTCTCCTGAGTTGTAGGGAGGGATGTACTTAATTATTGAAATACTAATTATGCATTGCCAGCTGCTCTGAGAGAGACAATGTAAATTATACTGAACAAGCAGGATAGTAGATATTAATCAACTAAGGCAAAGAAGATGGAGCATTACCTAATAAACTATAATAGACAGTTAATAAGACCTAAAAATCAATATTCTTTCCACTACCATGCCAAAACAATTCAGTTAAAATGAAAAAAATATACAAATATAAGCTATTTAGTCTAAAGATATGTGCAGCTGCATTCAAAGTGAGAAAAGTTTATGATAGATTCTGTGAAATAATCGCAAATATGGAGTTTTAATAACACAATGGTCAACAAAATATATAAGAATCTATGGTACTATAATTTAAATTAGGTATATACTGGATTTTCATTTTAGAAAAATCTTTTCAAAGTCAGGTTGGTTATACAGTGTTCTGTTTCCAAAACTATAATCCAATCATTTCAATTCTGTGCTTCTGGCAATTGTTTTAGCAAAACGGCCAGAATTATGCCATGTGGTGTGGGCTTCTATCCACATACTAATTCTTAAAATACACTTCATGGTTTAGGTTATAATAAGAAAGGGTACATTCTCCAATAGCTCCCAGCCAGATTTCCACTGTCTCTCTCACATGGCTTTCCTTCATTTATTCGTAGACAATGGTGTGTGTGGTCTGACTGTTCTGTGTGCCCCGTGCTCACCCCCCTCTGCTCCACAATTAGCTTAGGAATTCCCTCTAGATAGCATCAGATATAAAATTAGTTATATGGTCTCCTCCCAAATTGGATCATTTCTCTCTGCATTTAAGGATGATTGCAAAGGAAACACACACAGAAACAAACACAATGTTGGCCATATGGGGAAAGTGTACAACTCCAAAAAAAAAAAAAAAAAAGGCACAATATACTGAGAATCCAGGGAAAAAGCCATCTCTGAAAAAAAGAGATACTACACTGTAAAAACTCTATACATGGGTGAATGCAAATGTAAAAACCCATCAAGGAGCATACTTAAGAAGTGTGCACTTTACTGAATTTATGTTATCCTTATATTTATAAAAACATGGGGGGAGACTAGGGAAACAAAGATTCAATAATTGAGAAAAACTGGGGAACTGTAACCAATAAAACTAAATTTAATGAAGGATGGGAGACAGCCCCTACAACATCATTACCATTAATTAAGAGGAAGCAAGGAAAGGTAAGAGATTGAGAGTGTATCACTTAGATCCAAACTGGAAATGCTAGGTGTGCCAGTTTGAATGTATTGTGTCCCCCAAATGCCATTATCTTTGATGTAGTCTTGTGGGCAGAAGTTTTGGTGCTGATTAGATTTGCTTGGAATGTGCCCCATCCAGCTGTGGGTGATGACTCTGATGAGATATTCCCATGGAGGCATGGCCCTACCCATTCAGGGTGGGACTTGATCAGTGGAGCCATATAAATGAGCTGACTCAAAGAGAAGGAACTCAGTGCAGCTGTTAGTGACATTTTGAAGAGGAGCAAGCTTGCTAGAGAGGAACGTCCTGGGAGAAAGCCATTTTGAAACCAGAACTTTGGAGCAGACGCCAGCCACATGCCTTCCCAGCTAACAGAGGTTTTCCGGACACCATTGGCCATCCTCCAATGAAGGTACCCGATGACTGATGTGTTACCTTGGACACTTTATGGCCTTAAGACTGTAACTGTGTAGCCAAATAAACCCCCTTTTTGTAAAAGTCAATCCGTCTCTGGTGTTTTGCATTTCCAGTAGCATCAGCAAACTGAAACACTAGGTGAGAACCAGAAGCAATAATCAAAGAAATAAAAGGAAAACTGCGTTTTGATGTGTTAGTGTTAGCTATTAAGCTAATCATTGGCCTTTGTCTGTCATGTGTATCACAACCATGTTCTATCAGTTGTCTATAAATAAAACATGAAACACTCAGAGATTTGAAACACCACCGTTTATTTGTTCACTGTCCTATGGGTAAGTTATTTGGGCACGACACACCTGGGACTGGGCTCACCCACGCTTTCATGTTCAGTTGGTGGGTCAGCTGGAGGTGGGCAGGTTCCAGCTGGCCTAGCTTACATCTCTGGGGCCTCAGCAAAGACATCTGGAATTCCCTGGGACAGTTGTCTCATCCTCAAGGAGCATAGCCTGGGCTGTGTGTAAGGTGGCAGTCTTCTAAGTATTCCAAAGCAAAAGTAGAAATTGCACAGCCTCTTGAGGATGAGGTTCAAAGTGACAAAACCTCACTCCACCACATTCTGCTGTTCAAAGCAAGTCACAGTACCAGCCTGGAGTCAAGGCGAGGGGAAAGAAATTCCACCTTTTGTTGGGAGAAGCAGTGAGGTCACAAGGACATGGTACAGGGATAGAAGGAACTGTGAGCATCTTTGCAAACACATTTCCCAGCCTTTTGTTTGATCTTAGTCATTGTTATTGTTTCAATGAATGAACAAGGTCAAATAAATACCATACTACGTTTGTGGTTTCTTACTCCTACCCAATTCCACCTCAAATAAACTGTCACATACATTTTCTTTTGTTTTAATTGTTTTAGTTCAGGGTTCAGGTTCAGCAAGCTTTTCTATAAAAGACCAGATAGTGATTATTTTAGACTTTTGAGTCATAGGGTGTCTGTCACAACTCCCCCTGGGAAAGCAGCTATAGACAACACACAAATGGATATAGCAATGTACCAATAAAACTTTATTCACAAAACCAGGTGATGGGCTGGATTTGGACTTTGGGTCATAGGTTGCTGTGCCAGTTTGGGTGTATTATGCCCCCCAAAATGCAATGTTCTTTAATGAATTCTTGTGAGGGCAGATATAATAGTGTTGATTAGGTTGAAATCTTTGGATTAGGTTGTTTCTATGGAGATGTGACCCACCCAACTGTGATTATTTCCATGGAGGTGTGGCCCTGCCTATTCAGTGTGGGTATTAATTAAATCACTGGAGCCCTATAAGAGCACAGACAGAAGGAGCTCAGAGCTGTAGCTTAGAGAGATATTTTGGATTCAGCCATTGAAAGCAGACCTTTGCTGACGCTTTGGAGATACTAGCCCAGAGTTTGCCCCAAGAAGCTGACGCAGAGACATTTTGGAGAACGTCATTTTGAAATGCAACCTGGGAGCAAGCAGACACCAGCCACGTGGCTTCCCAGTTAGCAGAGGTTTTTTTGGAGCCAATGGCCTTTCTTTAGTGAAGGTATACTCATGTTTATGCCTTGGTTTGGACACTTTTATGGCTGTAGAACTCTAACTTTGTAAGCAAATAAACCCCCCTTCATAAAAACCAATCCATTTCTGGTAGTTTGCATAAAGGCAGCATTAGCAAACTGGAGCAGTTGCCACACATGCCTTAATGTATTTGGTTTTATGTTGTGTATGTGGTAGGAAACAAAAACATGTTTTCTCTTTTTCAAACAATTCTCATAAAATATTTACTTCGTCTATAATCCTTTTCCTCCTGCTCTGTTATGACGTATTTATGGTCTAGTGATTAGGATAGTTTTCCATGCTATCTATTTGGATCTATTAGTCCTTCTATTCATGCACCTTATGACACAGTATTTTGTTTGCCCTTGCATTATGTTTTTGTTTTTGGTTGGTTTTGTGTTTTTTGTTTGTTTGGTTGCTTTGTTTGTTTGCCCAAAAGACCAAAAGCTCAAGTATACCTTATTGTTCCTGTTTTGCCAAAAAGTGTTTCTGCTTGTCTTTCCCATGCATTCTTCCAGGTGAATTTTAGAATCATTTGTTTATGTTTCAAAACAAACTAAATTTTCCACTGGTATTCTTGCCATAACTGCATGAAAATCTGATATTATTAAGGAGAAAAATATGTCTTTACAATATTAGGTCTTCCCATCCAAGATCATGATATTACTCTTTATTTAGCCTTCTTTAATCTTTTTATGTCCAGTTTCATAGTTTGCTTCTAACTGGTCCACACATATCTTAGCTTCCTACTAGATATTCGCGGCAGAGAATACTTGCATTCACCAATAACCATGTGTTTCCTCTTCTTCCTGGACACAGAGGAAGACTACATTTCCCAGCTTCTCTTCATGTAAGTGTAAAGTGGGAGCATGAGACTGAATTATGGTCAGTAGAATGTGGGTGAAAGTAATGTTCAATTTCCATTCTCCATCTTCTGTTGTTTCCCAGATGGATGCAGAAGATTCCATGGAAGACTGCAAGGTCCTAGAATATGGCAGAGCTACTAGATGGAGGGAGTCGCATAATTGGATTCATTTTAGACCATATCCATCATTCTACTTCTGTGAGTGTAACACTTTGAGCTCCACAAAAAAATTTCCTATGTCCTGCTTTAGAGCAGGGTGCTTCTTGTCACTTCCTCGCACACTGGCATTATGCAGTGAAGGCTAATTTTTTGGGTTGGTTGATTTTTCACCTCAACTCATACTTCTGCTTCTTGTGGTAGAACTTTCTCTTATTTCTGTCCTGGATCCTTGCTTCAGTTTTCCTGAGAAATGTCCATCACTCCAAACTGGCTGGAAACTAACCATAGTTACTATAAAGTCTTTATTCAATAAGTTCAGTGTCTTTATTCAATAAATTCAATGTCTGAGCCCCTGGTGATTCTACATCAATGGTTGATATCATTCTTAGTTATTAGTTGTCTAGTCTTGTTTCCAGACATGCCTGATGATTTTGTTTGAATGTTTGTTTTTCAGTTTAAATAACTATATTTTTGCATTTCTAGAAATTCTATTGGTTATTCTTCAAATCTGTCCAGTTTTAAAATGTCTTTTTCTTTCATTATAGTATCTATTCCTTCCTTTATACTTTTAATTATTTAAAATGATTAGTATTTTAAAATAAAATAATTTAGAAAAATATTACATTTAGTTGAGATTCTCTTTTTTCTAAAGTTTTTTAAATATTATGTTTTGTTTTGCTTGTTAACTCTCAAGAGATTGGATAATCACCCTGTGCTGTTTATTAATTATGATATGATAAATTATGCTGTGAATTTAAGGAAAAAACTCAAATGGCAATGTTTTTAAAATTTCATATCCATTAGGCTTCAGGTCCAGTTGAATTTCTAAGGCAGCATGTAGAGTTCTAAGGCAGCATTCAGAGTTGTAGCTTCATTATTAACATATGGCTGCCACAGTCAATCACCATGGCAGGTTAAGAGAAAGATGAGGAGTAGCACAGAGACTTTTAAATGCTTCCACCCAGAAGTGACACATGTCACTTTCATTCACACTTCATTGGCCAAAGCAAACCATTTGACATTCAAGGATGTAGAGAAGTGTGTTAACACTGAGCACTTAGAAGGGGAAAAATCAGAAATGTCAGCAAACAGCCCTGGGAACTACCACCTGCGATGTCAAATTATTTATTGTGAACTCAGCTTTGTTATATGCACACTCTATATGCTTTATGTATGTCAAGAGTCCTTACTGAAAAGATTTGAATTTACTTCTGCTTGATGCCTCAAGGATTTTACAAATATGATCAGTGTTATGTTAACTGTTCAATTCTGGCTTCTTCTGCCTCATAAATTATTAACTCCCATGACCATGTGTCTCAGTTTCCTATGCTGCTTAAACAAATGCAATGAAATGGGTCAGATTAAACAATGGCAATATATTTACTTTTGGTTTGAGGCTGGCAAAAAGTCCAAATCAAGGCACCATCAAGGCAATGCTTTCTTTCTGGAGATTGTGGTGTTCCGGGGCTGGCTGCCAGCAATTCTTTGTCCTTAGCTTGTCAAATGGCAAAGCACATGGCAGCATTTCCTGATCTTTCTCTTCTCTTCTGGGTCTTGTTGAACTTCAGCTTCTTGATTCCTTTGGCTTTTTCTCTCTTTGTTTGAATTTCTTTCCACTTACAAAATACTCCAGTAATAGGATTAGGACCCATCCTTATTGAGGTGGGCCACACCTTAACTAAGTAACCTCAACAAAACATCCTACTTACGATAAGTTTATACCCACAGGACTGGATTAAATTTAAGTACATGTTTTTCTGGAATATACACAGCTTCAAACCACCACACCATGGGGTGCTCAGGTTTAGAGTTTCAGTATTTCACTGGATTTTTTCTACACAGATAAACTTCCTTGCTGCTTGCCTAAAAATTTTAGACCCATTACATGAAAGATGCAATAATCTCAATTGCCTCTTCCCACCTTGCCTAGCCTATGTGGATATTCAAACTCTAGCAAATTAAATCCTTCAGGTTTACACCCTGTCTGATATTCTCAATAAGCCACAATAGCAGCAGTTTGTATTTTTAGTATGCTTTAAATGAATGCCTTCTTTGTGTGACTTGGAATTTCCTGTGCATTCAAAACTTTCATCAAAATTCATTTAGCATTTCTATGTTTTGTAATGAACCTAATAATGAGGTATGGAAAATCAGTTGTCTATGTTATTTAATCTGCCATGTTGCCACAAACTGAAGTACTATGTACTTGTTTACTCTCCAGTCTTCCCTCCAGGTTTGTAACTCTCCCAAAGAGAGAGACGATGTCAATTTATTGATTCTATCTCCATCTTGTAGCACAGTGTTCAATAAATGTTTGATAACTGATAAATAAATATGACCCACTCTAGGGCAGTAGAGAGTGTCTGAGAGAAAACCATCAATTATTTCCCTCCTTGTACATGCACACCCCATCTTCCATTAAGAAACAGAATCTATTTCTCCTTTGAATCTGGGCTGCCTCTATGACATGCCTGGTCCAGTGGGACACAGTAGAAGTGATTTTCTAGGACTTCCAAGCCTAGGCTGTGAGAGGATTGGCAATTCCTACTTTCTTCTCTTGGAGCCCAGCCATCTGGCAGTCAGGAACTCCAGATTAGAAGACTAAAATTATTGAGAACACGTGGAGAGACGCTCTGTAGAAGGAGGGGCCATCTTGGAAATTCCAGCCGTGGCCAAGCTTCTAGCTGAATACATCTGCATGAGAAATCTTCAAACAAGATCAGCAGGAGGAACATCCAGCTGAGCCCCAGTCACCCCGTGGAATTGTGAGAAATAAAAAATTAATGCACTTTAAGCCACCAAATTTTGGGGTGGTTTGTTAAATAAGAATAGAAATAGAGACACTTAGCTAATGACCAGGGGCTGCCTATGCCATTGACAGAGACAATGGAAGAGCATTGGATACATTTAAAAGTCACGTTTGAATTTTTAAGGGAAAACTTCTAGAAGTGGAATGACTATAGCTGTCATTTAGGTGACATTACTTTAAAAAGAAAAGTATTTTAATCTGATAAGTTTTTAAGTTTCATAAATTGATTCTAAACCTTGGATGCATTGGTATTTGTGTGAGCAGTTAATCACCTCAATTCTGTCAAATGGTTTCTGAAAATATTTGCTGAATTTGAGGGCAGATTTATTTTAAGTACACTGTATCTCAATTTTGCACAGAGGAATTTCTTAAGTAGAAGAACACAAACTATAGATTTTTGGCTGAGGAAACTCACTAAGGACTTTCCTGTCACATTGAAATGAATTCAGCTCTTTACTTATGGATCTTGAAATCTGACATTTTAGAATAAAACAAATAATATCCACTTCAGAAGTGATGCCAAACAAAGGCTCTAGCAGTAATGGTTATGAAGATTGTAACTTTTCTTGCTTTTGACATTTTATAAATTCTGACTATAAATGTTAGTGAAAATGGAACAAATTCTAGATTGTTAAGCTATTTTATTACAAACATAAAATAACACATTTCATATTGTATCATAATAATTTTTATTTTATGAATGTCTGGATGAAAGCAATAAAGCCATTTCCATGAAATTCAGCAGAGCTGTCCAAAAGATGTGTCAGTTTGTATGAAAGAGAACAAGAAGGGGAAAGATCATGCTGAATATAAAGTGTATCTCAGCTTTATTATGGTTAACTGCTGTGTTTGTTTCTAGAAAGCATGTAACTGAGGCTTTCTCTGAACTTAACATTCTTTTTTTGATTTTATAGAAATAAAGTACATATATCATCCAAATAATTTGTGTTGATGATTACTTAAGCATGAAATAAGAAAAAGGAGGAGAAAAATGGGGCTTCTGCTTACTGCTAAGCACCACATTAATGAAATCCCTACCTCTGTCTGTGCTTTTGGCATAAAACTGTCTTTGGGTCTTAAAATAGCTCCTCCAACACAGTTCTTCTGACTTTAGTCTTTCATTAAATCATCACCTAGATAATTGTATCCTATTGATGAAAGAAATCTATTGATGCTCTATTTCCTTTTTATCAAGTAAAGGTCACATTAAGAAAGCTGGCTATTAAGTAAACAGCAAATAAATTGAATGCTGTAATAAATGTCTTCATCTGCATAGATTATATATATTTAGTATAAACTAAATACAGATTTTAAATGAATTTAAGTTAAATGTAAAATATTGTAGTAGCTTGAGAAAACATTGCGTAAGTGAAGCTCAGATGACTCAAGCAAATGGGTTTCAAAGTGTGGAGAATTTCTCATTACTATAGGAAAATTTTACTATTAGTCCAATAGAACACTGATGCTTTCCTTCTGGTTTACATATACATATGCAATATGAATAGTACATATACAAGGTATGTCTATATAATATTAAACAACTAGAAAAATAATGAAGGATTATCCAAATTTTCTTTCCTTTATCCATACAGTGTGTTAGTACATATTGGGAATTATATCTGGACCTAGTTATTAAGTAATAATCTGACAGCTAAACAGCACACACACACAGGCACACACACACACAAAGTAATTCTTGAAGCACACATTGAATTAAACAAAATAATTTTATTTTGTACCAAATCATGAAAAGAAACAATATATCTTCCTCTACAACAAATCTATATTCAGCAAATAGAAGCAAACCTAAATTTTGAACCAGAATAAGTTTCAAGCATCAAAAGAGTCTTTTAAACAAGTCTGAACTAAAGATGACCATTCCAATTCTCTGAAACAGACACAGTAACATGAAGATAATTATACTTTCACTCACATCCACAAGTTTCTCATCATATTTACAAATCTTAGGACCACAACATGTATTTTACATGATACAGTGCCATTAGGAATGTTGTGTATCAGGACTGACATGAAACATAGCAGCAGGGTAAATAGACTGTACTAACATAAGATGTATTTGTAACAGGAAGGTTAGATTAGGAGAGAGGCATGGGTTTCTACTTATCAGAATGGGAATTTTGAAAGAGATTGAAAATTAGTCTACAGCACAAATTATGGGAGAAGAGGGACTTCCATTTAAAGACAATGTTAAATTTGTAGCACTCAGGTCAAGAAATTGACTTTACAGGATACTAGGGAGCCAGAGCCAGATAAACTGCTTAGGAACATCTGAGTGCTGAAATCACTTTTTCCTCAAATGACAACATAGTCTTTAGGACACTGAATTTGACTCAAGAGCAAAGACTGTCTAGATGTCTATAAATAATTTCCAGCAAGACCACAGACTAATGGTTTCTGTTGTAGATAGTTATACCTGCCCCAATTATAAAAAGGTCTGTGATATCACATATAATTGAGCTTCTTGTGTCTACCAAGATGCTTACTTTTCATGGAACTTTCATAAGGAACTCTCAGAGCCCTCAAGTAGCTGCACTGAGACAGGTTCTTCTCCTGCTTTGAGCAGTAGCCTGGACCTCAATATCATGCATTATATAAATTGAGAACATAATCTAAACGTACTTGATGTGTAGCAGGGAGGGAGTTTCTTTTTACCAATCCTTAGATCTTGCTTTAGGATTTTTGACCTATCAGAAATTAAAAGTATGTTTAAGCTTGATATCCTGACTGTACCAGTTTGAATGTATTATGTCCCCCAAAACACCATTATCTTTGATGCAATCTTGTGTGGGCAGACTTGTTAGTGGCAATTAGATTGTAATTCTTTGATTGAGTGTTTCCATGGAGATGCAACCCACCCAACTGTAGGTGATAACTCTGGATGATTTCCATGGAGGTGTGGCCCCGCCCATTCAGCCTGGGCCTTGATTAGTTTACTAGAGCACTATATAAGCTCAGACAGAAGGAGCTCTCAGCTAGCTGGAGCTGAGACAGACATTTTGAAGATGGCCATTGGAAGCTGATGCAGACATTTTGGAGAATGCCATTTTGAAACACAGCCTGGGAGCAAGCAGATGCCAGCCACGTGCCTTCCCAGCTAACAGAGGTTTTCTGAACTCCAGTGGCCTTTCTCCAGTAAAGGTACCCTGTTGATGGATACTTTATGGCTTTAAGACTGTAACTGTGTAATTAAATAAACCCCCTTTTATAAAAGCCAATCCATTTCTGGTGTTTTGCATTCTGGCAACATTAGCAAACTAGAACACTGAATTTTACAGTGCTTAAAATTAGTTCAAAATTTTAACAAAAAGAAAGACACAAAAAGTGATGATCCAAGGATGACAGCAACTGTGGGGGGTAGTGGGAGATATCTTCTGATGCCAGGTGGGTCAAAGCTTGGAGTTTTAGGGGAGAATCATTGAGAAGTGGCAATGAGCAAGAAAGGCACCTACCCTACCTCCAACCTCCTGAGTTCTATGGGCGGAAAACAGCCTATAATGGGAGGTCACAACTTACTATACACTTTAAATTTACTGAAATAATATGTCTGGTGAAATATTCTCAAATAAAATAGTATTTTATTTCATTAATAGTGTCATAATAATGGTGGAATACATTGAGATTGTCTAACTATCCATGGATATTATCCATTTGTCTATGCATGAATGGTCTTACTAGGGGATCTCTAGTTACAAAGAGGAAAGACCCACTCATGCTAGCTTAAGAGAAGAGGTTTATTTTATGGCTAGACCATGAAATCTCAGGGAAACTCTAGACAAGGAACAAAATAGAGATGGGCCCCATAGAATAGGAACCAAAACCAAACCATTCTCTCAAAAGCTCCTTATCCCATCTATTCTGTTTCCGTGCATCTCCCCCAGACAGGCACTGGGGACTCAAAAGGGAATGAGGGGAAACAGTAACAAAAGGCTTGTCCCCTTGGAGCTCATGATCCATCAGGGAAGTCATGTAAACACAATTAAAATCATGTTTATAATAAATTGTGTTGAGTGTTACGATAAAGGAAACACAGAGTTCTTATACGTTACTATCCAGTAAAGGTCCACGGGCTGAGAAAGTTGTGGGAGAAGTGACTTCTCAACTGAGACCAGAAAAACTGCCAGGAGGAAGGAAGAGAGAAGAGGGGAAGGCTCTATCCAACAAAGAAGAGAGCATGAAGCCAAAGAAAGCTGAAGCCTTTGCAGGACCATTGGTGAATAGCAATCAAACTGCACTGATATCTGTGGATTCGTGAATGCCCAGGTCTTCATGAGGTTTTCAGGAGTCTCCCTGCAAATCTTATTTGACTGGAATTATACCAAATACCTAGGACCATTTTCTGATGATCCTATCAAAAATTTCCCCTCCTGACTCTTAGGGCCTTCTTTAATATTTATGTATCACACAGTATTACTGTCTTCAACTTTCAGATGGTCTTCACTTGTACTTAGCTTCACTCAGCTCTAGACCTTTAGACTCTTTGTGGTTACTAATGGAATACTGCTCACTTTGACAATAGAGAACTTGGTTCTAAAATAATTTTCATTATGTGAAAGGGGAGTTTTCTTGTGCCATAGATTCATAGTCATCTACCTTTGCATCAGCCTACCTGCATGGTATGATTTATGGGAGATGAAGACAATTGAAGGCCTCTCTCCCCCACACCCACTCTTACAGGGAGAACTTCCATTGTGATTGATAATCGACTGGTTGGGAATTCACTAAGGCATTTTTTTTCAGTACTTCTCTATTGAACATGCAAGTAGTTTTATGAGAGCTATATAGTAACCATTTTTATTTATTCTCTAGTAAATATTTGAGCATCTACCATGTGTCAGCCACTATTATATGATCTTGAGATACATCAGTAAAACAACAAAGATCCCTGCTAAGCTTACATTCTAACATATTCACTTATTATTATTTTAATAGGGGTTGATTTTATAATTGTCCAGTCTCACCCACAGTGACTGACCCACATCCCCATAACTCCTTCAGGGCCCAAGGCCCCCAACCTCAATCTTGGGAATTCATATGAGTGTCCCGGTTCCTTGCAGAAGTGTTTAAGTTGTTCTCATAATGTAGCTCATATGAGAATCAGCAAAGTGTTAGGGCACAAAGAGGCAAATGCCTGCTGGAAAATACACAGGAGGTATGCTGGTGGCTGTCAATAGAGAAGACCCACAACCCACAGGAGGAGGCAAAGAGCTAGATAGCGTTTTTCCATGACAGTTCGTGATGCTCCCTCCAAAGGTCTGTAGATATTGGCTAAGCTCTCTCTAGGTTGTTCCCTGGTGTTGGTCAAGAAGTGCTGGCCTCTGTCTAACAGAAAGCTTCATTCCACTCCCACTCCTCCTATCAGGTCAGAACTCACCCTTCCCTGCCCTCACCGCAGTTTCTCTGGGATTCACTTGCTCCTTCACCAAGCCCAGGTGAATCCTTCTTCCTCTATACTCTTGTGCTCTTTCAAGTTCTATTATTGTGCCATATACTCTGTGCCTACCTTTCCTAAAGTTTTACCTTTGAGTCTCAAAAATCCTGTTTCTTAAAGTTAGGAGGAAAAAACTTGAAATTTGACATTGCATAGCTGTTTTTATTCCATCCATACTAATCCCTTCTACAGGCAATGTGTTGCCTTTGACTGAAAAATAATGCTCAAGTGAGTAGGTATAAAAAGCACAAAGATGAATATTTCTAGATATTGTGTTGCTATAATACTTTCCCTTGAAGCAATGTGTCAAATGCAGGACATTCAGAAGAAGAAAATATTTATAAATCCTTTGAGAATATACTCAGTGTACCTCCAGTCTCTGCCTTCTTAAATCAAATAAATATTAAAAGGCTCATCTTCAATACAAACTTCTCAATGAAATCTTTCTCATCCCACCAGTTATAAACCAATGTTTTACAATGGTATAACTGGTCATTGCCAATAACTGCAACTCCTCTATAATTTATATTTCAAGCATTCCAATCTCCAACCATGCACTCCTACCTTTTTTGTGCATTTTCTCTAATACCTTGTTCCAGGTTGCTAAAGTTGCCAGAATGCAAAATACCAGAAATGGATTGGCTTTTATAAAGGGGTTTATTTGGTTACAGATTTACAGTTCTAAGGCCATAGAAGTGTCCAAACTAAGGCATCAATAAAAGGATACCATCACTGAAGAAAGACCAATGGCATTCGGAACAACTCTGTCAGCTGGGAAGGCGCATGGTTGACACCTGCTTGTCTTTGCTCCCAGGTTCTGGTTTCAAAATGGCTTTCTCCAAAATGTCTCTGGGCTTCTGTCTCTCTTAGCTTTTGTCTCTCAGCTCCTGTGCATCCTTGTGTGTTCTCCCAGGTCATTTCTCTCTAAGCATCTGGGGGGCTCCTCTCTTAGCTTCTCTGGGGCAAACTCTGGGCTTCATCTCTTAGTTTAGCATCTCCAGATGTCCTTCTGTCTGCATTTCCCAGTGTCTCCAAGCATCTGGGTCTGTGTGGGCTCTCAGCTCTATTAAGGACTCCAGTGATTTAATTAAGACCCTCCCTAAATGGGTGGGGCCAACACCTCCCTAGAAGTAATCTAATCAGAAGGTCTCACCCACAGTTGGATGCATCACATCTCCATGGAAACTACCTAATCAAAAGATCCCACCCATAATAAGTCTGCCCCCACAAGATTACATTAAAGAACATAGTCTTTCCTGGGATACAAAACAGTTTCAAACTGGCACATACCTCAATTTCAACAAAACTTCAACTCACTGGGACCTACAAGTCATTGTCCCTCACCCAACTCTTGTTCTCTATTTCTTGCCCAGTTTAAATTCCATAGTACATCACTATATCACTCTGGTAAACATCCTCATCCCACTTACCTCTTTTTTGCTTCATTTCCTCACTTGGAAAAATGTCAGTTCTGTACCTATATTCACTTTCCTTTTGTTAGAAGGAGGAGCCACACCCTCCTTTTGAGCCTTAGATCCCATCTCTCCTCACTCCTTTCTCCTGTATCATTCCTTAATTCATAAAAACACATTCTGTCTCATCTTAAAAATAAACTGCCTCTTGATCCCCAATACACCTTTCAACTCAGCAATTCTATGCTCTTCATCTTCTATTCCTAGACTCTCATTGTCTTTGGAACCCACCCCTGGCAGGTCTTTTCCCCAAACATTTTATTAAAGCTGTTCTTGTCAAGGTCATAAATAATCTCTACATTACTAAATTTGATTGTCAAATCTCAATCCACATCTTAATTCATCAGCAACATTTGACTCAGTTCATCACTTACACCTTGAAGCTCATTTTCCACTTTCTATTTATCTCATTGCATGCTCCTCCTTCTCTTTTGTTGGTTCCTCATGTTCTCTCCTACTTCTTAACATTGTAATGCCTCAGGACCCAGTTGTTGGACTTCTTTTCTTCTTGAGCTATACTTTGATGATCTCATTCCATCTCAAGTCTTTGAAAAAATCTATAGCATGATGATTCCCAAATTTTATAGCCAGCTTGAACGTCTCCTGGTACCTCCAGACTAGTATAAGTCTGCCTACTCAGTGTCTTGGCTTGACTAATAGGCCTCTCAAACTAACATGCCCAAAGCCAAAGTCCAGACTGTCCTCACAAAACTACTCCTCTCCTAATCGTTCATTCCCCCTTTAGTAACTACAAACTCACCAAGCCTCTATTAGTCTGGGAATGATTCCAACAATTTGTATGAAATTGTTCACAAGAGGGAAATGTTCTAGTTTGCTAAGCTGCCAAAAGCAGACACCATAAAACGGGCTGACTTTTAACAATGGGAATTTATTAGCTTACAAACTTACAGTTTTGAGGCCATGAAACTGTCCAAATCAAGGAATCATCAAGGTGAGGCTTTCTTCCTGAAGACCCGCTACTGGTGATCCTGAGCTCTTCTGCACATGGGAAGGCATGTGGTGGCTTCTGCTTGTCTCTCCCTTCTCTTCCAGGTTTTTTTGCTTTCAGCTTCTGGATTCTGTGGCTTTCTCTCTCTTTGTCTGAATTTCATTCTCTCATAAAAGACTCCAGTAAGAGGATTAAGACCCACCCCAAATGAGGTGGGTCACATCTTAAGATTCTACTCTCCAAAAGATCCTACTTACCACACCCACAGGAATGGGTTAACTTTAAGAACACACTTTTCCAGGATACATTGAGCTTCAAGTCACCACAAGAAGTATTTTGATGCCTAGTTGATGTTCAAGTCCTTTGGGATATAAATAAAAATAAAACAGTTTTTTTTTTAATAGTTGGCAGGGGATGACCTATTATTGGTGGGAATTAATTTCTCATACAGAGAGAAAAGGATTTGGGTAGATAATGCATTTGGTAGTTGCCTTACAAAAGAGTCACTATTTCAAAGATTTGTATTTTACTGACCTCTGCCCACCTCTGCATGGTTACCTAAGCTGAGTATTTAATAAGCTCAGTGTGACAATTGTGCAATCATAATTACTTTAGAAGCATCCCTATCTGGATGTGGCTGCCCATGGTACTGAGTAGTTACAGAAGGATCTCATCATCCCCATCACACATTTTATCTACTACGAAAGCCATAATACAATAAGCTAGTGACCTCCAGCTCTGGGTTCTGGGCTTCACCTGGAAAGATGAATGGTGCAGGCTAGGCAATGTTTCCCAATCTTGTCCAATGAGAAGAATAACCATCCAAGAGCATTGTTTAGAATCTCTGGCCCAACATCTACAATTCCAGTTTGGTAGATTTGAGGTGGTGTCTCAGGATCCATATTTTTGACAAAAACATCCAGGTGAGTCTTTGGGGGGCAAGTTTGGGAAGTATTATCTGTGTGAAGTTGAGATTGGGTGATCCTGGATGAGTCCAACCATACTAATAACAATAATTAAATAGTCACAGAAGGTACAAATGTTCAATGAAAATACTGTTTGTGCCAGTTTGAATGTATTATGTCCCACAAAACACCATTATCTTTGATGCAATCTCGTGTGGGTGAACATATTAGTGTTGATTAGATTGTAATTCTTTGATTGAGTGCTTCCATGGATTGTAATTCTTTGATTGAGTGCTTCCATGGAGATGTGACCCACCCAATGTAGGTGATGACTCTGATTGGATAATTTCCATGGAGGTGTGGCCCTGCCCATTCAGCATGGACCTTGATTAGTTTACTAGAGCACTATATAAGCTCAGAAAGAAGGAGTGAGCTTTCTACGGCCAAGAGGGACACTTTGAAAAATGCACAGGAGCTGAGAGAGGAGCTGCAGCTTATAGAGACATTTTGGAGACAGCCCTTGAAAGCAGACTTTTGCTAAGAAGAAGCTAAGAGGGGACAAACACCCCAAAAGCAACCAAAAGTGACATTTTGGAGCAGATGCAGCTGAGAGACACATTTTGAAGACTGCTGTTGGAAGCTGACACTGACATTTTGGAGAACACCACTTTGAAACGCAAATTCGGAGCAAGCAGACAACAGCCACATGCCTTCCCAGCTGACAGAGGTTTTCTGGATGCCAATGGCCTTTCTCCAGTGAAGGTACCCTACTGTTGATGCCTTACCTTGGACATTTTATGGCCTTAAGACTGTAACTTTGTAACCAAATAAACCCCCTTTCTAAAAGCCAATTCATTTCTAGTATTTAGCATAATGGGCAGCAATAGCAAACTGGAACACTGTTATATTAAAAAATATTAACATAAAGAACCTCTTTCACTCAAAGACACAATGAAATAAATGAAAACACATGCCACAAACAGAAGAGATGTGCAACAGAATACTAGGAGGATTTGGAGCAAGAGAACCTCTTGTGACCAAAGGAAGAGGTGTTTGCTTGGTATACAATTTAAATTTTCTGTAGCACACTATCTAATTTAACCTGTATGGTCAGTTTATTTAAACAGCATAATTACATGGAACCTAGAATAGGGAATGAGATCTTATTATTCTTAACAGGTTAATGTAATACCCCAATACATTCCAGAGTATTTGAGAAAGAAAATAAAAAGTATTTGCAAAGTTCCCTTGAAGGACTGGAGAAAAATGTGGAAATATTAAACTTCCCCACCTGGGGAACTCCAGATTTTCTCTCAAGCATTAGGGACTCCCAATTCAGTAACCCAAACACTCAATCTTCAGGCTTATCCTTATGAAACTGATTCCTGCAAAAGAGAAGCCTAGCCGAATTGTAAGTATGCCTTAGAGTCACCCCCAGAAAACCTCTTTTGTTGCTCAGATGTGGCCCCTCTCTCTAAGTCAACTCTGCAAATAAACTCACTGCCCTCTCCTCTACATGGGACATGATTCCCAGGGGTGTAAGTCTCCCTGGCCACATGGGACATGACTCCCAGGGATTAGTATGGCCCTGGAATTGTGGGATTGAGGATGCCTTCTTGACCAAAAGGGGGAAAAGAAATGGAACGAAATAAAGTTTCAGGAAAAGAAATGGAATGAAATAAAGATTTCAAATAGAGTCAAGAGGTCATTCTGGAGATCATTCTTATGCATTATGTAGATATTCCTTTTCAGTTTTGAGTGTATTAGAATAGATAGAAGGAAATACCTGAAACTGTAAAACTGTAACCCAGTACCCTTAATTGTTGATGATGACTGTATAAGTATATAGCTTTTATGGGGTGACAGTGTGATTGTGAAAAACTTGTGACTCATACTCCCTTTGTCCAGTGTATGGTTGTTCTAGTTTGCTAATGCTGCCTGAATGCAAAACAGCAGAGATGGATTGGCTTTTATAAAAGGGGGTTTACCCAGTTACACAGTTACAGTTTTAAGGCCATAAAGTGTCCAAGGTAACTCATCAGCAATCTGGTACCTCCACTGGAGGATGGCCAATGGTGTCCAGAAAACCTCTGTTAGCGTCTGCTCCAAAGTTCTGGTTTCAAAACGGCTTTCTCCCAGGACTTTCCTCTCTAGGCTGCAGTTCCACAAAAATGCCACTTTTAGTTGCACTTGGGGTATTTGTCCTCTCTTTGCTTCTCTTTCAATGGCCATCTTCAAACTGTCTCTCATCTGCAGCTCCTGTGCTTTCTTCAAAGTGTCCCTCTTGGCTGTAGCAGCTTGCTCCTTCTTTCTGATCTTATATAGTGCTCCAGTTATTTAATTCAGACCCACCCTGAATGGGCAGGCCAACACCTCCATGGAAATTATCCAATCAGAGTCATCACCCACAGTTGGGTGGGGCGCATCTCCATGGAAACACGCAAAGAATTACAATCTAATTAACACTGATAGGTCTGCCCACATGAGATTACATCAAAGATAATGGTGTTTGGGGGGACACAATACATTCAAACTGGCACCATGGGCAAATGAGCAATAAAGACAAAATAAATAAATAACAGGTGGGGATAAGAGGTATGGGATGTTTGGGTGTTCTTTTTTATTTTAATTTTTTTATATTTTATTTTATTTTTTGGAATAAGAAAATGTTCTAAAATGGATTGTGGTGATGAATGCACAACTATATGATGATACTGTGAGCCACTGATTGTATTCTTCGGATGGATTATATGGTGTGTGAATATATCTCAATAAAATTGCATTAAGAAAAAAAGAACCTCTTGCTAATGCTGCAGCTGGTGGTGTTGGTGGGGTATAAATTCAGAAAATGCTTGGCATTGCCAACGTTGAATATGTACGTAATTTCAGCCCCATAATTTTAGTCTTACATATGAAACCAAAAGAAAAGTTTGCACAGGTGCTCCAGAGGAAGGTATAAGTACATTCTATCTAGTGTTACTGTAACAGAAAAAAAAAAAAAAAACTGGCAACAACTCATATGTCCACCATGAATATAGCAAAATGAGTCAATAAGCATGAGAAGTTCTTTTGACAGGATTGTGGATATGCCATAAGGACCAGAGATAGTGTCATATGAAGATAATCAGAACTCCAGTCTATGCCAAGCTATAGTATGGCCAGCTAAATCCAGCAACAGTGAACCCTGCCCCCAAAGAGGTGGGTCAGAGAAAAGGAAGATTTAACATTTAATAAGAGAATCTATGGTCCCAGGCACTGTGCTGGTTCATTCACATATATTTTCTGACCTAATTTAATTCAACAACCTTGAAAGCCGGGGATTAATATCCCCATTTTGTGTATGAGGAGACTGAGGCTCAAAGGACTTAAAGAAACTTATTTTAGGCCACGTTTTATAACATGAGATTCCCCCTTTTGTGCAAACCACTAACTACTGCTCTTCCCTGAGAGGGAAATCAACTTGCTTTGCTCCTGGCTGACAGTCTATTATGACAGGTATCTGACTTACTTTTCACTTAGTTCTGCCCCTTTGATCTTACTAACATACATAGTAGAAATAATTTTTCACTTCTGTACAATTTTAGTTACATTCTTCTTACCATAAGGAGGAACAGGGCCTTTTATTCTCATTACATTTACAGAGAACAATGTCAGAAGAATTGAAGCAAAGGGGCCAGTTTTCTGGTCCTCCAATCTAGCTTTCTTTTTTTCACAAGGCCTCAAAGACATTCTAGAAAAGACAAAGAATTATTGAATCCTACCGTGGCGAGACTCACAAATATCTTCTCCAAGAGTAAATGCTTGCTTTCAAAAATAGCTAATCCTCCCAGATGAATAAGTCTCCCTGGTGATGTGGGACATGGATTCTGGGAATGAGCCTGACCCTGACATCGAGGGGTTGAAAATGCCTTTCTGACCAAAAGGAGGAAAAGAAAGGCAACAAAATAAGGTCTCAGTGACTAAGAGAATTCAAATAGTCAAGAGGCTGTCCTGGAGGTTACTCCTATGCAAGCTTCACCTAGATGTGCCAAATGACCACAGTATGAAAAGCCTAAATCAACAGCAGTCCCAAAAACCCTAAAGAATACCCGGATCCCTATCTTAGACTCTATAAAAGTTTCACTCACTAAGTTTATTCTTGGAAACCTAAATCCTCCAGAGAACTCCTATGCCACCTAAGCCCAAAACCCAGATGCAATAGCCTCTTCAAGAACATCAAACAGATGTATTCCCTTTTCCCATAATTTGACACCCCTTTTCAACATGAACAGGTTAGAGTGGTCACTGCCTAGACATCCCTGAAGATCAGGAAAGTGATTAAACTAGAGGGAGGGGTAGCAACAGACAAGATGGAATTTAACTAAGGATTATGAATACTGAATCTTTATATAATTTTCTTTTTCTCAGTTGCTAGGGTATTAAAATAGCTAGAAGAATTGAAACGGTGGGCTGTAACCCACAGCATCCTTTGAAATCTGTTCCATAGCTACTTTTAAATTGTAATTTGAAAGTTATCACCTTTTTGTATATATATTTCAAAATAAGGAAATAACTGAAGCTATGGTACTGTTACATAACATTTTTGGAAATTTCCTATGTAACTACTTGTTAAATCATACTTTGAAAGATATTACCTTTTTATATGTTATATTTTGTAATAAGGAAATAAATGAAACTGTGGAACTGTAACCCATAACATTCTTTGAAATTTGCTATTTGTTAAATTGCATTTGGAAAGTGTGCCAGGTTGAATGTATTATGCCCCCCAAAATGGCATTATATTTGATGCAATCTTGTGTGGGCAGACCTATTAGTGGTGATTAGAGTGTAATTCTTTGAGTGTTTCTAGGGAGATGAGACCCATTCAACTGTAGGTGATAACTATGATTACGTAATTTCCATGGAGGTGTGGCCCCGCCTATACAGCATGGGCCTTGAGTAGTTTACTAGAACACTACATAAGCTCAGACAGAAGGAGCGAGCTTGCTACAGCCAAGAGGGACACTTTGAAGAACACACAGGACCTGAGAGAGGAGCTGCAGATGAGGGACAGTTTGAAGATGGCTGTTGAAAGCAGACTTTTGCTATGGAGAAGCTAAGAGAGGACAAATCCCCCAATAGCAACTGAGAGTGACATTTTGGAGAGCAGCCGCAGCCTAGAGAGGAACGTCCTGGGAGAAAGCCATTTTGAAACCAGATCTCTGGAGCAGAAGCCAGCCACATGCCTTCCCAGCTAACCAAGATTTTCCGGACACCATTGGCCATCCTCCAGTGGAGGTACCCAATTGTTGATGACTAACTTTGGACACTTTATGGCCTTAAGACTGTAACTATGTAGCCAAATAAACCCCCTTTATAAAAGCCGATCCATTCTGGTGTTTTGCATTCCAGCAGCATTAGCAAACTAGAACAGAAAGCTATTACTTCTATGTATATATGAAATATTCTACAACTTAAAAAAATGATTTAAAAAAAAAAACACACAAAACAAACAAACCAAAAAAATAGCCATTCCTGAGCCAAGAGTGCAGGTGGCCCCCAGAATGTCATGGCCCCTCCAGCAGGGGAGGGTATTTTATGAATTGTATTGATGCCACCATGACTAAAAGTAATTTCATCTGAAAATAGCTAACATTATATTACCATATAGAGACACAATAGGGAATCCTAAACCATCAATGGAGAAAGAAGAGGTTTTCCACATAGGCCGGTGGGGATAAGGGGGAGACAGCATAGCAAGTTAAAAGCCAGAACTGCCATTGCCCCAAGTTGAAGAGCTGAGGAGTATGTGGACCAAGACCATGATGCGGGTGAAGCTTGGGGAGAATTTAAGAGTCATATGAGCATAGGACCAGGCAGGAGCTCTCAGAAGAGTATCTCACAAATGTTAGAATTAAGCCATTTTTATGAGTTCAAAAGCAAAGTTTATCTACTGTTACAATGGCTCTTATCCCTAACTTGGATCTTATGCCCTTTTTATAGTTTTAGAAGTGAATGAAAGGAAATGATTATTCTGCCCAGTTCCTGATTCTAGCTCATAAGGGGGTGGTGGAAGAGGGAAAAAAAAAAAAAAACCTCTTAACCTTAGTACTGAAATGGGACAGGAGTACAGAATCACCAATATTTCTCCTTCAGGTGAATGTGTGTGTTTGAAATAGTTTTGATACACGATTATTGTAGTCAGAAAAGTGGAGAATTTGCTTTGTGCATTGTATTAGGCCAGTGGTTTAAATTTTCATCTGCTCAGGTATGTTTTACTTAAAAATAAGTTATGACACAATCAGCAATGTATATAACCCTTCAGTTACATTCCTTCAACAAGTATTTATTGAGTGGCTATGTGCACTGTTCTAGGCACTTTGGATATAGCAGTAAATCAGACAAAATGTCAGCCTTTCACAGAAACTATATTCTAGTGTGGTAGATAGTAAGGAAGTAACATATCCAGGTGAGGTGAGGTTATGGAGATGGAGAGGGTTTGAAGTAGTCAAACGTGAATGTATTTTGAAGAATACAGAATCTACATTATTTAACAAACAAGGTTCGAGGACCAACTTAGAAGGAATAGTGTATGTTCCAGTTTGCTAATGCTACCATTTGCACAACACCAGAAATGGATTGGCTTTTATAAAGGGGGTTTATTTGGTTACAGAGTTACAGCCATAAAGTGTCCAACAACAGGGTACCTCCACTGAAGGATGGCCACTGGTGTCCGGAAAACCTGTTAGTTTGGAAGGCACATGGCTGGTGTCCACTTGCTCCCAGGTTGTGTTTCAAGATGGTGTTCTCCAAAGTGTTGCTCTTGGGGCATTTTCTCCTCTCTTAGCTGCAGCTGCTCTGTGTCTGGGCCAGTGCGGCTCTTTTTAAAGTACTCCAATGATCCAATTAAAGCCCATCCTGAATGGATGGGGCAACACCTCCATGGAAATAATCCAATGAAAGGTCTCACCCATAGTTGATTGAGTCACATCTCCATGGAAACACTGAACCAATAAGTTCAAACCTAATCAACACTAATACATCTGCTCCCACAAGACTGCATCAAAGAACATGTCATTTTGGGGGACATAATACATTCAAACTGGCACAGTGTGAAAACCATAAAAGTTTATATAACTATTATTAATCCTGTAAAGCATATGCGCTAACCTCTACCAATCAGTCATCATTTCTAATACATACTATTCATTAAGAAATTCAACAATTCCAATTGTTTTTTGAGCATCTATTAAAATTAGGTAAGGATTTTTGTGGGGGGGGGTGGGAGTTAGGGAGGAAAATGCAAATGCATTTTGATTAAATTGTAATTAGTGAATTGTCTGTTTTCTATTTTAATGATCTGTACTAAATTGTGACATCAAGACATTCCAGGAGCCTTTTCTAGGTGTCTCATAAAGAGCCCACAAAACAGTGCTAAAAACAGGATACAAACAGTAGGATACAAACAGTAAGGTCTCTTAGGAGTTCAAAAATCATGAGGGAGACACATGCGTCCACTAATACAGAAGTGGTAATGGAGTGAAAGAGGTTATAGGCAGAATAAACCCTGGAAAATTTGAGACAAGTACATTAAGGAGTCTGGAAACCAACACAGAAGAGACTTTTTTTAAAGTACAAAATTAGGACTGGCATATAACAGGTAGAACACAGCTCATTTTAAGCAGGTGCTTTCTAAGGTGCCAACATTGAAGAAGAAACATTATAGAGCCTCCTGCACTCAGTTAAATTGAATTAAGTACTCTTCCTTCCAAGTAGAACCTTTCTAACAAGAGGAAGATAAATGCTCAAAGAGAGAGATTCTGGAATAAGGCAATTCCTTCCAACAATAACAAAGCAGTTGGGATAGGAACTCAGCTTTATTTTCTCTCCACCCCTATCAAGGCTCCAGCATTCAGTATCTACATATTACTGTTTCCCTCCTTGATGTGTCTGTCGATTTTGTTGTTGTTAAAGTAGATTTTAGTCTAGTGAATCAGGTGGCTGAGGATCTGATTGAAAGGTATAGGGGTCATGGAAATGTCAGAACTGCCACAAGAAGGGAATTAATGTTTTGTTATAGGTATTTAGGAAACAGAATAGCATTAACAACTTTAAAAGCTTGGTCCTCAAAAAAGTGTGATCCACAAAGCAGCAGCCAATAGCTGGGAGGCAGAAATGCAAAGTCTCAGGCCCACCACAGGCCTTTGGGGGTAGGGCCCAGGAGTCTATGTTTTAAGAAACTCCCCAGGTGATTCGTATTCATATCAAGTTTAAGAAGTACTGTTCCACAACACACATATACAAGTTCTTAGACATACCAGGAGTACAGTCAAGAAGAAAAATAGATGTATTTATTCTTTCCTACTTAAGTTCAATTTTTGCTTGTAAAGGTTATTCTATCACCAGAGTTCTGGGTCAGCCCTCATTTTATTTATATGTACAAATACAAAATATTTAAGTAACACCTTACCTACCTAAGTGTCAAGAACCACTAAGCCAGCAAAAAGACAACTGACCAGTCCAAATGCATGCTACAGGGATTTATAATCATCACCTTATACCAATAAAACATTAGTGTGCGTATCATTTTTTCCTGCTAGAAAATATATATTTGCCAGTAGCAAATGTGGCATAAGTACTTTATACACAGGTATAGGCTTATGCATGTGTGCATGTGTGCATGTTTGTGTGTACATACATGCAAACATATATACACATGTACATATATAGTGAGAGCCTTTAAGGAGTAAAATATATTTAAAATGTGGCTATACAGCCTCTTTAAGATTAGAGATGTCCAAAGTTTCACTTTATTTCCTTGAAGATACCAATGCATTCAAGATTGAAACAGTCAGCATTTCAAAAACAGGCAGAAAAGGTGTTAACTATCACTGTGAAAACAGTTTACTCTCTGAACCATGAGAATCTCCAAACTAAGGAATACTGCACAATCCTAACAATATACTCGCCTACTTTATTCCCTAAGAATCAGAGGATTCTTAGTTTGTGTTGCTGACCAACTTTGTTTAAACAGAACTTGGAAAATGAAGTTCAATAATTAAACACTGAATGAATAAATGAAAATAATGCAATAGCTTTCCTTAAAAAGGAATAAACTGGAGGCGTGGCAAGATGGCGGACTGGTGAGCTGTATGTTTTAGTTCCTCCTCCAGGAAAGTAGGTAGAAAGCCAGGAACTGCATGGACTGGACACCACAGAGCAATCTGATTTTGGGCATACTTCATACAACACTCATGAAAATGTGGAACTGCTGAGATCATCAAAATCTGTAAGTTTTTGTGGCCAGGGGACCTGCGCCCCTCCCTGCCAGGCTCAGTCCCGTGGGAGGAGGGGCTGTCAGCTCCGGGAAGGAGAAGGGAGAACTGCAGTGGCAGCCCTTATCGGAAACTCATTCTACTGATCCAAACTCCAACCAGAGATAGACTGAGACCAGACACCAGAGAATATGAGAGCAGCCAGCCCAGCAGAGAGGAGACAGGCATAGCAAAAAACAGCACGAAAAACTCCAAAATAAAAGCGGAGGATTTTTGGAGTTCTGGTGAACATAGAAAGGGGAAGGGCAGAGCTCAGGCCCTGAGGCTCATATGCAAATCCCGAAGAAAAGCTGATCTCTCTGCCCTGTGGAACTTTCCTTAATGGCCCCAATTGCTTTGTCTCTTAGCATTTCAATAACCCATTAGATCTGTGAGGAGGGCCCTTTTTTTTTTTTTTTTTTTTTTAAATCCTTTTTTCTTTTTCTAAAACAATTACTCTAAGAAGCCCAATACAGAAAGCTTCAAAGACTTGCAATTTGGGCAGGTCAAGACAACAGCAGAACTAAGAGAGCTCTGAGACAAAAGGCAATAATCCAGTGGCTGAGAAATTTCACTAAACACAACTTCCCAAGAAAAGGGGGGTGTCTGCTCACAGCCATCATCCTGGTGGACAGGAAACACTCCTGCCCATTGCCAGCCCCATAGCCCAGAGCTGCCCCACACAACCCAGTGTGACGGAAGTGCTTCAAATAACAGGTACACTCCACAAAACTGGGCATGGACATTAGGCTTCCCTGCAACCTCAGCTGATTGTCCCAGAGTTGGGAAGATGGAGCAGTGTGAATTAACAAAGCCCTATTCAGCCATAATTTCAGCAGACTGGGAGCCTCCCTACACAGCCCAGCAGCCAAGAACCGCCCTGGGGGGACGGCACTCACCTGTGACATAGCACAGTCATCCCTCAACAGAGGACCAGGGGGTGCACAGCCTGGAAGAGGGACCCACTCACAAGTCTCAGGAGCCATACGCCAATACCAAGGACTTGTGGGTCAGTGGCAGAGACAAACTGTGGCAGGACTGAACTGAAGGATTAGACTATTGCAGCAGCTTTAAAACTCCAGGATCACAAGGGAGATTTGATTGTTAGGGCCACCCCGCCTTCCCTGACTGCCCAGAAACACGCCCCATATACAGGGCGGGCAACACCAACTAAACACACAAGATTGGTACACCAGTTGGACCCCACAAGACTCACTCCTCCACTCACCACAAAGGCAAAGCAGGGGAGAACTGGCTTGTGGAGAACAGGTGGCTCGTGGACGCCACCTGCTGGTTAGTTAGAGAAAGTGTACTCCACGAAGCTGTAGATCTGATAAATTAGAGATAAGGACTTCAATTGGTCTACACATCCTAAAAGAACCCTATCAAGTTCAGCAAATGCCAAGAGGCCAAAAACAACAGAAAATTATAAAGCATATGAAAAAATCAGACGATATGAATAACCCAAGCCCAAGCACCCAAATCAAAAGATCAGAAGAGACACAGCACCTAGAGCAGCTACTCAAAGAACTAAAGATGAACAATGAGACCATAGTACAGCATACAAAGGATATCAAGAAGACCCTAGAAGACCATAAAGAAGACATTGCAAGACTAAATAAAAAAAAATAGATGATCTTATGGAAATTAAAGAAACTGTTGACCAAATTAAAAAGATTCTGGACACTCATGGTACAAGACTAGAGGAAGTTGAACAACAAATCAGTGACCTGGAAGATGACAGAATGGAAAATGAAAGCATAAAAGAAAGAATGGGGAAAAAAATTGAAAAAATTGAAACGGACCTTAGGGACATGATAGATAATATAAAATGTCCTAATATAAGACTCATTGGTGTTCCAGAAGGGGAAGAAAAGGGTAAAGGTCTAGGAAGAGTATTCAAAAAAATTGTTGGGGAAAACTTCCCAAATCTTCTAAACAACATAAATACACAAATCATAAATGCTCAGCGAACTCCAAATAGAATAAATCCAAATAAACCCACTCCGAGACATATTCTGATCACACTGTCAAACACGGAAGAGAAGGAGCAAGTTCTGAAAGCAGCAAGAGAAAAGCAATTCACCACATACAAAGGAAACAGCATAAGACAAAGTAGTGACTACTCAGCAGCCACCATGGAGGTGAGAAGGCAGTGGCATGATACATTTAAAATTCTGAGTGAGAAAAATTTCCAACCAAGAATACGTTACCCAGCAAAGCTCTCCTTCAAATTTGAGGGAGAGCTTAAATTTTTCACAGACAAACAAATGTTGAGAGAATTTGCTAACAAGAGACCTGCCCTACTGGAGATACTAAAGGAAGCCCTACAGACAGAGAAACAAAGAAAGGACAGAGAGACTTGGAGAAAGGTTCAGTACTAAAGAGAATCGGTATGGGTACAATAAAGGATATTAATAGAGAGAGGGGAAAAATATATATGACAAACATAAACCAAAGGATAAGATGGCTGATTCAAGAAATGCCTTCACGGTTATAACGTTGAATGTAAATGGATTAAACTCCACTATTAAAAGATATAG